>NW_020456276.1:2638226-2664009 GCF_003342845.1 Nothoprocta perdicaria | reverse complement strand
GCGGCGCTTCCGCCCCATGGGGCCTGATGGCGCCCGGCCTTTGCCCCCCGCAGCAGCAAAGTGTCCCGCGACACCCTGTACGAGGCGGTCAAGGAGGTGCTGCAGGGGAGCAAGACCAAGCGGCGCAAGTAAGAGCCCGCGGGGCGCCGGCCCGGCCCGGCCCGACCCGGCCCGGCGCGAGCGCCTCCTCTCCGCGCAGGTTTGTGGAGACCGTGGAGCTGCAGATCAGCCTGAAGAACTACGACCCGCAGAAAGACAAGCGCTTCTCCGGCACCGTCAGGTTGGGCCGCGCCGCGCCCTCCGGCCGGACCCCCACCCTGGGTCCCAAAACATGAGGGGAGGTGCGGGGCGGCCGCGGCGCCCTCCGCACCGGCCCGCGGGCGGGCGGGCCKGCCGCAGCGCGGTAAGGCGGGCGCGCGGGCGCCCGGGGCGCGGGGCCGCGGCCGCCGCTCAGCGCCGCTCGTCCCGCAGGCTCAAGTCCACGCCGCGGCCCAAGTTCTCCGTGTGCCTGCTGGGCGACCAGCAGCACTGCGATGAGGCCAAGGCCGTGGACATCCCGCACATGGACATAGAGGCGCTCAAGAAGCTCAACAAGAACAAGAAGCTGGTGAAGAAGCTGGGTGAGTCAAGGGGGGGCTTGCTGGTGGCATGAGCGGGAAAAGGGGGCGAGTGTTCAGCGCTGCTGCTCCCCACGCTCAGGTTTTCCCATTATGGGTAACTGCGAGATAAAGGAAACCAGCCATAGTTGGTCTTCACTATCAGAATCGGTGTAGAAAGTACTCAGGAGAACAGCCTGGTTTAAAAGAGCTGGCTGACAGGTCAACACTGAAGGGAGTCAGGAAATAGTGACAGCCCTTTCCAGCAAGGACAGACAAAGGAAAACTGCCCCTTTTCCCTCAGAGTTTCACCCGTAGGTGTTCTTTATTATCCTGCCCAGAGAGAGAGCAGTAAAGGCCAAATAGAAGTAGAAGCAAAAATCCATTGCAACTTAATGCTGCACGACTTAAACTAAATGACATTTGCTTATTTTCACTTAGAAATAATAGAAAGAAATCACAGAATAGAAAGTAATAGAAATCATTCCCTTCCTGCAAATCCAGCTCCTTGCAGACAAGGAAAGCTTCCCACTGAATCCGGATGAATTAGGGAGTTGTAAGTGCACCAGTATAATGGTGATGCCTSTGTGCTTGTGCAGGCATAGGGCAGAAGGCCCTGGTGGGTCTCAGATTGAGTTTTAACCATAGTACAGCAAATACTGAAGAGAAGTAACGGGTGTTCAGTAAGTGCATGGGACTCAGCAAACACTTCAGGAGCAATAAGGGACATCTGGTAGGTGCACGGGGCTGCTGGCGGACGTGGCTGGGGTGGCAGGAGCGGGTGCTCGCACGGGTCMGGGTGCGAGGAGACGGAGCAGCAGTGCCTGGAGCGCTCCCTCACCTGCCTGCGCTGTCTCCTTGCAGCCAAGAAGTACGATGCCTTCCTGGCCTCGGAGTCCTTGATCAAGCAGATCCCTCGTATCCTGGGCCCAGGCCTGAACAAGGCTGGCAAGTTCCCTTCTCTCCTCACTCACAATGAGAACCTGGTGGCCAAGGTTGACGAGGTCAAGTCCACCATCAAGTTTCAGATGAAGAAGGTAAATGAACAGGGCGCTTTGGCTTCGGAACAGCCCCGTTCCTGGGGCCTTGCTGTGCTGTTGCATTCCCTGCTCCGGGCTMTAGGTGTCCCTGCAGGTTCTGCAACAACCAGGGATGAGTCCCAGGGCCCTTCTATGCTGCAAGGGGACACAGTAACCAGTGTTGGGCTCGTAACTGCAAAAGAGGAATAATTTATTGGTAGCTGAAAGATCTTGGAGCAGATGCCGAGTGTGTCTCGATGTTGAGCGCAGTCGGTTGCARTTAGCACTCGTCACAGCGAGTGGGTGGAGAGCCTGAACCCACCCCGGCGCCAAGGGCTGCGCGCGCACATTAAGGGCTGCAGGGAGCGGGTCACAGAGCAGCCTGCCTTGAACCAAAGGAATCCTGCCCAGGCCTCTGGGGCTGGGAGTTTTCCGGAATTAACAGCTCTGCCAAGCGAGGAGCATCCCTGGGCTCCTACCGCTCTGGGCCGAGGACACAGCAACCACAAGGGCACGGCGAGCTCGAGAGCTGCCCGGCGCCTCCGTGGCTCCCTGGCTGAGCTGGGACTGCCTGGCGCTTCCCTCGGGAACGCTGCGTCCTGGGTCGCGTTGCAGGGCAGCGGCGGCTGGTGCCAGCGCGAGCGGAGCTGGCGTGGCGTTCGGCAGCCAGGTCTGGAGCCGCTGGTTTGTAGGAGCTGGGTGGTGGTTTGCAGCGCACCTGCCAGGGCTGCCTAACGAACGGGACAGGGAGCAGAATGAAAACAGAGATCTGCTCAATGGAATTGCACATCCCTGCTGCGTTTCCTGTCCGGTGGCAGCGACGCTCCCTGCCTCGGGTCACCTGTGCGCAGAGGAAGTGGGACCCGTGCGAGCTGCTGCTGAGGGCTCCATCCAGCTGCTGCTGTGCGCGGTCATGGGAGCGCTCCGGAGGAGCGGGTCCGCTGGGGCAGGCACGGGAGGCTGGCGGAGCGCGGGGCTGAGGTCTGGAAYGGGCTTCTCCTAAGGGAGCTACGGCATTTGGGAAGTTAAATAAGAGTCTGTGCTGGCTGTARTGGGTCTCAAGCTCTGTGTCTTCAAGTGTGCCTTCAAGTTAAGGGATCTGGTCCAAGGAGAAGCTCCAGCAGTGCTGACTGTGCACCCTGAGCAGACAGATCCCTGGGCAGAGGTTCTGCTTCCCTGCGCCGCCTCTAGCTGTGAGTGACGCTCTGTCCCTGTCACCAGGTGCTCTGCCTGGCCGTGGCCGTCGGCCACGTGAAGATGACCGAGGACGAGCTCGTCTACAACATCCACCTGGCCATCAACTTCCTGGTGTCACTGCTGAAGAAGAACTGGCAGAACGTGCGCGCGCTCTACATCAAGAGCACCATGGGCAAGCCCCAGCGCCTCTACTAGCCAGGCCACAATAAACTTTTAGGCTACCTACAGCCGGGCACGTGGTTGTGCTTCTCCTGAGCCGCTTGGGAGGGGAGGCGCGTGGGCAGAGCTGCTCGGGTCCATAGAGCAGGAAAGCTGGTGAGTGGGAAGGGATGAGGGGGACGAGCTTAACTGAGCCCCCAGACTGGCCCCAAAGAAAGGCCCATTCCTGACATGGGGCAAAACCCATCCACCTGYCCTGCGCTCAGGGCCGGAGCGGGAGCAGCCCTGTTGGACCTTCTAGACGGGGTAAAGCTGGGGCTGGTGCCCAAAGCTGAAGCTTTGCAAGGCGGGTGCAGAGGACGTGGGGCCGTCCCGGCCGCTGCCCCTGCTCCTCTGCCCAGGCTGCAGCGGCAGCTCCAGGGGCTGCTGGGGCCTCCAGCAACGAGATCTGCAGCATCCTGCAAATGAAGATGGTAAACCCATCGTGCAGCGACTGGGGCAACAGTGGGCCTGTGCAGGCTCAAAACAAGGAAAAGAGCTGGGGATCCTGTGTTGGGAACCCTGAGCATAAACGCCACAGCCTGTTTCTGAAAGACCAACACAACACCAAGAAATTCCATTTAATAATTAAAAAAAGACAATACAAAATGCAAACATTTCTTTTTACAAAGTTCAGATACATTTTTTTAATCAAGTGCAAATAACTTTATGAACTACATCGTTCCCATGACTTGAATCATTTTGCTGGAGATGGTAAGTGGTGGCCCGCTGCAAAAGGCAGATATAAATATTCCAACATGAAAAAGAGCCACCCTCAGTTATGCTTCCTACGCTGAAACAATCCTGTACAGCACAGAGGCGGCTGATGCTCTTTTCAGCCTTTGAAACCTTTTCCAAGTCTCGCAGAGGGGGAAGGGAGATGGATTTAACTGCAGGGGCGCTTTCYGAAGGCCCCATGAATTTTTTAAGCTGCGTTTTTATGAGAGTGGTAGTGAAAGGAGGGAAAAGGTTCTTGGATTGGGGTGGTGGTAGYGGGAGGCTGCGTTGCAGGCCGGGCACCCTGGGGAGCCCTGGGGACAGCGTGGTAGCCAAAGGGTGACCACGTGGTAGCCAAAGCGCGACGACTGTGTGGGCCGAGCAGCACTTCCCTCGGGCTGCAACCTCCTGCGTCTTCCAGCCACGTGGCTGCAAAAGGAGGATTTTCTGGGAACAGAGCGGTAGGAAAGAGCCCGGGAAGGACCCAAGGAGTAGGAGGCCGACCYGCGTGGCACCGGCGGGGCCTCCAYGCCTGGCCGAGCSGCGCGGGGCCGGCAGCAGCCGCGGCACCCGCACCCACCACGGCAGGACGGAGGAACCGC
Source organism: Nothoprocta perdicaria (assembly GCF_003342845.1). NCBI lineage: Eukaryota > Metazoa > Chordata > Aves > Tinamiformes > Tinamidae > Nothoprocta > Nothoprocta perdicaria. The sequence continues at coordinate 2,659,680 of NW_020456276.1, read as the reverse complement.
TCCGCGTCCCCTCGCGGGGCTCCTCCGTCCGCTCCGATCTGTCTGCATGGGAAAGAGCCTTTCAGCGGTCGCTGCCCTGCTGCAGCTGCCCCAGAGCAATAAACCCCCCTCCCAAATCCCTGCAGCAGCCCTTGTGCATCAAAGCCGCTGCTTGCAGACACCAAGCAAGCGACAACCATGTCGGCCCCCAGCTGCGGAGCCGCCCCGGGCCTGGAGCCGGGCGCGGGACGGGTAACCAGCTCCACAGCTGCTCCCAATCAGCGCAGACGGTCCCAGCGAACGCGGCTGGGGGCCCAAGCCCAGCACGAGCTGCCAGCCCCAACCCAGTCCCAGTTCCTAATGGGGCCCAGAAGCCGCTCGYGGGGGGAAAGCGGCTGCTCCCCGTGGCAGCAAGGGCTGAGCTAGGGCCCCAAAAGAGTGGGATAWGGTCGGGAACGGGCAAAGCAATAAATAAGCGTTCATTACGGGCTCCCGCGGAGCAGCGCTCGTCCCAGAGGCGTGTGAAGGACAGCCCGAGACAGGCGGGGACAGGGATGGAAGGGAGGGAAGCACAAGCAGAGAAGCCATGAGTCGACCACACTGACTCCCGACAGCTCCASGACCTTTAGAGGAGCAAGACAGGGATGAAGTCGCAAGCGCCGCGAGGGGAGATGACGGCCAAGAGCCGACGGGAGGGTGGGAAAGGCAGCGAGGTCTGGGGAGCCTGAGGAGGAGGAGGAGGAGGGGAATGAAGGGGGGCCTTGTCCCCAGGTGCCCTCTGTGGCCGGGCGCCAGGGGACGATGCCGGGGGACAAACCCGTCTGCAGCGCTCGCCCRCCCGCTGGCCCCAGCGGGCCCTCGGCTCCCGCCTGCGGCGCTTGGGAAAGGTGGGCGGGAATGAAAGGGAAGCCGGCAGGGTCCCGGCAGCCCCACTGGGTTCCCGGGGCCAAGGCACCGCAGCCAGGAAAATCCGGGCGCTCCAGGGGTGTCAGCTGCGGCRGCCGGAGCTGCTCGGGGCCGGCTGCGCGGAGCCGCTCCCGGCTCCCGCCTTGGCTGGCCCAGGCATTCCAGCCGTGGCACCGCACTCCGGCTCACTGCGCTTCCAGCCTCCAGCGTCTCTTCCAACGCATTAACAAAACCCCAGGTTGCCCGACGCAGGGAACGGGGCCACGTGCGGCCGGGGGCTCCTCCCCAGCCTGATCCGTACCTCGCAGCCGGGATCGGARGCGCCCGCTCGCCGCCCGTCGGCACGGCTAAACGGCGCCGCCCGCAGCGGCTCCTCTTCCTCTCCACCCCAAGCATGTGGCACCAGGGACAAGCATCGGCAGAAAGGATTCCAAGGTCGGAGAACAGCACCACGCCGGTCGCCATCGATCCAGAGCTGTGTTTGGCTGGGTGTTTTTGTTACAAACACCCCTTCCCACTTCTCAGGCAGGTATAAATATGGTAGTTTCTAGTAGAAAAAAACCTTCCCTCTAAATAATATAAAGGAGACTCAAATGATTGCACTTAATACATACGAAAAAGGTAGAAAGGAGAATATCCTAGTGCACAAACATTTACTCCTGGTCTTCACGAAGCTTGCTTTCCTGTCAACGAGTTACTCTTTGGCAGAGCTTGTAAGAAAGTCTTGGGTTCTTGGCACACGTGTTTGTTAGGGGACAAGAATGAGCCTGGCTGAAAGTCGCTCCCGTTCATTCCATGTTTTCTCCCGTGTAGCCAGACATTGTTCTCCGGGAACGTGGCTTGGCCGCGCTCGCCTCCAAACGCGGAGCGCCAGCCCGGCTCTCCGGAGGGACGGCCACCGCCGCCGCCGCCGCTCGGCTGCTGTCGCGCATTCCGTCCTTTATCTCTTTTTTTTTAATTATTATTTAAATATCCTTTGTCTTCTTTGTTTTCTTTTCAACAAAGTATGCATCTTCTCTGCCCGGTCTCTGCAAAGCCGCGCCGCTGCCGGAGCCCTGCGGGCCACGACAAACGTGGCGCTACCTTCTGCTGCCCGGACCGCGCTCGCCCGCCCCGCGGAGCTGCTGGGTCCGGCTGCCGCCGGCCCCGCGTGCGGGCGGCCAAACGAGCCCGGCCACGTCCCGTGGGCGCGGGGATGTGGACACGCTGCTGGCATCTAGGAACGGAGACAGATGTGGTGCGGACGCGAGGAGGAAGTGGCGGATAATGCAAAGGGCAACCGAAAGGCCAGGCTGGCACCAGCGCAGGCGGCGGCACTCGGGTTTGCTGAAATGATGAAGCTGCTTCRAGAGGCCGGGTTTCCCTGGAGCAAGGGCCGTCCCCGCGCTGGCAGCGCGGCTGGCGGAGGCCAGCACGGCCTCGCCAAGCCCTGGCTTTGCTGGGGCAGGGCCGGAGGCAGCAGAGGAGAAACCGAGTGGAGGCATCTGCGGAGCAAGACCTGGCGGTCCTGCTGGTTTCCAAAGCCAAGGAGGAGGAAAGAGAAAAAAGGAAATAAGAAAGGAGGGAGAAGAACGTTTCCTTGCATGGAGGGTGGCCTGGGAGGCGGTGGGTGCAGAGGGCTATTTGTAAGGCCTGAGGAAGCTGGAGACTTTGGAGCGGAGGAGCTTGATGAACGAGCGCGGCAGCATCTCCTTGTGTTTCTCCGTGTACTTGAAGTAGTTTTGGGGGTGCGCCAGCACGTCGAAGAAAGCTTTGATGAGCTTCTTGTCCTGGAGGCAAGCGGAGCAGCCAGTCACCGCGAGCYGCAGCGCGCCCCATGGACGAGCCTTCCCTCAAGACCCAGACCCAGGCGCTCCCATCCCTCCCCGCTCCCACTCCAGTTGTCAGAGCAGATGGTCCCAAAGCCCTGCAACGAATCCATGCAGGATCCCTGGGCCAAGTCCAGAGCAAAGCTGGCTGTGGGATGGTGATCATGGACCGTGCAAAGACCCAAGCGCCGCTCCTTGGCCAGGAGAGTCCAGGGCCATGTAGGGACACTCACCTTGAGTATCTCCTGGTGRTTCTCGGAGGCGTATAACCTGCCGTCCCGCACGATGTCCTCCACCAGCTGCTCGTAGTCCTCTGCAACGATGAGAAATCGAGTCAGGGCACGAGCTGCTGGCCCTGGGGACACTTGCTTGGCCCGGTCGGGTGGCCGTATGTTCCCCCAGGAGACCCGAGCTGGGACAACCCGGGTGCCTACTCACCATCGTAGGTGACGTAGGGGATCTGGAAGCCGCGGGCGCTGTTGGCCTCACTGGTTTTGAAGTTGATCCACAGCTTGCGCGAGCGGGCCGTGAAGGCGATGGGCCTCTCGTACGTCTGGCACGTCTCGTAGGTGGTGATGGAGGAGGGGGAGGCTGCAAGGGCAACCGTGGGGACCCTGTGATGCCACCAGCGGGGGGACTCCCGCTACCACCAGCCCTGTGTTTAAATGTTTAGAGCAAGGGGCACAAGAAGAAAACCGGGGACCCAGAGAGGCCGGTGGTCAGAGCGGCTGAACTTTTCTAGCCCGCCTATTAGATACTGAGGGCTTTGCGACTCCACTGCTGCTCYGCTGCTCCAAACTGGGCTTCTAAGCCCAAACAAGGAGACCTGAAGCCCCAAGAAGGCAGCAACACAAGTGTAAGGCAGCTCAGTGACCCCTCCATGTCTGGTGGGTGCTGGGGAGGGAAGGTGACACTGACACCAGCACAAGGACARCAATGCCGGTCGCTCCGTCTCACACAAACACACGCAGAGCACCCGGGGACGGGGCTTTTCATTCCCTTCGCCCCATGGCTTTTTCCTCCCCTGCCTTCTCCCGCGAGCACCCCGAAGCGCTCGGTTACCTACAGTTTTTCCGCATCACCAAGACGTCCCCGCACTCATCCTCGGATGGCAGGAAGATCTCCGGGACCACGATGAGGATCTTGCGCTTGGGCGGCGGGTTGATGTTCCAGGTGCATTCCACGTTGGCCGGGTAGTTGCCCGGGTAGTTGGGTGACTCGATGTAGCCCGTGTACTCACCCAGCTCCCCTCCACACTGGCGGTCTGCAAAGCAGGAGAGCTCACAGCGGCTCCCACCGGGCACACGGGGTCGTGCGGCCACCCCGGCGCCTGCCCCAAAGCACGGAGCCACCCCAAGGCCCCTCAAAGGGCCCGTTTCCTACTTTTGCACTGGGACACGGAGGTGGAGCCGTCGAAGTCGGTGGTGGTGTTGCCGGGGCAGGCGACGCAGTGGTTCTGGCGGAAGTCGGGCTGGTAGGTGCCCAGGGCGCAGCGGATGCAGCGGTGCACGCTGGTGTTGTAGTAGTGCCCGGGCGAGCACTGCACTGCGGGCGCAGAGCCGACGGCACCGTGAGCCCCCGGCGCCCGGGCCCGGGCGGCAGCCACCGCGGAGGCGCCCCTACCTTTGGTGTCGCAGTCCTGGAAGGAGACGGCGCCCTCGTGCCTGGTGCTGAGGCCGCCGCCGCACGGGAAGCAGAGCGCGCGGCCGCCCTCGGGCTGGTAGGAGCCGCGCGGACACGGCTGGCAGGGCTGGAAGCCGTCGGCCGAGTGCTGCCCAGGGGGACAGCGGCCTGCAGGACGCCCCAGTCAGTGTGCGGCACCAGCGCCCGACCGGYTGCCTGCACCCGGCCCCTTCCCTCCTTGGAGCTGTTCCCTGCCCACAGGCTCAACCGGGACACCCGGGCACAGCCTCCCACATCCCGCTCCATCCACCAGGGCACCTGCTGGGGCAGCTTTRGAATCATAGAATGCCTAAGGTTGGAAGGGACCTCAGAGGTCATCTAGTGCAACCCCCCTGCACATGCAGGGTCCCCTAGAGCATGTGGCACGGGGTTGCGTCCAAGCTTTGCCCTCGGTGGTGCCCGGATAATGTGGGGTTGGGCCACCCGTCCCCGTGTCCCTGCCTCGCGCGCCCTTCCCAGCCCGTCCTCGCCCCGGTACCGGTGCAGCCCGTGATGTTGGTGGCTCCGGCCGGGCCGAGGGCGTCGCTGCGGGGACACAGGTCACACGAGAGCTGCCCTTCCCTCTCCTGGTAGGTGCCGGGCGGGCAGGGCACGCACTGCTCCGTCTGCCCGTGGTAGTAGGTTCCCTGCGAGCAGCTAACTGAGAAACAGGAGGCGGCGTCGGCGTTGGCAGTGGCCGGAGGGCGTGCGGGGGACACGGCCACGCGGTCCCTTACCACACTTGGCGCCCAGGCGCTGCTGGCCAGGCCCGCAGCTCTCGTGCCGCGCGGGCGCCCCGCTCAGCTTGCGCGCCACCTCGTACTCCATGCCAGCGAAGCGCAGCAGGAAGCGCTCCTGGTTGATGGACTTCTTGAGTGCCTTGATGGCCGCCTTGAGCTTCTTCTCCACCCGCTGCCGCAGGCAGTGGAGGTTGCAGCCGGCTGCGGGAGGGACACGGGAGCGTTAGCGGAGGGAGCGGGCGGCCCCGCAGCCGCCGCAGGGCGTAGGGCAGCCCTGTGCCCACCTGTGGCCTCCTCCGCCTTGATCTCGGCCTCGAACTCGAGCGTGATGCGGGTGACCTCCTTGGCGGCCGAGTTGCGGGCGCGGCGGCCCTTGCCCTTCTTGGAGGAGTCGCACTTGAGGTGCACGAAGGCCACGTGGCAGTCGGAGCAGGACGCCGCGCCTGCAAAGGCCGAGGTGGTGCTGAGCCCGTGCCCGCGCCGCCCGCCCGAGCCGCCTGCGCCCCCCCTCACCTGCCGCCGCCTTGCCCGCCTCCTCCTGCCTGCCCTTGGCGCGCGGGTGCAGGTGGCACTTGGCGTCCTTGATCTTGAAGGAGGCCTTCTGCCTGACGGGCAGCGCGCCGGCCACCGTCTCTGCGGGGACGGGCGGCGCGGGCTGAGTGTTGTGGGTCCCACCGCGCCGCCCCGTCCCGGCGCGCCGCACTTACCGGCACAGGGCTGGCTGCCGTTGGCGGCGCGCGGCACCGGCGTGCCGCAGCTCAGCGAGTAGCTGCTCTCCGACTCTGCGGGCACAGGGACACGCGGCGCTCAGCGGCGCCCTGGGCCCCGGGGAGGCCGCGGAGCCGCCGGGCCCCTACCTGGCGAGAAGCGGGCCCTGGAGGCGCAGGTGAGGGCGCAGCTCTCCTTCTTGCCCGTCTTGTTGCACGTGAGCGTGGCCCGCGGTGGCACCGAACCTAGCGGGCAGGCGCCGAGCGCTGAGGGACCCCCCGGCTGCCTGCCCACCCCCGCTGGAGATGGGGGCGCTGGCATTTGTTGGGGTGAAAAGGGCCAAATTGGGCTCTGCCCAAGCGGATCAGCCCCCAGCACGGTGAAAGGTGCCAGGGCTGAGAGAACAYGGGAAGAGCATCACACGTCACATGCGGATCCATGAACAAGTGGCAGGGGATCCCAAGGGTTAAAGCAGCCCCGGAGGGCACGGGATGCCCTGGAATGCCCTGCTCCACCAACAGGACCTGCTGGGCACGCCGGGAGCAGGGACCCTGTGCCAACATACCCACGCAGTCCTTCTTGTTCCAGTGCAGCTTGCAGCCAGCGGGGCAGGTGCAGCGGTAGCCGCCGGGCTCGTTGACGCAGCCGAACTTGCAGCCGCCGCGGTTGACGCTGCACTCATCCACATCTGCGGGAGGGGGCGGCGGGCGGTGGGCGAGGGGCGCCGAGAGGCCTCGGGCCCGGCGGCCACCCAGCCCGGTGCTCGTCCCTGAGCCCCCGATGCAGCCAGAGCGGAGCGCGGCAGCGATGCCAGGGAGCCTCTCCACAGAGCTGGGAAGCCCAGGAGGTCCCTTCCCATTTTCCCATTGCAGGCACCAGGAGCATCCCTGCAGGCACCGGGGCTGCTCCGGCTGGGGGGATGGCCACGTGTCTCGTGCAATCACGAGGGGGTCCCGCTGTGGCTCCCATTCTATGATTCCCAGCGCTCCCGGCTCCCCCCTGGCCGCACGCGGGGCCGCCCCGGCCCTACCTCCRCAGTGCGTGAGGCCGTAGAGCGTGTAGCCCTCGTTGCAGAGGCACTGGAAGCTGCCGGGCGTGTTGATGCAGAGGTGGTCGCAGGTGCGGTCGAAGGAGCACTCGTCGATGTCTGCCAGGGCGCAGGGGATGGGCACAAGGCGGAAAGAGCAGCGAGCGCCGGCGCCCGGGCCGCTACCCGCACCCGGCCCCCCTGCCCGCCGCTCAGCGGCACGGAGGGGAAAGAGGGAGAGCGGAAACCCTCGGAAAAGCCCCCAATCCAACGGGCCCATGGAGGAAGCCCCTGTTCCCGCACCAGGAATGCAGGGCTGGCAAGGGGAAGTTTCCCAGGAAGGGCAGAGACAAGGCAGGGCACATCCTGCCACTCTTCCCAAGCGGGAAGCCAGCCGGCTCCCAGGACATGTGGGGGCCGTATTCCCAGCACTGGAGACCCAGAGAAGGCCAATTCCACCTGGCAGGCCCRGCATGTGGATAAGCTGCTGCAAGAAGATCCCGGCATTGCCGCGATGGGAGCCGGGCCGGGCCCAGCTCTGCACATCAAAGCGAGCAGCCCTGGCCCGGGACCCAAATCCTGCACTAATCCCCAAGGATCTGCCAAGAAGCCCTTTTTCCCCCCAAGGGGAGCAAAAACTGGTGACTGAGCAGCCTCGTGTTCCTCCACCCGCCAAAGGGAGGCCCGGGAGGTCTGCAGAACGCGCCCACATGTGGAGCTGGCACCAGCGCGGCACGAACGCGGCGGCGCCCGGTGGTACCTTGGCAGCTCCTCTCGTTGATGAGCAGCTTGTAGCCCTTCCTGCAGCTGCACTCGAAGCTGCCCACCGTGTTGCGGCAGATGTGGTCGCAGCCGCCGTTGCCGAGCCGGCACTCGTCGATGTCTGCGGGGACGTGGGTGCCCGTCAGGCTCCGGGGAGCTCCCGGGGGGACGTGGCCCTAATGCCATGTCCCCACCCGAGCCGGCCGCTGCTGCCGCTGGGGACGGAGGTGCCACCCCAGCCCCGGGGCAATGCCGCGATTCCTGTGCTCCTTCCCGCTGCTCCCCGCCTCCAGGACCACGTGCCACCTCCGAGGGAGGTGAGTGGGATTCTGCGGAGTCACAAGGACCCGGAGCACTAGGGAAAAAGGAGCAAACCGGGAGCAGAAACCACCTCACCCAGCGGCTCGAGGGCATAAGCAATTTTCCAGCCTCACCTCCTCGTCCTTATTTTCTTGCCACAAACCCAGCTAAAAGGATGCCCCAAGATCTACAAAGAGCCCCAGGAGCCTGCAAAAAAGCTCACAGAGGAATCATTTTTCTTTTATTACTATTTTTCTCCCTACTAATGGGAAGATTTACTGCTAGGAAATGGCCTGTGCAGTGGATGGAGCCCAGCAAGAGGAGCCGTTTCTGAGCTGCCCCCATCCCGGGCTGGGATTTTCCTCTACTCTTGCGAGCTCTGTAGCCATAAACACAGCTCGCAGGGGCAATAAAGGCGCAGCAGCCGCAGGGCTGCGGCTCAGGGTTACGGCGCTTGCCTGGAAAYGGCAGAAGCGACAGCTCGAAATCCCCCCATCCTAAGGGGCAGGGGCTCTGGAGTCCGTCAGGGCAGCCGGAGCTTTCAGCACTCGCCTTTCAAGCGGGGTCAAGTTCCCAGAGGTGCCGAAAGACGAAACGCAGGCGCCGGCCGCCCAGGACACCCCTGCACGCGGGCGCCTCGGGGGGCTTCACTCCCGGCGCAGCATTGTGCAGGAAGGCGCCGGCCCCGCCGGCAGCTCCGGCTTTCCGCGGCGTCCGGCGGCGCTCCCGAAGGGCCGCGCTCGCGCCGTGCTCACCTTTGCACGTCTTGCGGTCGGGCTGCAGCATGAAGCCCATGGGGCAGCTGCAGTGGACGCCGGCAGCCGCGTCGTGGCACTTGCTGTCGCAGCCCCCGTTGTTCACGGCGCACGTCTCTGTGTGCACAGGGAGAGGACGGGCGCGTGAGCCGCCTGCGGGCCCCCCGTCATCACCCACCGTCACCCGCCCCGGGCCCCGCGGCGTCTCCGGCGCTGCGGCTGCGCAGCAGCTCTCCACTGGACCTGGAAAGCACCCGATTCCTCTGGCTTTGCAAAAAGGGCTTGCAAAAACCCTTTCTGGAGGCAAAAAGGGCTTGGAAAAGCGCCCACATCTTCATCCCAGCCCAGCTCGCAGCCCTCCCGCTTGCACCCAGCCACTCTCCCCTGCCTCGCAGACGTCCCGAGCGAGAGCCGGGCAGGCTGGAAGGGCAGCAGGAAGCGCACCGGCTCTTCCACCCCTTACTGAAAATACAAGCTGATCTGATAAACTCCCAGGAGAGGATTTGGGATGTGGTTCCCCAGCTGTCATGCAGGAATTGCGGGCAGCACACTGGGCAAGGAGGCAGAATTCCCAAATGTGCTGGGAAAAAAACACAGAAAGCACAAAAAAAAAAAAAAAAAAAAAAGCTTTGGGATTTGGGGACCTAAACCCAAGGCTGGAGAGAGGCTCGTGCAAAGGCAAGCAGTTCCCGAGCCCTCTTGGGAAGCGGGAGTGAATCCGGCCCTTCCTCACCCCTGCACTGCCAGCACGTGGGAGCTGTGTGGAGGGCGAATTATTTGGGAGCTGCTTTGCAAAACAAGGACACACGCGCACACATGCATGGGGGGTGCACCAGTGGGAAGAGAAAAGAAAAAATCAAAAAAAAAAAAAAAAAAAGGCCAATTAAGGGGGAAAAAAAGCTAATTATTTCAGCATTATCAAAGTCAGCTGTGGCTGGCAGGCCGAGAAGGGCCACTCGAGTAAATGAGGCATTTTCGGCTTGACGGCTGCCCTGGGAGATCCCTCTGCGGCGCTGGTCCCGCGCGCCAGAACAATGGCCCGGGGAGCATTAAGTTGTTCACAAAGGGCAATAAAGCGTCGCCGCTCGCTTGGCGGAGCGGGCGCCGGCGCTTCAAGGAGCCCGCCGGGAAATGCCTTGAAGAAAATTCCTTGGAAAGAGCAAATCCCAGGTTCTCGCGCCCTTCGCGGGAGCCGTGTGGGGCACCAGTGACTAGAGGCTGCAAGCACGCGCTGCCGGGGCCGGGATCGTCCTGTGCTCGCCTCGCGGCTGCTATTTATACGATGTCCCRTAATGGCAGAACAAAGAGGCCTGGGTTTTAATTCTTTTCCCTGTGATTTCAGCGCCAGCCCTGTTGCAAAGCGCAGCCCCCACGGGCAAACGCGACGGGGCCGAGTGCCCCGAGCACCTCTGTGGATTCAGGACGCACGGGGCACTGCGCTGGTGCAGCCAAGYGCAGCCTCCGCTGCAAAGTGGCGCCCGGGGTTTGCAAGCGCTGGATCCAAGCGGATTTGCCGGGGCGTCCCCCGGCGTGCGTGCACACACTTGCTCCCAGCTTGGTCCTGGGAATCCCTGAATGCACACCTGCTGAGCACTGGTGTTCCCAGAGCAGCTTCAAGTCCCCCACCCCTGCACCAGCCTAAATCCTGCCTCCTCCTTGCAAAGCCGCCTGCAAATCCCTGAGGACAAGCGGAGCCCCCAGCAGCACTCCCAGAGCAGCCAGGGCGTCCCGCAGTGCAGAGAGCTCCCGGCTCATCCCGGTCGAGCTATAAGGTTGCACCTCCCTGGCACAACCCCAGATGAGCTTCCCTGCTTGCAGCACAGCTCCTGCAGCCCGAGTTCCTCAGAATGGGGGCAAGGCCGCTGCATCCTGGTATTTCCCCTCCTTCCTGCTGGCTGGGGGATGACCCGGAGCGAGCTGCACCTGGATAGCACATGGCTCAGCCCATCCTGCCCCAGGCGCTTGCATCTCCTCGTGAGGACCAGGGTCCTCTGGCAGGAGCCGGGCACCTGCATCCTGTCGCCTCCAGGGGAAGAGCAGCGGGTGCCGGAGCAGCCAGCACGGTGCCGCGCGGGAGCCTGGAGCACGGCCCTGCTCCCTCCCGCAGCGCGGAGCAAGGCATGCGGTTAGTGGGCGCGCTCGGCCCGACGGGCACGGCCGCCTGCGKGTTAGGAGCCCTCCAGAGACACGGCGAGAACGGGAATATTTACCATTAGAAAACGTCTCAAGGAGAACATGTTGCTGGAAGTGTCGCTCCCCTGCTTGACATTACAAAAAACGACATTTAGAAAGGGCGCATGGCCCCGGAAAAGCCAGAGGCTCCCGCAGAGCCGGCTGCTGTCCACCCCCGGCTGCATCCTGCTCCATCCAGGGTGCAAAGCCCTAGGATTGGGAATGCCACGGTGCAGGGAAGCGGGTTGGCACCGGGTGCTTGCTCCATGGATGGAGTCAGGTGGGAAGGTTTGGAGCCGCGGGGCCTTGCGGATGGCTCTAATGCAGAGGACATTTTTTCTCTTGTCCTTTCTTGGTTCTTTTTTTTTTCCCTTTTCCCTTAAAAAGGCTGCTTTTAGTGCRCAAATATAAATACATGGGGTCATCGGCCTCCCCGGCGGCCTCCCTCCTGCTCGCTCCCGCAGGCCTGGCGGGAGCCATGGGGCTGGCCCCGCGCCGCTCGCAGGCATGTTACTCATTAGCTGCCTTTTTAAAGGCGGCAATAAAAAGTGGAAAAATGAAGAAAAAAACCCCAAAAACAACAAAACAAAAAAAAATCCCGGCCGCGGCCTAATGAAACTGCGGCTCCGAGGGGCTGGGGGCGCTTCCGCCACAGCCGAGCGAGCCGGCGCGGGGCCCGCGGGACCAGCGCACCCTATGCCCATCCCCAACTGTAAGATTAACCCCCCTGTCCTGAAACGTGTAGGGAAAAACAGAGCYGGGGAGAGAGGCTGGCCGAGCCCTGGCTGTAAAACCAAACTCTATATGTGTAGATATACACRCAATATATATAAGTGTATAGAGAAATAATTAAAAAAAGGAAAAGGGCGGTTACACAAATCTGAGCAGGTTCCTGCTGCTGGGCTGTAAATCTGCCGGCTGGGCAGCCCTGCAGGCCGGGCGAGTGCAGCCGCCGGCACAATCCCGCACTGTTCCCTGCGTGCCGGAGCCCCCGGCCGGCACCGGGAGTGAGCCCGGAGCGAGCGGGCGCCGGGCACGGAGCCCTGGCCGGGATGAGGATCTCAGGGCTGGGGACAGGGCGCTCCACAAGGCGAATTGTCTCCTTTGTAACCTGGAGCACCGCGACCCTCTGCGAAGCTGCTCCCTGTGGCTTTGGGAAGCTCCAGGTGCCGTTTCCCAGCTAATCCCCCGGTGCAGCCCCAGTGGAGAGGTCGYGGTGTGGACAGTGCCGAAGGGCACAGGCTGCTTGAGGGAGAGGAAGCGGAGCCACCCCGGCTCACTGCGTGCCGGGGCATGGAGGCGAGCGGAGGCCGCGGGCATCAGCAGGCAGGGAATGGGATTCACCATGGAGCAGCAACGGCGGTGGGGTTAAGGTAGTGAAAAGCAGAGCAGGGAGCACTTGCCCAGGGACAGACTGGGACTGGCACCAGAGCCAATGGCTCAGGGCAGACAAACCCTTGGAGCATCCCCACAACGAGGGCTCGGCTCTTCCAGGCGCTTTTCCAGCCCCTTTTCCAGGGGAGGATGAAACCCTCTTCGGGAAACGCGGAGCATTTGCTGTTCAGGCACAGCAGGGGCATGAGGAGCCCAAAACCTCTCCGCTGCTTCTCAGTTGCTTCCAATGCCCTTGTCTTTTTTTTTTTTTTTTTTTTTTTTTTTTTTTAATTTTGCAATAAAGACTAAAACATCTCAAGCAATTTGTGGACTTAATCACTCCCCAAACGTAACATTTTTTTAAATCAAATCAGCTGCTCTGTGGCCTGAGCAGCTGAAACCAGTAAAAACTTCTATCTCTGTTTGATGTTTTACAATTTGAAAACACACAGGAAAAGGACAATTTGGGGGGTGGCTAGGCTGGTGGGTTTGATTTTTTTTTGCATGTTTTTCTGGCCTTTGAGCCAGAAACTGCTTTTGAGACAAGACACTGCTGCCTGCAGGGGTGCAGCGCCCCAGGGCACCAGTGCAAGGGAGCCGCTTGCTGCAGAGCAGGGCAGCGCGCGCAGGAAGCGCCCGGTGGGAGCGCACGTGGCTCAGGCTGCCCCAGCACCTACGGCCAGACCAAAACCTCGCCCTTCCCACCCCAAAATCCCTCCTGTCCTTCCCGCGGATGGGAATGCCCCATCCCTGCGGCTCGGCGAGCAACCACGCGCTTCAGGCATGGGCGCCGCAGCTCTGGCCGGGAATGTGAACCCACCTATGCAGGTGACGCCGTCCGCGTGCAGCAAGAACTTGACGTGGCAGCCGCACTTGGGGCCCTGCTCGGTGTCGTCGCACGTGTGCTGGCAGCCGCCGTTCCCGTAGTTGCAGGTCACTGYGGGAGCAAAGCGCCGGGCAGTCACCGCGGCCGGGGGTGCCGCAGTGCTGCCCTTGCCCCCCACGCGTCCGTGATGCTTTTGGGAGGGGACAGGGGCTGGCTGCATCAGCAGCCCATTTCAGCTGCAGTTTTACAGGCTCGCTGCAGATGGCGAGTAAGGAGCAAAGGAAAAGCAAGGGGATCGCGCTCTAACCGTGTGGCAGTTGCCTTGGCAGGGCCAGCGAGTCGCTGGCCCAGAGCAGACATGGTGAAAGCCCCAATTCCCGGCGGGGGAGCCGGCCCCAGCGCTGTGCCCAGCCTTGGGATGCGACATTGCGYGCGCTGGCGGGCCGGGGCAGTGGAGGGCACTGTGCAGATGCCCCCCGTGCGCATGCARACGCCCCGCGTGCGCACGCACGCGCTGCTTACGCTTGCAATCCCGCTGGTTCTTGGTGAGCTCGAAGCCCGGGCGGCACTCGCAGGCGATGCCACCCTTGGGCGTCTCGCGGCAGATGTGGGCGCAGCCGTGGTTCTTGTTCATGCAGTTCATCCCCTCTGAAGGGAGAGAAGGCGGCAAATGGGCCCAAGCGGCCACCAGGTCGCCGCGCTCAGCCCCTGCTGCTCCGTGGAGGTGAGGGAGGCAGTCAGGCCTCCCAAGCCCCCTGCTACCACCARAGGCCGCGGGCCGGCGCACGCACCCTCGGGGCGCTGGATGCAGGTGTGCTGGTTGTCGCTGAGGAAGAAGCCCTCGCGGCAGAAGCACTCGTAGCTGCCCATCATGTTGACGCAGGTCTGCTGGCAGCCGCCGTTGCCCTCGGCGCACTCGTCCAGGTCTGCGGGTAAAGCAAAGCAAGTGGCGAGCACCGGAGCACTGAGGAGGGGGTTCCCTGAACGCCCCCCATCCCGGGGCACCACGGGATGCTCCGCACGCAGCCATGACCTTGCAGCGGGATGCAGGAAGCAGCAGGCAGCTGGAGCGCGCCCAGCTCCATCCCACCCGAGCCCGGAATGCTGTCCCCGAATCCCCCGTTCATAACAAGGGTGTGAGCGCCTCCCGGCGCGGCTCCGGCTCCCGCTCCAGACCCGCCGCGCGGCTCCGGCATCACCGCCCTACTGCTGGTTTTATTAAGTGCCAGAGGTGGCTGGGAGCCCCCCGGCCTCRGCAGCGGGGCCAGTGCTGGGATTCCTGCCCGGTTCAAAAGGTCGCCCGGGAAGGGCTGTTCCACTCCAGCCCTGGCCCCGCTCGTGCTCTGGCTCCAGTATGCTGAGGCCGGGCGCTCCAGGATGCATCCATGGGAATGGGGGCACCAGGAGGGTACAGAAAAGCCACCCAGGCTTCAGCTCTGCTCCCTGGCCGTGACACTCTCTGATCCGGAGGCGGCAGCGATAGCCGGGCGGGATGAGCCGAGCAAGCGCCTGCGAAGCGGGAGACGCTGCGCGGTGCCCCGCGCCCCCTCCTCCTCCTCCTCGCCCGGCCTTCGCGGCCGCAACTCCGTAAACACATTACGTCGGCCGCGCTCCGAGCCCGGCTTCCCTTTCTTCTCCGTGGGCTCATCCTCCCGCGGGAGAGGAAGGCAGGGCCGCCCGCCCGGAGCGCCGTCCAGCTGTGTAAACCCCCCCGCGCCGGGGGGCTGCGCAGGCCCCGTGGCGGCGGCTAATGCAAAGCGTATGCGCCCTAATCCCTGCCCCTGCGCCGCTTCCTCCCGGCGATGAGCTCATTAATGACCCCGCGCTAACGAAGGCGAGGGCGGCCGCGCGGGCCCGGCTCTATCCGCTGCAAAGCCGGGACGAGCGCATCCCCRTTCCGCCCCTGTGATGCAGGGATGAGCCACCTGCCACCGGCGCTCGCTGTCCCCAGGCCAGCAGGGTCCCCCTCGTCCCGTGCAGCCCCCGGGCTCCGCGGGGTCCCCGCGCCGGTCGTACCTAGGCAGTTGTGGCCGTCGTGGGCCAGGCGGAAGCCGTCGTAGCAGGTACAGCGGTAGTTGCCGGGGATGTTGACGCACTCGTGGACGCAGCCGGCGTTGTCCTCGCGCTCACACTCGTCCACGTCTGCGAGAGGGCAGAGGCGCCCGCGCTGAGGCCTGCGAACTCATTGCACGGGCGCGCACGCAAGCCTGGGGACAAGGACGGCCCCCAAAGGCACGCAAAGCAGCAAACCTGGAGCGCCACGGTGCCAAAGGGCAGTGCCAGGATGCAAGCACATGGGGCTGGAGGGAGATGCCAAGATTCCCTCTGTCCTGCCTGGCTTTTCCGGGCTTTTCCCTACCTTTGCAGTGCTTGCCGTCGCCGCTGTAGCCAGACTTGCAGATGCACTTGTAGGAGCGGGGGGTGTTCTGGCAGATGGCATCGATGTGGCAGCTGTCGGTGCCCTCCACACACTCGTCCACATCTGCGGGGGGAAAATCCGTTGGGAAGCCTGGAGCCGGGCTGGGGGGCCGGCTCCCAGCCCCGAAGCCACGGGCGATGGGCTTTGTGCTGCTCTGACCCCTCCAGTCCACCTCCAGCTTCCCGCCATCTCCGGCACGGCTTTCCACCCCTAGGCACAGGAGCCAAGAGGGACTGCGCTGAAAACGCCCGGGAAGCCGGGGCCGGCCGGGGCGCTTCCCACCGGATCTGCGGGGGCGCCAACCCCCGGCGAGGCCRCGCTCCGGAGCCGGGTCCTGAGGCCGGCCGCGGCGGAGGCAGCCACACGTGCCGGCACCCTGGATCAATGTTTACCGCGCGCTCGGATGCGCTGTGTGCCCCGAGCCCTGGCCCGCGGGCACCGCCGCCTCCCCGGCACAGCCGTCACCGCGCGCCGCGCCGCCGAGACCCGCGCGCTCATCACACCGACCGCCAGCATCCTCCCCGGGAGGCCCTTCCAGCCTCTGCCGTCCGYGGGGGCGCCGCCAACGCGCCCGCTCCCGCTTGGAATTTTCCCAGCGTTTTGCCAGAAATCTCACTTTTGTTTTAGGGCTTTTTCTTTTGCTTCTCTTTGACGCTCTTTTTCCTTCTCTGCTCTCAAAGCAACACAATGAGCAGCGGCTGCGTGAGGCCCCAAACAATGCTGCATGGGGGAGCTTTTCTGCCATTTATTTTCCCCTTTTTCTTTCCATTCTGCAATTCCTCCAACTTTGGAAAGGTTACATGGCAGCTAAAGGGCAAAAGGAAACAGCCCAAATTCACTGCTCTGTAATTTTTCCAAAGTGGGAGACATTCGGAAAGGTTATGGGAGCAGGAAAACGGGGAAAATGGGGAAAAAAAAGCATGTGTGTGGGAAGAGTGAATAAATACCCACCCAAACACCCAAGGAACTGTTCTTATCTTGGCAAAAATCCCAATTTCAGCGTGTTTGGAGATGGTGAGAAAAGCCCGTCTTAAAAGATGTCTTTCAAACGGAGTCGGTTAGGGAGAAAAAAGTCTGAAATGGGTAAAAAATGGAAGCTTTTCCCTTTGCAAGCAGTGTTTACCCATGAAATAAATGGATTTGCTCTGGAGCAAAATYGCAGCAGACAGAGGCAGGTGCTTGCAGCAGGTACCGAGGCCAGGGGAATCCAAACCTAGTCCCTGATGACGCTCTACGAGCAAAATCCTCATCCCAGTAGGAGCCAGAGGAGTTTGGATCCGGAGCCTTTCCCTTGTCCCGATCCCGCTTTTGATGCCGATGGGATTTTCCAGCACTCGCCCCGGAGCTGGCAGCAGCGGAGCAGCTCTGGGAGCGCCAGGCTCCCAGTGGGATACACCAGGAATACCGCAGCCACCGTCTATTTTTAGGACCCGGACTGAGGCTCTCTCCTCATTTCTATTTTCTTTTCCCTTCTTTTTCACACCGCTCCTCTCCGGAGGCTGGAAGGTCAGGCAAATTTGAAGGAGATGAGGTAAGGAGGCAAAAAACATTAAAAAAAAAAGCCCCGGAAACCCCTAAATAAGCAAAGGGCCGTCATTTTCCCCCCTCTTTGCTAAAAAGGTCAACTTTTCTTTCCAAATCGATTTGCCTCTTTCTTTTTATATCGGCCTGTATAGGAGCAGCCTTTCYGAGGCGGGCAGCGCGCAGCTCCTGGCAGCGGTGCCGAGTTTCCAGCCGGCCCTAACGCCAAATTAAAGCTTTATAAGTTCAGTAGCGCTTTGGAAGCGGGGGACTAAGAGCCCCCCCCCATTCCATGCCAGCTAGGAGAATCCTGCCGGCACTGTGATGCGCTCTGGCACCGGGATGTTGAGGGCGAGATGTCGATGGAGCTGCCGGCATTGGAAGCTCGAGCGCCCCATTCCCACGACCTCATTGCAGCCCCCTTTGGTGCTTCCTTGGATTTGGGGGGGGGGGTCCCCAATATTGCAGCCCCCTCAAGGGGCTTCCACAAGATTTCTCCCCTGCTTGTACTTTAAAGCCCTCGGACGCAGCTTTTTGGCGGAGGGTGGGATGCTCCGAGCCAAAAGACGCGTTAGTTTGCCGGGGGATTTTTGCTGTTCTTGGTTTTGTGCTTTATCAAAACGCGGAGGTTTTGGTTCAAAATGGGCGTGTTTGGTTCCTGTTTGGGGAGCAACAAAGGCAGGAGGCGGCAGCGGAATCCGGGGGGGCCCGGCCGAAGCCCCCCCGGCCCGGCAAGACAGAGCGCACGTTATTTGCCGCCGGCAGCCTCTCCTCGGGCCTCTCTCTGGGGACTTATAATTTTCAAAGTGAAGGTTAAGGTTAGTCCTGCCTATTTTTTCCTACATGGATGACTTGGCCACGACAGTGTGCAAGGGGAAAAAGTATAGAAAAAAATAAAATAAAATGAATAGAAAAAAATGGGTCCTGTGCCATGTGGAGACAGCAATGCATCTCAGTACTGGAAGACTCGAGGTGTCGGGTTATACTCCCGTTGGAAGTGACAAAAAGGGGGTTCTCTCCATTTTCATCGGGACACGGGAGCGTCGGGTGCCCCCCGTCAAAGCCCCCTTTGAACTGGCGTTTCATTTCATGTCCCGCCAGGGCAGAGGGGCTGGGCACAGAAGTGGCGGATGTGACGGGAGCCCCGGAGCCCCATCCCGGGGCTGCAATGGGAGCAATGCAGAGGTGGCTCCAAAAGGACCCCCGAGCCCCGCTGGTGCCGCAGGTGCATCCCCAGCAGCGGGTGGCTTTGGGCACAAGGAACATCCCAGGGACGCGGGGATCCAGGAGCAACCGGCTGCAAAACTCCTTCCTTTCCCCATGCGCTTCCCTGGGGCGGGAGCCAGCGGCACCTCTGGCCCCGGCAAAGCTGGCCGATCCTCCCGGAGCCAAGTTGCGCCCGGTCTCGGAGAGCGGGGCCCGTCGGGGCGCGCGGGGCCCGGCTCCGCGTCGGCTCCCCCCTCACTCCACCCCTTTCGTTCCCCGCAGGGATCTGTCAAGTCTCTGCACGATGGAATTTTACTTTGCTATTTTAATGCAATTCTGGCTCCGGCTTAAATGGAACTGGAAACTGAGAGGGCCTTAACAAATAAATATTATGATAAGAAATGAAAGCAATGCGTACGCTATAGATAATTTGGGGATGGGGAGGGAGAAAACCCCTAAGCATTCCTTTCTGGGGCTAAATCACGGATTTTTACACGGGACTGGGCTCCCGCTGCCCTGACAAACCTGCCCTCCTGCAGAGCCTGCGGTGACTCTAAGGACACTCTGAAAATGACAAAGCCCCAGCCTTGAAACCCCCAGCTCCACCGGGACAGGGTGCTGAGCACCCGCATCCCTGTCCTGCCCAGGCACCCTGCGTTATCTCGCCAGCATGAACATGCAGCTACCACAACAGCAAGAGCCAAACATAAATGTTCCRTACGCTTAACCCCTCTGGAAAGGGAGAAAAAAGGAAAAAAACCTCCCCGGCAGAGTATGTGGGTGGTGGGGAGGGGGGCAAAGGGAAGCCGAGAGCAGGCAGCAGGAGCCGGCACGCCGGGCTCCCGATAGCTCTAGTCGTGGTCTGTAGGAATAACGCAAGTTAGATCCAGAGGTGCCCTGGGACAAGCGAGCAGAGGGGCAGCCCGAACATAAAGGAAAGGTTTGGGAAGAAAGGCCAAAGACAGGAGCGGTGAAGTAGGAAAAGCTGCCGCTGGCTGAGATGAGACCGCTCATGTGAGGGATGGGGACGGGCACGGTGCCGGGCCCGCCGTGGTTCTCTGTTTGCCCCTCTGCACGTCTCTCCGTGAGCTCCCCACGAGCATGGAAAACACGGACGCGGAAAACACCCGCGTGGAAAACATGCACACGGAAAACACCCGCGTGGAAACAGGTACGCAGAAAACATGCACATGGAAAACACCCGCGCCCGGACGCAACTTTGCAGCTCCCAGCATCATCCCGCCCTGGGGACAGCAGCTCCGGCGCTCGCCCCGGCCTGCCCGGCGCTCGCCCTCCGCCTCCTCCGCCGCGCCGGAGGGGCAGCGCTACCCCCGTCCCCGCGAACCGGGCAGGAAGAGCCCCGGAGCCCCCTCCTACAGCAGCCTTTGCCCCGCTGGGCACAGAATGAGACATAGATATGCATTGTTTTTTCCATTCCATAATTTTAAGCCTCTTTTCCTTGAGATAAAGAGTCTGGACAAATAAATAAAAGAGCCATGCAACTGATGAAAGAGTTAAGGGGAAAAGAAGAGAAGAAAGGCAGATGCAGGGGCGGCGGGCGCGGGGAGGCGCGGCGACGGCTGCCTTACCTCGGCCGCCGTGGTCGGCGCGCGCGCCGCGCGGGCGCAGCAGCAGCGGCAGCGGCAGCAGCAGCGGCAGGAGCGCGCAGGCTGCGGCCAGGCGCGCTGCGCTCGCGGCCATCGCCACGGGCGGCCCGAAGGGTGCGAGGGAGCCGCTCGGGAGGGAGGCACGGAGCGGCGCACGGAGACCCCCGGGCACTCGGAGCAAAGTGGCCTCTATCGCCCTCTCTCTGGYGGCTGCTCTGATCCCTTCTCCTTCTTCGCCTTCCTACATAATCCCAGCCAATTCCAGTTCTGCAAGGGAGCCGCGGCGGCGGCGGGGGGGAAGCAGGCGCCTTGCCCTGGTGCTGGGGACCTGCGAAAGGGGAGTGGAAAGGAGAGCTCCATCCAAGCAACGCCCTTTCGTCCTTCCTTCCTTTCTTCCTTTATTTCCCCCGCGCCGCCGCCGCCGCCGCCGGCTCCGCTCCCCCCGGCCTGGGGCTCGCGGCCTGGCAGGAATTTACAGCGTGCGCCGAGGCCGCGGGGCCGGTAGCCATGGCGACGGCGGCGCCGGAGCAGCGGGGTCAGCGGCCGCCCGGCCGCGCACGGCCCCGCGGCGCCCGCCCGGCCGCACAAAGGCCTTGCCAGGGGCAGCGAGGGCCAGCGAGGGCTCCCTCCATGCCCGGCACCCCGACCCGCTCCGGTCGGTGCCGCCAGCGGTGCCTCCCGGCGCTCCCACCTGCCCGGCAGCCGTGGGGCCTCCCACGCCACTGGCACCGTGTCCCAGAGCGGAGCAGAGGCTCCGCACAAGGCCGCTTGCCCGCCCAGGGGAACCAAAGYGCCTCAAAATAACCTCAAAACACCAGTGAGGGCTCTGGAAAACGTCAAATGCCTGCGGACAAACGCTGGGCCCGCCGGGAGAGGCGGCAAGGGGGCTGCGCGGGTGGCAGCAGCGGGTCCCGGGCTCTTGGTGCTCGGGGACACATGTGATGCTCTGGCAGCCTCTGCGTGGCTAACAGCCTTTCCCAGGGTGGGAACTTGACTGCTGCCATTGATGCCATTTATTTGGGKAGGAAATGGAGGGGGAAAGGCCTGGAGGCTGCATGGCCAGCCCTATTTCAGCTAAAACTCAGGTCCTTGAGCTTGAAACGTGACCTCGTGCCAGGCAGAGGCAGTAGGGACCACAGCATGAGCCACCATCGCATTCCCGCCATCCCATTCCCGCGATCCTGTTATCCCATGAGTGCTGCAGCCCCGGCCGGGCACGAGGCACCCCGGGAACAGCCCCTTCCACAGCCTCGAGGCCTGTCGAGTCCCGGCGAGGCTCCGCTTGTCCCCGCGCACAGCCCGGCGCCCTCCTGGCCGGCACAAGGCAGAAACTCCGGAACCCTCCGGCCGCGCACGGGGCACCCAGCACCCGTCCCCTGGCCATTGGTCACCATAAGCAGCGCAAAAAACTCAGCGACTTCTCTTTAATATTTTTTGGAAAACCCGTCTTCTAACCGTGGAGCCAGCGCTCGAGGCACGAGCGCCGAGCCCTTCGGCCACGCTGCTTTATAAGCRAGCCTCTAAATTACAGGTTTGCGCATTAGTATAAACAGCCATAAACCGGGCTCAAATCCCCAGCGCCGGGCGCAGCGCGAGGGGCCGAGCGCCGGCGGGTGGCAGAGCCGGCGCTGGGGACGCGGGTGCCACCCGCCCGGCCGCGTCCGGGGCCCTGCAGCCGACTG
>NW_020456276.1:2630723-2638030 GCF_003342845.1 Nothoprocta perdicaria | reverse complement strand
TCCCCGCCGGGCACCGCGGGGCGAAGGCCGCCCGTGTGGGCCCCGCTCCATTGTGCTCGGCGGCGCGGGGCTGCCGACCATGTTGAAACGGTTACACGGCGAGTAATGAGGATTTACTGCGCCCGGCCCCGAGTTGCAGCCAAGAAATAAAAGCAGGGATCACAACAGGCATTTTTTTAATTTGAAGCAAAATAAAAAAAAAAAAAGAAGAAAGAGAGGATCCGCTCTCAGAAAACAACAACCACATCCACAGATCAAAGCAGCTGCTCTGCGCTCGCTCTGGGTTTTAAGAGGCTTCTGCAGCTCCAGAGATGTTTACACAGAGAGGGAGATGCAAACGCTGCGCTGTGCCGATGCCGTCCCCCCTCATCTGGCCAAACATTCCCAGGAGGCGACGTGAGGTCAGCGCAGCCCCTGCGCTCCGCTCCTGCAGCCTCCGGGCCAGGACGCAATTCAGTTCCCATTAGCAAACCCACACGGGCGCTTGGGAAGCCTCCCATGCGCATCCCGCCCGGGCCAGGGCGGATCGGCRGCTCCCTTGAGCCCGGGATGGCCCAGGCCACCGGGAAGGAGTGGGCGGCTCCAGGTTGCCCGTTGGCTTCGCACCGTGGAGCAGCCTTGGTGCTTCCCTGTCTCCTTAGGAGCGCTCCAGCCTGCTCCGGCCATCGCTAACGGGCTATAAAAGCCCTTCCCGTTCGGTCCCGCTGGCTGCAGCCCAGCCCCGCAGCGCCCGCTCCCTGCGCTCCATCTGCTCCGGAGACAGCGGCTGCTGTTTCCCAGCGGCCCGGATCCCTGGCGAGGGGCTCCGTGTGTCGCTTCCGTAAACACTCGGGACTACATATCCCTAGTTGGGTTGGTTTTGCGCTGCGGGAGCATCCCACGGCTGCGCGGAGTCGACGCAAACGGCGTTGGGGAAGCGCTGAGGATTCCTGGAATCTGCTGGCGGATTCCTGGGAATTGTGGCATTTGACAGAAGCAGCAGGAAAGCGCCGCAATTCCCAGGAGTCCGTCRGCAGCCTGGGCTCAAGCGATGCTGGTGACCTGGGGTGCAAGCTCCCCGGGCCAGCGCCATGCTCCGCTTTTCACCATGCTTCCAAGTGGGATAAAAGCCATCGGGTGCCACCAAACGCCGCCGTTCTTCCTGGTGCTGCCAGGGCTCTCCCATGTGGCCAGGGCCCTGTTTGATGGGATGGGAGGCCGCCGTGCGCTGGGATGAGGTGACTGGCCCTGCGTTCCCAGGAAGGTCTATGGCAGCGCCAGGAATAGAAGGCGAGTCCCCGTTCACAGCTAACCACGAACCACAGCGCTCCCAGAATAAGGGTCCCTTTTTCCAGGTGGATTTCTACGGCGCTCCAAGTGACATAAGCGCTTCCAGAAATAGGGGCTCCTTTATGCTGGGATAAGCGCCGGGAAGACAGAGGTAGAGCAAATAGCTGGGGGAGTCGCTGCCTGCACCACGCGACCGGCTGCAGAATCACTGGGATGCAGACAGAGAAGGAAGGGAAGCAAGGAAAGCCACTTATTGCTCCYTAAAGCTCGGGCAATAACATTCCCCATATAAGATACCGAAAGATCCTAGAGCTAACGAAGGCAAAAGGAGGTTTGGGGCATTTCCCATCGCACGTGCGATATCTTTCAAATCCGAACGAGGCCGATGCGAGAGSGCGGCAGGTGCTGGTGCACGGAGGGGCCCGCGTGGCGGCGGGGACGCCGCGGGTTAACGCGCTCCCTGCGGCGCCTGCTTCCAAGGAGCTCGGGGCCTCCTTAAAATAGTTTATGAAGTCGAGTCGGGGATAAATCCAACACCCCGGAGCAGAAGGAGCCCTATTAATTGCCCGCGTTTTCTCGCGCCGGAGCAAAGAGGCGATTTTATTTGCACAAGCTGCCAAAGGTGTCCGTCACCTTCCCACTTGCATTTCCATGTGCCATTTAACAAGGCAGTAGTTTATTTCCAGAAGCCCCAGCCAGACCCGAGCCAACTGCGTCAATATTTTGCTGCTTACACAAATGCCATCATTAGAGTCAATACTGTGTTTTAGGAGAGGGTTTTTTTTTTTTTTTTAAATAAATAAAAACACACGGTTCCTCCAAGATGATGTACGTATAGCCCTTAAATTAACAAGAGCGACGCAAGGCTGTGAGCTGGGCTTACCTGGGTGCACAGGCCCTGCTTTAAAGGGCACAGAACACAACTGCAGGGCACTGACCTGACCAAAGGCATTTGCTAATTAATTCTTTCTTCCAAGAGACTTAACTGCCTCTTGCCATCGGAAACCGAGGCAAAGCCGAGCCAAATCCAGAGGCTGTTGGAAAACACGGAGAGACTCTTCTTGGCTGCAGCAGGAGCACTGATCCCGCTGCAATGCCGGTGTCYGCGGTGGTGCCCCCCACCCCTCTCCCATGGCCGGATTTGGGGGTTTCTCCTTCCTGGCAGCACCCGGGTGCGGGGACGAGGGCTTCCTGCAGCCGTGAGCAGCTCAGTGGCTCCCCGCATCCTCCTGCGGCCCGGGGAGCTCCTGTTGACTCTGGCTTTTGGGAAGCRCTCGCAGGGTTTCTGGTGCAGTGCTGCTGTCCCTCCTGCCTGCAAAGAGCGGCTGCAAGTGTGCCAAAAACCTCCTTGCACCCCAGGCCACCAGCATCTGGGAGCCCAGAGCAAGAGCTGCCACAAAGCCCTGCCCTGGGATCACTGACCCGCTCAGGATGAGCCGGGGGACACGGCAAAACCCAGGGATCACCTTCACCCGCCAGCGCGGGACGCCCTGCGGGATCATCCTGCATGGGGCCCATCCTGCACGAGAACAGAGCGGTCACCAAGCCCCAAACAGCCCCGGGCAGCTGGAAGCAAGAGGCCCTTATTATTATTTTTTAATTTCAAATGCACTTCTTAACCTACAGGAAAGTAAACGTTCTTCTTGGATGGCCAAGAAAACCGCGCGGGGATTTTCCAAATGGGAATGACTGCCTGTTTATGAGCGGAGGGCTCCAAGTGCAGAAATAAATGGCTCGCTCTCAGCAGGTTTTCCTTTCTATATTTACCCTCCCCGAAAGCGAACATTACTGCACACTGCAACGTTTATTCCCTCTGATCAGGGGAGCGGGCGAAGAGAGCGACCAGCCACAACACGTCAAACAAACTGCTAATCTGCAGCTCGCGCGGGGCTGGGGCGGAGGGAGTCCCGAGGCTCCGCGGTGCCGCTTCCAGCCCTGCAACGGCTTCGTCCCGGCCGCCCCCTCGGCCTCCTCCTCGCGAGCTCCCAAGGTGCAAGGACTTGCCCYGCGGGGCACAAGAGGTGCACACAGGGCGGGCAGCAGCACTGGGATTTKCCAGGGCAACTCCGGGCGCTTCCCRAGCCCGTTTATCCCCATGGGCCACTCCTTCTAGGGACACATGCTCAGCRYGGAGCCGCTGCCCTGCAAAGYGTCCGGGAAAGCYCTCGCGGGACCAAGATGTCACAAACCGCATCTTCATGCAAGGCTGCCCACCCGGCTGTAAAAGCTCCTGGCGTAATCCACCCCTCCAAAAAAGGGGGAAAAATGAGAAAATAGGAATCACCTGATTCTCCTGAAGGTTGCCCACATCACATGCCTCGCTCGCATCAAATCTGGGCTTGACCTCCAAGTTACCTTGAGGATTCCTAACTAACGGCGCCGCCCGCCCCGACGCGGGGAGCGCGACGGAGCCTGCGCGGGGGCATCGGATGCCGCGAGCGCCCGTGGGTGCCCAACRCGGCCCCAGCAGCACCCATCGCACCCGACCTCGATGGGAACAGCCCGACGGGATCTCATTTGCTTGGGCTTTTWCAACTCTAACCTTTCATTTTTGGAAAAGCCTCGTTGGAAGAGCTCAGCAAACCTTCCCCGGCCYGAAATTTCAAGCGCATTTGCGCTAATCCCGATTAATGAACATAAGGCAATTTAGATAAACCGCATTAAAGCGAAACACCTTTGAACTTTTTTTTTCCCCTTCTTTTTTGGATCGCAATCCCTCCCTGAACGCCGTGTGTGGTTTGGGCCTCACCAGCGCAGCCTTTCCGCAGCGCCGAGTGCTTCCCGACGCCCCGTGATAATTATTTACAATATAAATTTGCACGCGGCGACCAAAATCATCCTTTCCCTGGGGACATACGATGGGGAGCTCCCAGCTCCGTGCACGTCCCCGGGCAGGACTCCTGGGCGCAATCCAGCCCTGACCGCAGGCCTCTAAGCCTCGGTTTTCCCAAGGCCATCCCTGCAAGGCGAGGGCGCCGGGAGCGGGCTGCGGGACAGGCTCCGACGTGCGCCGCGGCCGCGCCGGCAAAGCCGCCTGGCCGGGCTGCCTTCCCAGGAAAACAGCGGTGCTCCAGCTTTGCGGGGGGGAATTAATAGCTGCTTTAGTCACGGGGGAGAAGGAAAACTGCCCCCGAGGCCGGGAGCTCTGGCGATACCTGCTGGCGCTTCCCTCCTCTGCCTCCACGGCTTCCCCTGCCCTCCCAAGGGGATGAGGTGACTGGAAGGAGCCCAAGCTGCTGCTCGGAGCCTCCCAATTCCCTCTTTTCCCGTGAGCGGCCATGCCAAGGAGGCCGTGCAGCTGCCCGGCCGATCCGTTTGCTTTTCCTGCACAGAGAGGCGGCCTTTGCCATGGCGCCGCGCACAGCCCTGCACGCCATGCCTGCCGAGCCCCGCTCCCGGCTCACCGCGAGCGGGATACGCGGGAAGTTTGCTTTCGGCTGCCTCGGTCAACATGTGGGCGTGTAAACAGTGACCAATTGCACGGCAGGTCCGACTCCTTTAAATGGGCACTTTCACGTTAGTCAGACGTGCAAAAACACCAGCAGCTTTTAAACAAAAAGCCCGTTTCCCCAAGGCACTTCTGTTTGAACAGGCGGGCCCTTCCCGGCTGTCACCGCCTCGCTACAGCCGGCGGCCGGGTGAAGTCACCGTGTTAATCCTGGCCCCGCGGATGCTCGGGGGTGGCTGGCGATGCTGGGGGTGCCCGTGGGGACATTGGAAAGATGTTTTAGGGAGCCGAGTCCTCAGCACGAGGCTGAGCAGCTGCTGCTCTGCCCGTGCTGCCAGCAACCCACAGCTCCGCGGGTTGCGGAGGCCCTTCCCAGGTGACCAACAGCGTTCACATCCTTCCAAGGATATCAAAGGACAAATGGGAAACATCTCTGCGGAGTGCACTGCGTGACAGTCGTACCTACCATGACGGTCAATATCTACCCTGAAAGATCCCAGTTTCCCCCGTTGGGATTTCAGCTAGATGGCTTGGATAAAGTACATCAATCTTATCAGTGAGATGGATGCAGCTCATTAACAAAGTAGATTAAAAAAAATACTCTGCTTATTAACAGTGCTCCCAACATCCTGTGCCTTTGCAGCAAGTTAAAAGTCACACAGGAATTAGATTCCCTTGCAGAAACCTGCACAAAATGCATTAAAAATAATCTCTGCTATCCCAAATCTTCAAGTCGCCAGTCACAGGGCAACCAAGTTAATGCAGGGTAAGCACATATATATTTAAAGACACGCAGTGGCCTCCTTGGATTTATCAGCCGGGAGAGCCGAGCTCTTAAACCAGGCGAGACTAGAGCAAGTTGAAGGGACACGGAGGGCTCTGCTGGCCTTGAGGGTCTGTGCCACGCACGTGGGGCCGTCACCTCAGTGTGTGGGACACGCAGCCTCTGCTCCCCTTGTGTCTTCCTGCTCCTCCCAGCTTTTGAGGCTGGAACCACCAAGAGCTGCTCCGGTTCCCTCTCCAAGGGATATTTGGGGAAAGTCTGAGTCCTGCCTGCAGCCTGGTTCTGCCTGAGGTTGGTCCACTGCCGCTGAGGGAATGTTCTCTGCGCTGAGCCAATCCTTGGAGAAAAATAAATAACTAAAAATCTCACATCTGCCTGTAAAAGTGCATGGAAATCACTGCTAGTGCCCAGGYCTTGCTTTGAGAGGTGGATTCGTTCCGATGCAGAGCTCACAGCTCTCACACCTCCGAGGCTTCCCTGCAAAGTCAGGGAGATTCCCCTCGCGGGTGGACAAGCTCCAGGCTCGTCCAGAGGGAGGCAAGAGCCGTCCACGCCTCTGCAAAGACGCTTTTCCCAGCTCGTTTCCCAGTGGCATCCGCCCCCGAGCCCCGGGCCGCCGGCTGGCTGATGTAATCGCAGCTCTGCCCCAGCCGAGCAGTTTTCCCTTATTGCTTTTTGATGAGATGATTTTTTACGATCCCCCGGTGGCCTAAGGAAATCGGCGGTGGTTGGAGGCGGTTGCTGTAACACGGCCTGGTCCTGCAGACACGCGGCTGCGCGCCGGGCTGCGGCGGTCCCGGCTGCACTAACGCAGCTGCGGCGGGGCTGCATCGCGTGCCCTCCGAGCCGCTGCAAGCCCCGGGCAGCAGCAGGAGCCCCAGGCGCCTTTCCGGGCCCTACCTGGCATATCCCCCCCTTGCAGCAGCAAGAGGCTGGGCGCTGCGGAGCCGTTTGTGCGGCCCGGCTGCAGAGCTGCAACTAATTACCGGGTGGTAATTTGGTTGTGTCCCCATGGAGGGGGCCAGCGCTCCGCCTTTAATCCTCTGCCTCACTGCGGCCGAGCGCCCGGCCACCTCGGAGCGCTGTCGGGGCCGATCCAGCGGCTCCCGCGCTGGCCCCTTCTCACGGCCGCCCCGAGCGTTCCCAAGGTGGCAAACGCGGCACCGCAGCACCAGGATCCTTGTCCCAGGGTGGGCGCCTTCCCCCATGGATTAAATCCAAGTCCTGGTGAGGTCAAAGGGAGAGTTTTAACAAAAGCGAATGTGGCCGGAGCCTCCCCCGCTGCCTACCAGGAAGAAAATGGGAAAGGCTTCAGGGCAGGACGGTGGTACAAACCAGCTCCCGTCGTGGAGCCTTCCACGGGCTTTCATTTTTTTAAAATTTCTTACTTTATGTCTGCTGACAGGTCTAAGGCGCGTACCCCTGCAGCCGGCGGCACTAAGGCACAGCCTTGCAGGGGCTTTAGGCACAAGAACAAGCAGCGCGGCGCTGATGCCGTGACTGCCCCAGCCCTGGGAGCGCCGGGATTCCTGCCATTCCAGAGGGATGGGGAGCCGGGCCGGCAGCTCCCTTTTGTGCGGCCGGCCTCGGGCGGGATGCGCAGCCGCCACCTGCGCGGCGCCAGGAAGGGCGCCGGGAGCCGCGGCCCGCGCTCGGCTGCGCGCTGCTCAACCCGCCGCGGTGCCCGAGGCTTGAGGGAGAGGCAGCGCTGGCTCGGGATCCCCCCTGGATCCCCCTGGGATTTCGCAGCGCCGCGGGGGGAACCCGGGGCAGGGCCGAGGCCGCAGCCGCCGCCCTCGCGGGCCC
>NW_020456276.1:2548750-2630145 GCF_003342845.1 Nothoprocta perdicaria | reverse complement strand
GGGGCGGGGGCCGGGGCGGCCGCCGCCTCCCGCCGGCGCTAGGGGTCACTGCTGCCTCGGGGACGCGGGCGAGGGGCCGCGCAGGAGGGAGCCCCCGCGTCCCGCCTTGGCCCCGCAGGGTGACGGCCCCGCTGCGATGTAGAAGCACTAGGACACACCTTGTTTTCCCTTCTTTCCCTCTGCTTTTAAGCCGTCCCTCGCTTACTTAGCACTTTTCAGTACCTAAAATCCTMCCACTCCCCTTAAGGGGAACGTTTAGCTTTCCGACTAAGGCTAAACTAAGCCTAAGGCTAGGCTGCGTTTAACGTTGCTTTCGCAGACTGTGTTTCCATGTTTGGTTGCTCCCTCGTTTATTTAGTGTTTTTGTGCAGCCAGCCCTCCGCAGATGCTCTCCGTGAGCGACCTCCAGGAAGCAGCTCACGAGATTGCCAAGCTGAGCATCGCCCACGAAATCGTGCTCAACCGGGACTTCCAGCTGCCAGCCGGCACCCTCGCCCCAAACAGGTACCCGCGAGCCGGGGCGGCCTCCCTGCCGTCGCCACGCGGGAAGCGGCCTGGAGCGGGGAAGGGAGCGGGGTTTGGCCCTCACTGCTCAAGGGACAAGAAAATAGGAGCTTGCTTGAACAAATACTGTCTTTTTAGCCTGGAAAACAGAGTGAAGGAGACACTGCACAGAGCCTTCTGGGACAGGCTGAAGGAGCAGCTCTCTGCTAGTCCCCCAGACTACASTCAGGCCATCCAGCTGCTGCAGGAGATAAAGGAGGTGAGCTCTGAACCCCAGCCTTACTGCCTGTTATCCCTTCACCTCTGGCATCCAGGTATTCCCTCATGAACATGGGTAAGAGGGATGAGAAAATAGGTTTTATAGGGCGATACAAGTTACAAAACTGCACCTCCTAGAAGCTGTCCAAGGAGGAAACTCATTCCCTCTCCCTAGGTCTTTCAAACACATATTCTCCAAAACAGTGGAAAGACTGTTTAAACTGTCATTTATGGTAACCCTTCCAGACATAGCGTCTGCCAAACAAAAAATACACTTTGTCTGTATAGGACACCACCTTTGGATATATGAGGAGCTGTCTCTAATAAACAAGCMTGCAATGCAGTGAATAAAACTGTTTGGCACCAAAATACACCCATGTCCCCAGCAAAGCATGGAGCTGCAGGGGGTTTGCTTTTTCAGTCCACACTTGCCCTTTAGACTGCAGACAGTTCCCTCCTTTCCTGTAAGAGAGGTTTTGCAATACGTGAAATAGGAGCCAGGGATCCTGATGTGAGTCACTGAGACAAGCACCCCCTTAAAGCCCTCGTGCGCCCCGAGTTTGTGTACGTGGTAGTTACCTTATGCTCAGCAGAGCAACAGGCTTGATTCCCATTGAGACGCTCTGGGAAAGAGCGGAGTCCCTTGAACAACAGGAGCTGCTTCTCTCTGGGCAGGCTCTGCTGTCGCTGCTGCTGCCCCGGCACAACCGGCTGCGCAGCGAGATTGAAGCCGCTCTGGACATGGAGCTGATCCGGCAGGAGGCGGCACACGGGGCGCTGGACGTGGGGCGCCTCTCGGCACGCGTGCTGGGCACCATGGCCGCGCTGTGCGCGCCTCTGCGCGACGACGACGTGCGGGCGCTGCGCGGCCTCTCGGATCCGGTGCAGCTCCTCAGGTGGGCGAGGGCCAGCCCTGGCCCTGCAGAAACCAGCACAGCCTTGGGCCTGGAGAAAATTCTGCCTTGGAAYGCTGCCCAGGGCCCTTTTATGAAGATGATTTTCTAGTAATTTTTAGGGACCACACGCTCAACTAGACCTAACAACATTTTGTCAGAAAACAGAATAAAATCCAACTTCTCCTCTCTGAATTCCCCTTTCTCTACATTTTCAAATGACCCTAATCATGGCACTTACAACTAGATAAAAATTTCAGTTCACTGTGTTTCATCCCAGGGAAATTTTCCGAGTGTTGGACCTCATGAAAATGGATATGTTGAATTTTACCATCCAAAGCCTCCGGCCCCACTTGCAGGAGCACTCGGTCCAGTATGAACGAAAGAAATTCCAGGAGCTCTTAGATAAGCTGCCTAGTAAGTCTGCAGGGAAGTGAGAGAAGTTGGTTCAACACTTTGCATTCTTACAGGAGCTGCTAAATACACTGGAAGGGGACTCAAATATTTCAGAGCTGATGTTTTCACCCATGCTTACTTGTAGTAATAGATGAGAAAATTACCTCAGAAAAATAGAGGGCTCCTGGGTCACTTTCTCAGCCTCCTCACTGACACACCTTGCATAAAAGAAATTATTTATTGTGCTTCAGTTTCTCCCTAATTAAGGCAGAGCTAATAGCCATCCCACAAGAAGCTGTAAGATCTTGTAAGTTAAAAGCGTTTTGAGATCCTTAGAGGAATGAGCAAAATGTTATTAGCAGCCATGTTTAAAGAGGAAAGTTTGCATTTGATGTAGACATCTCTCCCTCACTAGACTCTAGAATATTTCTCTCTGGCTGCCTTTATCCCTCCCAGGACTTCGTTAAAGGTGCCTGKTGGAGCCTGAAATGCTTTACTCGATATACAGCTCTCCGGAGGCTGATTGCACTAGCCCAACGCTGTGCTTTGGCAGCTACACATTTATTTTGTACTCTGGTGATATTGTAAGTGACTCCTCACCGCTCCAGGAGCCACGCAATGCCTTAGCCTCCGGGACACAACTGCCTGTAGGAGGGCACGGCCACTTCTCACCTGCCCGGTCTCACCTTGGAGCATCCTGTTGTGTTGCAGGCAGCCTGGAGCACACAGCGCAGTGGCTGCGCAGGGCGGCAGCAGAGGCGGCCGCGGCCCCGCGGGGAGCRGGCGGCAGCGCTGAGCCCAGCCCTGCGGCGGTGCTGGACCGAGCCTACATGAACCTGCTCCGCTGGGCGCCTGCCCACAGGGAATACCCCGAGGTAGGAGAAAACCTGGCACTTCTCGCCGAGCGAATCCTACCTGTTGGCAGGCGTTGTGCTCCCGCTCCCAGCCTGCTGCAGGGCTGCTGAGCTGCTGCCCTCTGCACCCGCAAGAGGCTCATGCGGTTCCCCTTCCTTCACAGACGCTCTTCATGGACCAGGCCCGCCTGCAGGAAGTGCGGTCGCAGGTGAACCAGCTCGTCATCGTAGCTGCAGTGCTGCTAGTGACCAGTKGCACGTGTGGAAGCACCTTGTTTGGTTCACCTGGGTTTGGAGCTAGGCTGAAACGGGTAACAAAGGTCCTCCTGGAAGGGCTCTCTTCTACCAGGTGGGTTATTTTCAGTTTTCCAGAGGGAGATGAGTGAGTCTGCAGGCACTGGTTGGTTGTGGGATGAGCAGCAAGAATYCTCCCCTGGGAGTGGAAGAGGATCCAAGATCCAAATAGCAGCCAGGTTTACTGCCAGGAGTAGGGCAAGGCAGCCAGCGTGTGTTCTAGCAACAGTCCCTTCTTGGTTAAAGGGAAATTRGTGGTGCTGGTTCCTATTTCACAGCCCCAGGCAGCTTCTTGAGCAGGGGAAGGGAATCTTAGTTCACTTGCAGTGGGCACCAGAACGGCTGAACCCCGTCCTGTGCTAATGGCTGCAATGACAGTGCCCTCAAACACAGCGGGAGAGGCCTCTCCCCTTGCTGTGTGCCTGCGAGGCCCCTGCGCCGCGCTGCGCAGCGGCTGCAGCRCCTTGTGCCCTTGCATGATGCAGGTGTGAGGAGGCCCTGCACGACGTCGGCGATCAAGTGCTGCAGGAGGTCGGCAGGACGCTGTCCCAGCTGGGGTATCCCGCGCTCACCGCAGACCAACGCGCCTCCCTGAAGGGCCAGATCTGCAGCATCGCGGACGAGGACAACGCAGTGCGGAGGGTGGTCGGTGAGTCTCCGAGCCTGCGCCTCGCTCGGCTGCTTTGCCTTGAAGGAGGGCCATATTTGCACTCTCAGGCCCTGCCTTAGCTTTAGCCCAGTGACTCTGGAGCAGCCAGGACAGCTGCTGGCATCACCCGCTGCCTGCGTTGAGCAAAACGGGCCTGTCTGCCCGGTCTGCACAGGAGAGGAGGGCAACAACCCCTGGCTCAGAAACCGCCCAAGTTTTCCTGCTCCTCTGCCAAATGCTTCCCAAAAGTAATGGCTTTGGAAGTCTCTTAAATCCTCCCATCCTTGCTGAAAGCTAAACAGGCCCAAGTGCAAGGCTGGGTATTAGGCAGTGTTGCAATCTTCAAACTAGACTGAGAGATTAATCACTAGGCCTAGTAAAGTACCATGCTAAGAACTCTAAATAATATTTATCCCTAGGGAGTGCACTGCCTGGTATTGAGCTAAGCAGCTGCCCTGCAGTGCTGCTCCATCAAAATATTTATTCAAATGGTTTGGATAAGAGCTGATTATTTTGACCTTTTATTAGTTCTGCGAACACTTAACTCCATGTGGATTGCTGTGCCACGGGCAGCTCCTGGCAGGATTATTTCCACATGGAAGACTTGCTTTTAGCAGCTATAAAATCAGGGTGAGGCTTTACCTGCTCAATATTCCATTTAGTTAAGTGTCCTTCCCATCAGTGTGGACTTCGTGCCCTTCTTTAGTTGGCTTTATTCTTTCCATGTCAGAAGAGGCTCTTTTTATTTTGATGGCATTTRTGAGGCTGAAGTCATAGCCAAACTGAGTGCCAATGTAGGGCAGGCTGGGCAGCAGGTGATGTGGCTTCAAAAAGAAGAGGTGGGACTAGACAGTCTTCCCCCCTCTGCATCTGCGATTCCCTCCGAGCCTTGTCTGCGCTGCTGGTCGCTGTCAGCATTTTCATACAGATACTTCACATTCAACTGCCAGCTGCCTCAGATGCTGCTGTATTGCTGTTACGTGATCCTTCCTGAACACTTCCAATTTTGAAATGCTGCTCTAGCAGGCTAAATAAATCCTAGGCTCTGAAATTCCGTATTCCATTTTGCTTTTAAGGATGCCTGGTGCTTGAATACAGTACCAAAACTCTTCAGAATTAGAAGTCCATATTGCTGAACTGCTCCATTGTAACATAAAAAAGGCCATATATCCATCAACCCAATCTCAGCCCTTGCTACAAGCACCTACCCGAGAAAAGCAGCAATGAGGAGACAATAAAACGTGGTATTTTGCTCCAGTACTCTGCTAGCATCACGTAGTTTCACCTTGGTCCCTGGATGCTGTTAAACCTACTTAGTGGGGGTATCTGGAAGTTTCTTTCCCAAATAGCACATCCTGAGCCCTCCTGCCCGTGCCAAGGCAGCCGCCCACGCGTCTGCTGGTGCCGGCACGAGAAGCCCTCGTCTTGCCACGCTCTTTCCATGCTGAGGTTGATTTTCTTGTCCTTATGCTCTTCCTCTCTGCAGAGCAGCGGATTCATTCATTCCTCAGCCTCTTTATTTCCCCTAACGGACAGAACTCTCCCAAGGACCTCCCAAAGGGCCTCGAAGCCATTCAAGAAGAGTTGCTGGCCGTCGGACGCAGGTTTGGAACTGTGGTCCACCACAACAGACAGGTGTTTGCACCTTACTACTCAGAAATCCTCAAGAAAGTGCTTCTCCCAGAACCACACGCTGCAAGAGACTCCTGATCATCTTGCTTCATATCGCTCAGGAGGGCAGGGGTGGAACAGACTCTCCGGCAGTTTCTCAAATCATGCTTTAGCTTGTAAAAAGCAACTGGAAGTAAACACAGCTGGGCTGGCGGCGCTACGAGGAAATGGCTCTTGGCATTGGCAGTTGGCACTTATGTATCTGAATAAACCTTTCAACTGCAAAAAGCGATGGCTTTTTTTTTTTATAACCACAAAACCTGCTCTTTGATGCGACTCATCTCACTGGCAAGGAAGGCAGGGGGAGATTAAGTTGCTGCTTAGGCAGGTTTTGACTCTATTTTTTGTTGTTTTTTAAATCTAAGGTGTTAATTCTACTGGGGGCCTTTACCCTACTTTGCTGAAAACTTGTTAGTCACAGCCCAGGAACCCTGTTTGGATTTTATAAAGCCAGATGGTATTTAAGATCATTAAAATTACGCAATATCTTTCAACATTAGCTTAAAAAAGAGCCTAACTAAATTATCAGAAAAGGCACATATGGTATAAATCTAGCAGTCCTTGCTGCCTTTAATATTTTATATGAGGCAGCTTTTACTTGACACACAAATCTGAACTTTAACCTGTATTTAAATATCTCGCTTTCTAAGCCTTATTTTACATAAGGAACACGTCCCATTTTCTGGCATGTCAAAAATCTCTGCAGGGTAAATACTACATAATGTCTGCCCCAATTTACCGTTGTTGCATTATTTAGTTGCTGTCCTACTGCAGAGAAGTGTTATTGGTGAGTAGCACCTCCACGGGGCCAGTCTCTGAAGGCAATTACTGCGAGGGAAAGCTAGTTTTCCTCACGCTCATCTAGAAAAGACGTACAAAGAAGCTGGAGACTCTCRTGTTACAAGTAAACACCTTCAGCACAACACTTGGATGCATTTTAATTGATTATTTCAACAGCTCCAAAATGTCATATTGAGTATCTTGGGTTAACAGGACTTGCTGCAAAAGCAACATTCCCCCCAAGCTACTCTAACCACCCGGGTACTTGGGGACGACAAAGTCCTGCTGCTGCTGCCAAAGAATTAAACCGCTCCCAGCAGAGCAGCGTTTTCCAGCCTGCTCCTGAGGGGCAACAGGTCCTCTCCTTACAAGGCTCTGCCATAACCGAGGTTTTCTTGTTCCTCAGATGGACGACACAAGCAAAGTGCAGACGGGGCCGGACCGAACCAAGGAGGCACGAGGAAGCCGCTGTGCCCTCCTCTTACCTGCGTGTGCAGCACGGCCACGTCTGCGACGGCAGCACGAGCAGCGGCGCTGCCAGGCGGACGGGCAGGAGGCTCCGGAGCGGCGCTGCAGTCACAGTGACAGCGGAGCGAGCGTGTCTCTAAGGTTGTTTATTAATTCAGTCTGTTCTAAGTTGTACAATTATGGAAACAACAAAACGACTGCTGGAAGCCCAGGAATATTTACAATCTCGCCTTGTTGTAGTGAGGTCAGTCTATGTTGTTGCACAGATTGGTTATGTTTGGTACCACAAGATGTTTAAAATTCAGACAATTTTGAACAGATTAACAATTGTATATACAGGAAATAAAAGAAAATTCAAGTATCAAAATACAGACAGATTAAATAACATTTGTATTACAAATCAGTCCCACTGCCATACATCACAATTAGCAAAAATGTCTACATTGCAAACTGAACTGGACTGTTCTTTGCCCTGTTGGGGAATCTCAGGTTTTTCTTCCAAGGGTATGAAAAATGTTCACACTAGATCTACATTTAAAAAAAGCAGCACGTTTACTTCCTTTCAAAAAATGCAGTAAATAATGCCAATGTGAGGTCTAAAAGGGAGGGGTTTTTTTTGTTTTTTTTTTTTGCAATGCTACAGCATTGCAAACACTGTGCTTGCTCTAAAAGAAAGACCTGTCTGCATGGAAATGATGCGAGCACGAGAAAGCCGGGGAAAATTCTGCTGCTAGAAATTGCCAAAGTGGGATGCAAGGAGCCTTAAAGTAACTGAATCCACTTCAGCTCTACAGGGAACTGGAGGAATATTTGGCATCTGGTCCGTGTCTCACAGCAGCCCTAGGAAGGTATGAACTTCTCAGGACAGGTACATCCCAGAGGGTGCCCTGTCCTTCTCCCTAGAAGGGGCACAGGGATGTACCCCACAAATTACATCCTTTTTTTTTTTCTAATAAGAAAAAAAGAGCCCAAAGCAAGTTCAAAAACAGCTGAACAGCTAAGAACAGCATTTTTCTTTTGTAAATACAAAATTAATAAGTATAAAGCAGCTTTCATTTGAAAGAAAAAAAGCAAAAAAAAAAAAAAAAAAAAGCAAATCATCCCCTTCTGTATTTAAAAAAGACAAGCAACTATGCATCTTAGTTTATCTGTCTTGAGCTCCCAGCCTGGACTCATGCCACGTGCAAATGGAAGTTTCTAAAACACAATCTGTTCTGGAAAAGGGGAATGAAACTCAGGAGAGTACCACCTTCTCACAGGCAAGTAGTGAAGCAAATGCATTTTGAAGCAAAGCCATATTCAGCACCAGAAATTTAGGGCACTTTCCTCCAGATACCATGAAACCCTGTAAGGAGGAAGAGCCTGAATACTGCGTAATGGACAGGTTACCAAATTACTGCAAGTCAGGAATGGGCATGGTCCAGGATCAGTCACCAGCACGCAAGTACCTTAAAAGAACCCACCGAAATGAAGGGCAAGATGCACTGCCAAAATAATTGCTTTGCCTATGCAGTGAGAAGGAGAATACCTGGCTAAAGAACTGTTGGATCACTAAAGACAACCATCAGATTTATACACAGGGCTAGAAAGGACCACCAGGGTCACCACATCCAGTCCCTTGAAGATTGGAGTCTTCATCACCATGTCACCTCCAAGCCAACCTGCAGAAGCTCATGCAGCAAAACTAGGACGGTGTCCCTCCTCCCAAGCAGAGGTTCAATTTGCAATCTCTCCATAAAGACTTGTTGCCAACACATCAAATATTTACACTTACACCAGCATGAATGCAACATATGCATAACAAGGAATGTTAGGTTTCCTAAATTCATCAAATCAAAAAAAAAAAAAAAATCGCCATGTCTCCCTCCTAATCATTTATAG
Organism: Nothoprocta perdicaria; assembly: GCF_003342845.1. NCBI lineage: Eukaryota > Metazoa > Chordata > Aves > Tinamiformes > Tinamidae > Nothoprocta > Nothoprocta perdicaria. The sequence continues at coordinate 2,621,497 of NW_020456276.1, read as the reverse complement.
ATCTATGCCCCTGGGATCATGGTTCACTGCTCTCTCAGTCTTACAGACTAGAGAGACTAAACGAAATCCTGAAATACAGCAGCAAATGGAGTTAAACAGAAATTATTAGGGCATAGCATCCCAGGGAAGCAGCCGGGTCGCACATCCGCGGCCGTTGCGAGGCCTGTCGGGATCACAGCACGTGCGCTGCGCTACATTTCTGCATCCCAGGAACTAAAAATCCCATTTCAGCATCCCTCCCGCAAGGGAAACAGTACTGTGGAAACACATCAGTTCATCAGCCAAAACTACTGTTACATAYTCAAATTCAAAAGAAGTAAGTACACAGCACCTTGAAGATGGTGGCATTTGGGGACAGAGGACTTTGACTGGGGCCAAGCCATCCTTTGGCTGATTGGATTTATCCGCAGGAAGGGCCTGTTTCACTGCAAAGCCCAGCAGCTGACTCCTCATTTGTTCATCTTCCCAAACGGCTGCACTACTTCAATAATGAGCTAGTATCAAAAAAGTGCTAAATCACAAATGAATAAACGTAGCCCCCCTCCTCCACATACCTCTTCAGGGCATAACTGCATTTAAAAATATGACAGGTGCACAAGAGGCTGGAGAATCTCCAGGGATTCAGTGCAGAAGTGGGAGAAAAAATTGTGTCCTTGCCATAGAAATGTCAAGTATTGCAATGCACCAGCTCCCTGCAGGGAAAGCAAACTTTGTACCATCAGTAATACTTGGCCATAACCACTCTGGGGTGGAAGATCCTTTGCAGACTGTTCTCCCTAAGTTATTTCCACAGGCTACAGAAGCTTGGAGCAGCTTTGGAAAAAAACCCCAGGATGCAGCCTCCCAGGGTGCAGCCTCCCCTTGGAAAACTTGTCACCCTGAAGGAAGTTATTGCCAAGAAATTGGTGTTCTCTGCTGTTCACCCAGAACCGAAGCAATTTAAGTACCGTTAGAGACGCACACATCGCTCCCGCTGCCAAGCCCTCCTCCCAAACTCCTCGCCGGACCGACGGCACTCTGTGACTTCTCCAAAAAGAAGGATTTTCCCTCACCCCAATGCTACATTTTAACTGTGAATGTGTTTTGCTCTGTATCATTTTGCAGGTAAAAAGAATGAAAATAACTGSTTTGCAAGAAGTTTGTCTCAACCTAGAGAACATGCCAACGGCTCCCGGCCTCGGAAGACTCAGCTTTCCTCCGCTAGGAATGGAGAGCTGCTTTGCTCKGCTGCCGGCCGGATCCCGTCCCCCCTCTGCTTTGGAAGCCCTCACTGAGCAGCCGTGCAGACAGCAGGGCCGGCTGGAGACGCTCTTCATGTCCGCAGGCCGCTGCTCCTTGGGTCTCTGCCCCGCGTTACTACATTTCCGTGGCAGGAGGCAGCTGCCTGGAGATCAGCTTTGCAGAGGCAAACAGAAAGGGAGATAATGGAGTGAATGACTTAGGAGTCGCACAACAAGAAGCGCCGGAGCAGGCGAGCCGGGGAGGAGACGAAGCCGGGAGCGCTGGGGAGGCGGCGGGAGCTTTGCGGCTGCGGCAGGAGCGCCCGTGGTGCCAGCGCCGAGGACGGTCACCCCGAGGAAGGCACATGCTTTGGGGACTGCTGCGGAGAGGTGCCGAGGAAGCCGCTGCTCCCGCTGAGCAGGAGCTGCAGGATGTCCGCGGCGCCGAGAGCAGGGGCGGCGCGGGCAGCGGCGGGGTGGGTGCCTGCGAGCAGAAGCTRCTGCGTTGTTATCACCAGCGCAGGCTCCCTCTGAAGGGCGGGCAGCCCCCTCAGGACACACGGGCACCTGGAAAGATGCTAAGCCAGTAGGTGAAACCCAGGCCCCATCTCTGAGCACCTCAAACCTACAGTGCTCCAGCACGAGCGGCACCTTTGGGCCTGCTAMGGGGCTCCATTGCATGTGCAATGTATGTACAAAACTGCTCTGCTCTTTGTGCTTTAAGAGAGTCCTTCGGGTCCTTCCACTCGGCTTCCTCCTAGCCGGGCTCTTGGCCTGAAGCCGGTTTGCTCTGACTGCAGAGGCCAGGCTCCTTCCCAAGGAAGAGCTAAATAAAGATCTTGAAACATCAGGTGCCCCCATCTCGCTAGAGGGTCTTCGAGGAGCTCCACATGCCAAGGAAGCCTCACACCCCCTGTGAGGTAGGTTAAGTTTTAGTTTTGTCCCCATCCTGTAAATGGGGAAACCGAGGTAAAGAGCGGCCAAGTCACGCGGCCTCGCTGCAGATCAGCGAGTTGCCCGCGGGCTCGTCCTCCTCCCCCAGCTCCGTGTCGCTGGGCTCTGCAAACGCGAGCGAAGCAGCGGGCTCAGCCTCMCGGCTCGCCTGCGAGCTCGGCCCGGCTCTGCTCTCGGCCCTGCGCTTGGAAACAGGGGCAGAAGCAGAGACGGAGGTGCCACCGATACAGGGCCGCCTCCAAGCGAAGCCCTCGCCTTCTGGGACGGAAGGCGACTGATGTTTCAAGATCCCTTCATGATCCTTCATTGTGCAACAGTTTGTACAAAACAAGCCTTGGCATCAGCAGCAAACCAATTTCAATCCATTTCTCCCTTGGGCAAAAAGGTCAGAATGAGGTGGACCCGCTGAGCCTCTATCAGAGTCCCCAGTACAGTGTCCAGCCCTCCCAAGGCCCCTCTCCTTCCTCACCCAGTGCTAACAACATGTGCCCTTAAAAGCTTAGCCCCTTGGCAGTCTGGAAAAGGAGAACTGTGCCCACAGCTCACGAGACGCTGGGGGGTGTAAACACAAAGTCTAGGGGGCAAAGGCTACAAGGGACTGAGATGCAGACAGCTGAAAAGCCTCCGCTGCCCCGAGGGCCCCGCTCCTGCTCTCCGGGAAGGCTCCGGGTGCCCGGTGGGAGCGAGCGCATGCGGCCCGACCCCGCGCTCCCATGGGAGCGCAGAGCCAGGTCTTCCGCTTGCAGGAGGGAGGCTGCGGGCAGGGTCCCCGCCGGGACGCCTGGCACCGTGTTATTTGCAGGCGGTATCACAGTGGTTAGTGCCGACTGGAGTGACGGGCAGAGGGGCGAGTTTGCTGGAGCAGCGCGCGGCCGGGCCTCAGTCGGGGAGCACAGCATCTCGGAGGCAGCGCGTGCACCGAGAGACACGAGGTCTCCATCAGTCCGAGGACAAGAGGGTGAAAGAGGAGGGAGGGGAAAAAAAAAAAAAGGCCTGGGGAGCATCACGTTGCCCCAGAGATTCACAGTGCCAGAGCGAGGGGAAAGACGTGGAAACGGCAGGCGGCTTCCCGGCTCCAGAGCTGACTCCCGCAGCCCGCAGCCCTCTGCACCTCCCGCCTCACAGGCAGCTATCAGCGTTACCCATGTTTCCGAGTAAGGAGAATTCACAGTGTTCAGCAGTGATCAGGTACAAAAAGCCGTTTTAAGTCTACAGTCTCCTAAGTGCTGCTGCCTTGGCCGCAGTGCCTACGTGGGGCTCAGTGCGAGCAGCTGGAGGAAGAGGGAGTTTAGAACAGCAGACAGATCAGATCGCAAAGGCACGGTTAGACTAGGTGGACACAGGGTTTTGTTTGCTTTAGAAGATAGTGGTCTCATACTTAGTGCTGAGGGTCCGCTTGGAGTCCTGTTTGGGGTCCACAACCCAGGAGACGCTGGCATGAGACTGGGAGTCTTGGTCCACTTCAGAGGGCTCCAGCTAGAGAGTAAAGAGGAAAAACCCACGTTAGACCACATGCACTTCCAGGACATGGCAGAGCAAGTACTAAAGCACTCGGCACGGGACGGAGAGGCTGCTCCCATCCCCAAAAGGGGCACGTTGGGGCCGAAGCAGCTCTCGCTGGGGAGTGGTTTGAGTCCTGCACAGCTCAAAGGCTTCCAGCCATGCAGATCTCAGCCCTTGATGTCCTAAAGCCTCTGAATCACCGGGAGCGACAGCTCCGCTTCACTTCACAAGCGAGCATGAAAGATTCGGCACTACAGAGATGACACCATGAGCAAAGGCAGAGGGAGAGAGGAGACAGCTCCTGGCAGGTGAGATCCCTCGGGATTTACGCTCCTGACCACGTGAGCTTCTCTCCTCTTGTCCTCCTAAATCAGGATCCTGCAGGGAGGTTCTCTACCACAGGCAGCCGAGCTCGTGTTAGCCGGGGCTGCTGCGAGTGCTGGGGATGGCCGAGCCCTGCGTGGAGCGGGGAGGGGACGCACGGCGGGACAGGGGAGCGGAGCGGGGAGGCAGGCAAGGCGGGAGGAGAGCAAGAGGGTAAAGACCTTGGCTCCGGGGCTAAGAGACTGCAGCGGCAGGTAGGAGGGGCGGTGAGTAGTACACGTGTGACAGTGACAGCGCGTGTCGGGAGGGAGCGGCACCTGAGCAAGCACAACACAGACAAAGGCGACGTTAACGGCGGGCGGGCGCTCRGCAGCAAGCCCTGCCGCAGGCCGCTCGCTGCACCCGGCCTGTGACCCCCACCCCGTCCTGCTGCCACCTCCGCTCACACGGAGGCTGCACGGATCCCAGTGCAGCAGTCCCGAAGCTACGGGCACCTCATGCACCCCCAGCGCCAAGAGGGAGGTGGTTTAAGCATCCTGTGCTGCGGGAGCGGGTCCAAATCCCAACCCCGAGCGTGCAGCAAGCGGCCCCGCAGCCGTGGTCCCGTGCGTACGTACTGCGGATTTCCTCACGCCGGCTCGTGGCTTAGGCACCGGTTTGGAAGATTTCGTTTCGATCGTTTCTCCCACTGCAGCCCCCGGAGGCTTCGCCCTCTGGGCTTGCAGGGCCAGCTGGTAGGCGACCTCAAACGCCTGCCCCAGCGTCAGGATGATCTCGTAGGTCAGGTTCTTGGAGAGACCACAGAAGACGGAGCTGTTAGCAGCACGTTAAGCTGCATGGTAGCTCCGTAGCAGGAGATGGGCTTGGGTGGGATCCCCGCACCTCGCTGCGGCGGGTGCCGTGGGCAGTGCTGAGCTCCAGCCCGCGGAAATGCAGAACCACCTGCGCGCCCATCGCCTCCCCTTCGGCACTGCAGTTCAACAGCACTTTGCAYGGCGGAGAGAAAGAGGCCAAGCGTTTTGCACAGCTGTTTCTGCCCCAGAATAAGAGGCAGTTATGCTGCCACACAGTCAGCGAATTAAAAGGCTGTTAAATTGGCCTATTACACTGCGCATAATTGAGAGCGTATTAGGGTTTTGTTCATGGCTTATTCCCCGAGAGGGAAAAGCTCTCATCCTGCTTTGTTCAGTAGTGGAAGCTGCACTAATGAAGGCAGACAAATATTCTCTGCCGACGGAGCTGCAAAATGAAAAGTGTTTTAAGCCAGGCCTTCGAGAGGAATATTTTAGAGCATAAATAGGTGAAAGAGTCCTAGAACAGACCATGTATGTTTCTATGACTCACCACACTAAAGCTGGGTGACAAARGGGGAACGGATGTGCCAAGATAATTTGGCATCACCAGCTCTCACCAGTGCCTGATGGCGCACAGTAGATTCACACCTAGCAGGCGTTTCCCATCCGAGGGGCTCAAGCTTTCACACCCACAAGGGACTCTGCAACTTGCATGGCAGCCCCTCTTCCTGCAGCATGCTGGGGGATGCCCTGAAGTGGGGTGTTYGAGCTCCAAACCCTGGTGAATGGGAGTGAACCCATCCTGCTACCGTGCTCTTTGTCCTCTACGTGTCTCTGGGAAGCACCTCCATGATTTATACACCAGGCCAGGCCAGGAAAACAGTGTGAGCAGGACAAGCCACCTGAGCTCCACCTCTGTGCACGTTCCAGCCCACTCACCACGTCCACAGTGCTGAAGACGTGGCAGTAGTGGTGGCTGGTCTGCAGGTCCTTGGTGATGTAGGCAAACGTGCAGAGATCCTCGGGGTCCTGAGCAGCGCAGGAGATGTTGCGGATCTCGTGCTCAGCGATGACGTTCTGCCAGAGGCAACCACAAGAACCCATCACCCTTCAGGGGACGTCAAGGACACCCGGCGATCGGGAGCTGCAGCCAACGCATATGGGGCAGGGAGGAAAATGGATCCTGACAGGAACGGGGGCTCTCAGCCAGAGCAGTCTCAGCCCTCTCCCATAGCAGGAATGAACAGCAACACAGCTGGCTGGCCCAACCTTTGGCACACGGGCAACCATCCCACCCTGGTGCTCTCCCATGGCCTTGGCAGCTCTGTAGGAGCAGATGAGTCCTGCAGCTGGTAGGACAGGACTTGGAGGCATTTTAAGCTCACCTTGTTAGAAGCATCAATGAACTTCACCCCCTTGTACGTGATGGACAGTATGATGGTTGGGATCTTCTTCATATGTTCTGTGGATTTCTGTGGAAACAAGAACATTCAGGGTTTGTGAAACTGTGCCTACACCAGGACCCCCCTCTACACCACCCATCACAGGCTGTGAGTGAATCCCCCTCGTCCCTATGGAAGTACCCTCATCTTGGCACAGGCATCCTGCGTAGACTCTGTCCCTCGGAGATCTTTGATCAACATGGAGCCCAAGTACTGTTTGGAAGAGGGGGAGATGTTAACATGTGTTAGCACCTGGAAGTCTTCCCAATCCCAAAGCAATACGGGTAACCCAGGATGTGAGAAAAGAAGCGTGACGCCTCTACGGGCACCAGCCCAASTCCCAAGGCTTCTCCCAAAGCCACTTACGTTGGCCTCGTACCCGCAGGACTCGAAGATGAGCTTCTCAGGCTGGTGCTGCCAGCTTTGCACCGGCGCGTAGGGGGCAGCCAGGCTGGGCGGCCGCAGCGTCAGCTTGGACTCGCGCCGATCCTCCTGCGAGGGACGAAACACGGGCGTGAAGCCACAGCCGGGCTGGAGCACKGAGCCCGGGAGGGCTCTTCGGGCCAACGCAATTCCTGTTTGCAGCGACCAAACCTCCCAGGGGCTGGGAGGAGGCAGCGCCCCAAGGGTGACAGTGCCAGTGGTAACGGAGCTGTGAACGGCCTCTTTTCACTGAGGCATGAAAGTGCCGTTGGAGCCAGCGAGGGCACAGGGAACGGGGCCCCAACGGCCCCCATGCACCACCCGGACTCCCTGCCACCCGTGCAGGGGACGATCCTGCAGCGACCCGGGCAGAGACGCCCACAGGGTGCAGCGTTCCAAGCGTGCACTGACCTGCAGTTTGTAGCGCTCGGCTCGGGGGTAGGCGGCAACGTCGGTGCCACGGTCGTGTTGCCTCTTGGCAGTGTCCCCGCACGGCAGCAGCAGGTCAGCAGATCGGCCCGTGCAGGAGTCGTTCTGGCTCAGAGGTGACGACGTCTGGGACATCAGATCTTGGCACTGCAAGGGGCAGATCCCAAGAACCGCCCTGGTCAGCAGGTGCCCCGGCCCCGTCTGCTGCTTCCTCTCACCGCGCTCCTCCTCGTGCCGCCTGCGCCCCCTCAGCCGCTGCCCCGACCCTTCCGCTGCGGGACTGGGCACCGACACAGCTCRTTAACTCAATGGCCTGTGCTGGGCACATCCCACGGCCACTGCGTTAGTGCTCAAACAGCAGCTGCTGCCCAACAGCTGCCCACGGTGCCAGGAAGCGGATGGACCGGCGCCAAGCTGGAAAGCATCCCTCTGGGAGCAAGGCAAACACTTCTCCTGGGGCCCATCCGGATGGGACAACCCACTGTCCCCTGCGGCACCCATGCGAAGAGCACGAGGGTACAGGGCCACCTGGAGTCCCTCGTTCCCCATGGGATGTCCCAGCAGTGCCCGGCACGGAGGCGCTGGAGCCTGGGAGGGACGAGCCGGGAAGGACGCGGTGCCGGCTGCGCYGAGCGGCGCACGCAGCGGCCGGGAGCGTCAGCTCCGGTCAGCGGCCCGGCTCCGTCTGCCCTCGACGCCCTTCTGCTGCCCGCGCCAGCAACGGCCCCTCTGCTTCTCCAGCCGCCCTCCCCAGCACCTCAATGGGCGGGTGCTGCAGCCCGGCCCGGCCTCCAGCCCRGGCAGCCTCCAGGGAAGCCCTGGGAGAAGCTCGGATCCTCGTCCGGCCGCTTCCCGGCTGGGTTTTTGTTGCCTCAATGGTGGTGAGGGGCATGGACAGCGCTCCCCGTGGGCCCCTGCGCCCACGTGCCGCGTACACCAGGACAAACCCACTTTGCACCGGTGGGACCTTGATTCCTAGAAACCCCATGCAAACAAACAGGACATGGCAGCCCAACCAGCTTCAGCTCCAGCTGTTCTGCTTTAAAAGCCCTTGGGATCCAAGGCAAAAGGGAAGAGGGAGGCAGCAGAGCAAGGACTGCTGTTTGCGACAGGGAAATTCTGGTCCCTCCCAATTCCTGCTCCAGGAAACTGATCTGCAAACAGCAATGAAGGAGCAGCCAGATACGTCCCCCCTCTGTCGCGTGCTGCCCTGCGAAGCTCAGAGCTGAGCTGCAAACTCAACAAGTTTCACTCAACTCAGCTCTCAAATGCAGGTATTCAGGAGGAGTGACAAAGGTGACAGCTCCCTTCGCAGCCAACCCGATACCAAAGGGTCTAATGTCCAAAGGTTCCCTCTCCTGTAACAAAAATGCACATTCAYAAATCCTACCCAGGGCTCTTCTGCAGGGAGAGCAGCAGCTCGGGAAAAGCCGAGCCAGCCCAAGGAGCCAGATTTCACTCTCCTAAACCGTGTGATCAAGACAGGAGGCCACAGCTGCATCTGACCGCACCAGCTGAGCAACATCACACTGTGGCTTGGGGGAAAATTGGGTTATAWTTGGCCAAGAAGCCAGCGGGCAGGGAACGGGCTCTGCTTTTCCCTGTGGTGCAGGGAGTCGCATCCCACACCCGCCAGCGCAGCCCGGATGTGTCCGTGTGCCTCGGCTCTCTGCTCGGCACGGTGGGCATCACGACAGGGTTTGACCCACACCAGAGAAAGCTGGAAAACTCCTGGTTTTGATTGTGTGTCTGCAGTTGTGTGGCCTAGGCTGGGGCAGAACTCGTACACTGCGACGTGAAACCGGCCACTTGTCCTTACTCTGCCCAAGCCCTCTGGTTCAGTCACTGCTATGAAACAGAGAGACTTTTCCCATCACCGGGAGGCCTTTCCGATTTGGGTGTTCATTCCAAAAACCCACCCAAGCCAGGCCCATGCCCACCCCGCGGCTGCTCCATTTCTGAGTTCTGCCTGGCTGCGTTCAGAGCGGGAATGTGTGGCTCTGCATCGTGCACATCCATGCGCCCATGGGAATCACTTAGTGCCCAACGCTCCCACCTCCGTGTGCAGTCATCTCAGGGCTTCATGAACTGCTCCCAAACCCCCGAACAGCCGAGGGCCTGGAGTAACCTCAGCTTCCAGGGCAAATCGACTTGTTTTTAGCAGAAATGAGTTGTTTCAGTTTCAGCCTCTTTTAAAAAAGGCAATGTGCTTTTCAAAGACCGCTCTGCCTTTGTTACTCTCAATACTCACTTTCAAAGGAGTTTTAACTTAAATATTGACTTTGTGGGTTTTATTCTCCCCCTTTCTCTATTGACTCTGCTAGGCAGAATTTCCTGTAGCAGGAAAGGCCGAGCGGGCTGCGGGCGCCGAGGCGGGGTGCCCATCCCGGACCCCGGGCCCACACTCACCCGCAGCTGCGAGAACCGCGGCGGCTTGGCCGGGGGCTCCTCGTAGGGCCTGTCCGCCAGGGACGCGATGATCCTCTTCCGATGGCCCAGCAGGTTCACTTTGAGCACCTGCAGGGACAGCAAACGGGCCGAGCGCAGTCAGGGCCTTGCCTAACTCCCAATGTGCACATTTAACCCTGCGAGGAACAGCCAGGGCCTCCTCTGCTGGGCAGCTCCCCCCATCACTGCTTCCCTATGCCCCGTTTTCACTCCTCCGTACTCACATTCACTATCTCAAGCTCCCAGAGGTTTTTCACAGTGTCGATGGAGCTGTAGCCGCTCGAGAGGAAGGACTGAACGTAGTCCTGCAGCCCCAGGGAGTCGAGCCACGCGGGCACCGACGGCTGGCTGTTCCCGTCGCAGCCCAGCGGCTTCAGCTGCAAAGAGCACAAGCCAGGAAGGGGTTAGGAGCTTGTGGGGACAGTGAACCCAAAGCACCCCGCAGGTGGCTGCAGTTAGAGCTGATTTAATGCAGAAATCACCGCGTGAAAAAGGGCAGGAGCCCCAGCAGCTCTGCCATGTGGTTACCAGCTCCCTGCGAGCGCGGCCGCGAGAGGAACCGCGGGGCTCCGGTGCGCRCAAGGCAGGAGCCTTTAGGAGCAGGACGAGCTCCTAAAACGCGTGCTCGCAAAGGAGGCGCCGGCCCGCGGTGCTGACCTTCGGCAGGGAGCGCGCGGCCTGCAGCAGCTTGCGGCGGTGCTGCGCGTCGCCGATGCCGATGTCCCGCAGGTCCTGCTCCTCCATGACGTTGCAGCCCTGCGGGAGTGAAGCACATGGCAGTGAGGATGGGGGGACACGGGCGCCCTGYGCATGCAGGTGCCAGCGCTGCCACCGCTCCCTCGGCCCGAGGAACCTCCAGCGCTCCTTATTTTCGTGTGTCACATTAAATTCCCTCGGTGCCAGTCTGTCCTCTCAGGACACATAACAAGGACAGACAACACGGTGCAGAATAAACCASCCTGCTCCGTTGCGCAGGAGCCTCTGCTTCAAGGAGGCTCCCTGAAACCCAGCCAGGCTTCATTTCACAGGAGAAAAATAACCTGCTGCTGCAGAGCTAATTAATCTCGCCCGCACCGGGGATCTCGTAACCTTTGCCAAGCCAAGAGCCGAGCGGCTGCTGCTCAGAGCCGAGCTGCTCATGTTGAAGGGGCTCTCTGAGGCGCTTCGAGCCGTCCGTGCCCCAGAGCCTCCCGCTTCAGCAGGGCGACCGCCCTCCTCCTCCTCCAGCAGCACCCAGGAAAACACAGGAAAAGCATCCGCTGCTATGATGGAATGAAGCCCCTTTGCTACAAAGGGCTCTTCTATTAGGCGCCTTGAAGCAGAGCTGCAAAATTTCAGAGAAACTTCTGTTCAGGTGTTCTTTGTTAGCAACATCCTATGCAGAATTTACTACTTTTTATTTCTTTACCTTTATTCKACAGCCCAGGGTGCTCCCCTTCGGCCCTGGCAGAGGTTCAGCAAGAACCTCTTGTCAGAGGAGACGCCAGTTCCGCAGGGCTCGTCCCCAGGCTCACGGGCTGGGGACAGGAGGGCTCCCAAGGACTCATAGCCCAGGTCTCCGTGAGCCCGTCGCCTCCAGCGGCACATTCAGAAACGCCAATTACGGCCCCAAACGGGCACAACAYGACCCTCCGAAGAGGCGGCTCTGCCTCCGTGCACCCCGACAAGCGGGGCCCCAAGTKGTTGGACCTCGCGCGTCGCTGCAGGGCCAACACGGATCTTGGGCCCGTGACAGAGTGACGGGACATCCCGAAGGGCYCCACTCATCCCAGCACCGCTCTCTTCCCAGGCGGAAGGGGCAGCTGCTCCTTGATCCTGCCAGGAATGGGCGCTCACCGCTTCCCGCGCTGCATCTGGGCGGCAGCTGCAGCTCCCATCCATGCACACGTTCCCGTGGCGCTGCGTGCATGTGTTGRACCGGCTGGGTTCCTGGTAGGAAATCCTTGGAAACTTCCTATTGCCAGATAAGCTGTAACGGTGCTTGCAGTGCACGAGGCAGCTGGGACCAACCCCAGGCCAGGAGGACGGCGAGCGGTGCGCGGGCTCTCCTGGGCTGCCGGCGACGACACTTTGGGCCGGGCTCTGCTCCGGCCCCGCTGCTCCGCAGGGCGGGCACCTCCAGGCCTCCCGGACACCGTGCAAGGTCACCCAGGCCGGACGCCGCTCAGGTGAGCCCCAAGCAGGCGCTGCCGAAAGCGCCGCTGCCCAAAGCTGCCGCGTCCCCGTGCCAGCCAGCCGCTCCGCAGGCACCCGGCTACCCGATTTGGAGACGCGGCTTCTTGCGCAGAGCCCGGCCAAGGAAGGGCCCGCGGCAAAGGGAGCTTGAGCCCAGGCCACGCCGCCCTCTCCAGCCAAAAGGCAGGTTAACGGGGCCCGGCAGCCGCATGAAGCCCCCCGAACACCAGTGCCGGATTAAAGATCCCGTGCGTCGGAGGGGCGACGGGCACCAGAGCATCTTTGCTATCAAAAGCAACAGAGGCAAGCCCCAAACATCGTTTCTCTAGACTACAAAGGCCTCCACAAACATCTAGAGCGGATTCCCGGCAGCTGCAAGTCCCTGCAGCCTGTTTTTTTCCCCCATTAAATGTGCACAAAGCTCCTTTTCTTCCCCCCCTCCTCCTTATTAGTACATTCAAGGCGATTTGCATCTTGTCAAGAATTTCGCTGCCGCTGCTATTCATTTCCTGCTGGCAATGAAAAGGCTGTGCGTCGGAGACGCACCCACCTCCCCGCAGACCCTGCTCGAACGGGGACAGCACGGAGCCAACCTCGGCAACGGAGATGCAGCGCTTGCCTTGGCCTCAACACCACGCACCAAGCTTTTGGGGGGTTAAAATATATATATATATATACATATATATAAATATATATATTTATATACCACAAAGCAAGCCTGCAGCCCCAGGAACGGTGACATGTGCTTGCTGCTGACGGGGCTCTACGGGCTTGTGCTTGGAGTGAAGAGCCCTGCTAATGCATCTTGCTCAAGAGGACAAGAGCAGCTAATGCCTCGTTAATGGACTAATTTATCAGCTTGTCCTAGGAACAAGTTTGCACTCTGCTCACGCAGAGCCGCCCTTAGCTGCCTTCCGCCCAGGACGAGAGCGACAGCGTGGAGCAGGCCAAGAAAATCACCTCTTCCTACAGGAAAGAGAGGGGAACTAAAGCAGCACAGAGAAAGTAGGGCCTTGAACGGAGGCAGAACTGAATACCTGGGTGCATTTGCAAGGAGCGGTGCATTTGCAATTGGCCTCGGGCTCTCTGAGCTCCGYGCTTTCCCTTAAGGGCACCTGTAGTTTCTGATGTGTGGGAGGCTGCGGGAGGAGAGGAAGGCCCCCGCTTCACGCAGCCCCTTCAATTTTGCTTCATTTCCCCCTGCTCTGTGTGCCCTGGCAGTGCAACAGCGGCAATGGAGGGAACTGGTCACGGTTGTCAAATTCAGGCCATTTTATTGAGAGAAAGAAAAAAATTAATTGCTGTTTTAATGGCTTCTCCTTAATGTTTATTGGGCCCGGAGCTACTAATGAATCAAATGCAAGTATTCTCTAAACTGCCAGCTCCGGTCCACCCACTTTGCTCCTCAAAACCCACTGCAAACTCGCTGCTCTCYGCGAAGCTCCTTTCCATCCTCGGAGCAGCTTTGCCGCGGCTCCGTCGCGTCTCCCTGGTGGGAGCTGCGGGCCAGGGGCTGGAACACTCTCCCAAGCCCCAAACCCCTGCGTGGCTCAGCTGTCACGTCACAGAGTCGCAGGCTGGATCCGCTCCCGCCATCCCAAACGCAGCCGTCGCAGGCAGAGCGGTTCTTGCGAACCACCCAAGGAGCATTTGAAGCCTGTCGGGGAGCCGGCCAAAAAGAGGGTTTCGGYGCAGGAATCGATTCCCGCGCAGCCGCTTGGCAGCGGCCCTCGCACAAGGGTTCAATTACGCTCCTACGGGGTGTTCATCCAAGGCATCGAAATCAGCCTGGGGGCCAAGCGACTCCAAGGAGGAAAGACATTTCCAGTATATTGGCAGCAGCGATAAAACAGTAGACAATACTATGTAATGTGGCTTATGAACTCCCTACCTAAGTCGTAAAAATTAATGAAAGCCACGTCGAGTCATAAATGTGCCAGGCAGCATGAATCAGGCTGGAGAGATGCTGAAAGCCGATTAAAGGTTGTCACAGGGAAGGCTGCCGGCGCGACGAGGCATCGGCTGCCGCTCGCTTCCATCCGCCACAACTCGGAGAACGTCCCGAGAGCCCTCTTCTTCGCACATCCCCTCTGTGTGCAACGCTGCTGCAAGACGCCAAGCAGCACGAGCTTTGCCCCAATCACTGCTGCAAAGCGACAAGTTTCATAGGAAAACGGACGTGGGAGACGCAGCTCCCGTTTGGCAGCTGAGGGTGCCGGGACGGGGCCCGGGAGCGGTGCAGACATCAGGTGAAAGCCGATGTCCAGCCAGCGTGGAGCTCAGGCCAACGCTCCACATTTTGTTTTCCCGCTGCTCACACAGGCATATACACAAGAAAAGAGGAAGGATCCTCTATAATGAAGAGCACTRCAGGCTAACCTACCGTGGCATTAAGTTGCATTCAGGCCAATTCCTGTCAGAACTCTTAAATTATTTGTGGACACCCCGTTCCTTCAGTGCCCTCTTCTTTTTATCACTTCTCTCCAATTATAAAAAAGAAGTCAGAGGAGCCCCTGGCACTACACGAGGAGAACAGATTTCCATTTCTGACGCTGTCTTATCGAATCACCATTAGTTGCTTTCTGCTCTCTCCATGGGAAACTGGCCTCAAAAAGTAAAGAAACCAAAAAGAACTGGTTTGTGTTGTTGTCTTTCACCTGCTTACTTGCAAAGCAAAATGTCCTTGTAATGAATACTCCATACTCATTTTTCCTGGTCTTCCAGCTCCTTCAGTTACTGGTCAAGAACAATTAAGTCTATTTATATGTAGATAGCTATTTATTTTTTTCTGAAATCATGGTTTTGCAATTGGGCTTGGGTTTTGCAACTGGTGAGATCCTCTTGGGTCACTAGGTGTGTTTCCCTGCTGCACAGATAAACCTCTGTGGATCTGAGCAGAATCCTAAGCACCAACCCCCTTCTCCTCTTTTTTCATCCCCACCTGCCTGAGGATGCTGCTCTTCCAATTAAAGCCACATTCCAGGTCCCTGTCCCAGCTGCACTGCCCCGAGCCAGCAGTGCCAGCAGGGAAGGTCACTCGGTGGCAACGGTGAGGATGAGGAAAAGCAGCTGCTCCCTTGGACCACGTGGCTCAGGCCAGGGGGAACAGCAGGAAAATCAAGGAAATGCCTTTTCCCAGAAATGCTACCGTGGAGCTACTGCATGAACGCAGAGGGAAGGTGGGAATTCCTCCACCAACACAGCCCCAGGATGCCGCGCAGATGCGGAAAGAGCAACCATCCTTTTAGGAAACGGCCCTACTTCAGTCTGCCTTGCACAGCCCATTCCCCCCACAGCCAGGACAGGCGACCAGACACAACCTGAAATAACTGTTGACTTCCAGCCCCTTCCCAGGAACACACGCAGGCTTTAGCATCACGTCAGATTGTGTTTGAGCAATCCCGCTGCCTTGTGCAAGCGATGGCTTCGAGTACTGAAGGCAGCGCTYGAGCACGACACTTTACTTGGAGCTAGCCATAAACTTGGTGTTTTCCTGAGAACGCCGAGTGCCACGAGATGCTCTCGGGCGCTGCACCAACCGCTGCAGCCTCCCGACCGCACCGCAAGCACTGAACAGGAAACACACCCCACGGAAACCCCGAGCACGACAAACATTGACCCCCGGTAAGTGCTGCACGAGGGACCCCGCGAGGGCAGTGCTGCAAACCCAGCCCGGRTGCCCCCCATCCCTGCCACGGCTCCCGCGACGCCCCGCGTGTCCGGGCACGATGACGCTTTGCTGCACTTGCATTAACACGTGCGCTTCCCTTCTCCTCCCCATGCCTTTTCTTGGCTTCCTCTCCCCRATAAGCTGCTTACAAGCGCAGGAGTCCCTGTGAGCCCTGAAAACAAGACAATTTCAAGTAGGAATGGCCTCAAAACCAATCAGTATGAAAAGCAGTACTAGCATTTGTCCTGAGCTCCCCTCAGAGAGAAGTACCAGAGAGAGAAAACTCTACAGGCGCAAGGGGGTCGGTACCCAGTACATCCAGTGACCATATTTGTGCTCTGTACCAAGGAGACCTGAAGTTCAGCAGGAAGCTGAAGTTCTCCAGCACTAGAAGTGATCTATGAAGCAGCTCGGGAGCAGGAGGCCTCCAGCCATCAGCAGAGCTGCAGAAACCGTATCCGGAGCCAGGATCAGCTYCGGCGTCTGACATGGAGGCTGCTCCTTCCTGCCCTGATTTTCYCAAGAAAGGTCCAACCTGAGGACAGCCCAGACAGAGGGATGGTCACACAGGGCACGGTCCTGCTCGCGAGCGCTCCTGCAGCTCATCCCCCCAGGCTATATCCCCCATGGATACAGGATATAGGATATGCTCTTTCTTTTTAATTGTACCTTATGTTACTCACTATTACAGACTGACTGCTCTTTGGAGGGGTATGAGGTTACCGAGCTCCTCTCGGATGCCGCTCCGCACACATGCCACGGTGCCACATCCCGGTCTGCTCCCGCAAGGCTTTCCTGCCTTTTGGGTTTGGGGTTTTTTCTTAATTTTCCACCAAGCTTCRTGCCCGCTCACAAATGCCCACCTGGCCTTTCAAGCTGCAGAGGGAATATCCCCCAAACATCTCCTGTAGCAGCACATCCAGTGCAAGGTCTCACGCAGGGAACTGGGATGTTTCTGCAGTAAAAGAGCCCAACTTCTTCATTTTTGCCGCTCCTACTTTTTTGGCCTCCTAGCCCACCTACCAACTTGCAAATCATTCTCCAGAGCTCCTTGGACCCCAAAATGTCAATAACAACATCATGAGATCCTAATAAGGACTAAGCCTTCTGCAAAATTATTTAACCCCACAAAAATAGCATAATTTAGCTTGAAAGGGTCTTTATTAGCAGTTAAAAAGTAACAGTTAATAATTTCTTTATTGCCTCCAAGAGAGAAGGCTTGGACAACCCGCGCCATGAGRAGCACCCAGGTCCTCTAAGGTCTCCCTGCACCAGCCAGCTGCAAYGTCTACACCAAATTTAATAATTCATCTGAGAGCATCAAAATCATCATTAAGAAACAACTGAACTGCTCGCTCCACTTTTGCGCTGCATCTGAAGGCTTCTCCTCCAGTGCCAGGAGGTGACGGGAAGAAAAGGCACAGAGAGAAGTTTTGAGCATTAACCCCCCATGCTGGAATTGCCCAGGACACAAATGACAGGATTTAAAGCCAGTCTCAGCTTGAGTGCTGAAGTGAACGCATTGGCAAAAGGGATAAGCAGCAGAAAGGAAAGCAGCCAGGGCTGGTAGAAAATGCTTTTTTWAACTTATTTCACCTTTTAAGACTATGAGGAGATAGTGTCCTATTCCCTGTAAGCAGCAGCAGGCTACTTCCCACACTGGGAATCGGCTGGCAGAAGATGGGGAGAACAAAACCAGCGTAAGCAGTCCAGGAAAGCAACTCAGGCACCACAGAGCACAGAGCACAGGGAAGCCGATACCTTTTCTCTCATTTCAGAGCTTAGAAAATCCTGCATTAAACAGTTGGCAACTAAGTATGGCTATTTTAGTGCCCATAAGCACAGCCAAGAAAATCGCCCGCAGCTCCTGCCTTCCCCGGGCAGGGGGACGCTGCCGCAGCCGGGTCTGCAGCGGGAGCACCGGCGTCTCTGCGAGGCCCAGCCGGGCGCTCCGGCGTCGCGCGGTGCCGCTGGAACCGCTGCCGAGCGCGGCCGGGGCGCAGCGGGCTGCCTACCAATGCCACTTGTGCCAGTGGCTCGCGCAGCAACCGCGCAGGAAGCCCTCGCCCACCAACAACCGGCTTAGCTTTGTGGCTCGTTGTCTTAGGAGAACTCTGGTTTTATACCACGCCGCTTCAATATAGCCCCCGGTTACTAAAAACTCGAGACTGAACAGAAACATTAGGACACAGACATCRTTAGGTTTCAGAGCCATCAGTGTCAACACAATTAGCTACAGATCATTAACATKCAGACAGCAACTTTCAGCGCTCCTCCAGCTAGCARGAATGGGCCAGCACACAGACTGCTYAGCAATTTCCTCAAAACATTAATGAATTTGGGCTCTCATTTCAGGAACAAAATGCATATTGAAGATAGAGGGGGCAAAGTAAACGGCTTTTCACTGTAACATTGACATAAAAACTTAACAGCTGAATTAAACGCGAGGGTGAGCAGTGCAAGGCAGACCTCGTTCCCTRCTCTCCTGCACCTCCCCGAGACCACCCTGCCAAGCTGCAGAGCCCAGATGTGCCCTGCAGCTGCACCGGGGTCTCGGGASAGAGTCCAGGCTTGGCCAGGGCGCCTGGTGGAGCATGCGTGTCCCAGCCCACAACTTACCAGGAAGCGGACATCATCAAAGCCGTTCAAAAGCAGCTTACTCTCGTACTGCTGCAGGCCGATGGACTCCAGCCACTCCCCGACGCTCTGCTCCAGCATCCGCGAACCTGACGAGAGAGGAATCGGCAGACGCTTGAAAAGGGAAAACCCGTTAAGGCGGTAGCAGCGGCACTCGGAGGAAGACAGATGGCACTGCCACATCATCGTCATTACCGCGAGGAAACTCAACAACCAAAAAATGGTGTGCTCGGAGTACAGCAAACCAGCGGGCAGACAATTCCTCTCGTGGCACTGAGCAGGGACTAGCACCTTCTACGGCTCCGTGTTAGGTTTGGATCCCGCTTAATGCTCAGAAAAGCAGACCCTGTTGCCCGAGCAAACGGCAGCRAAGCGCCCGCGGGTCCCGGGCGCCGCATGCAGGGCTCGCAGGGCGACTTTCTTGCCAGGCAAACATAGGAAGCCCAACCCCGCGGGGCTGCAGATCCRCTCGCAGGCTCATTGGAGGGGGCGGGAGGAGGGCAGCGCGCGTCCCCCCCGCCGCATTCCCAGCGGGAGTCGCAGGTGCGAGCGGAGGCAGCGGAGCCGCTCGCAGGTCCTCTGGTCCGTGCAGCGGAGGCGCTACCCGGCACAGCGGGTCGGCAGCGCCGGGGGCACCGCGCGGCCGGGGAGCAGCAGCATCTTCATGCAGCCGCGACAAGGCGGGCGCCCGGCACAGCAGCAGAAGCCGGGCGAGGGAGCAGCCGTCGGGGAAGCCATGCAGGACAAAGGACGTGCACAAGCTGCGGCGGAAGAAGAGAAGGGCTTATACTTTTTTTCCCCAAGCAGTCCTGAAAGAGGCAAACCATGGCAGGGGTTTTGTCCTCTTCGCCGGCGGGTCACGAGGAGCAGCGGGTGCCGGCACTTCGCRCCTAGCGGGAACGGCAGCGCCGGAGCGCACGGCGGCGCCCGACCCCGGCGTCTTCCCCGACCCRTCTTCCCGCTGGAGCATTCAGCCCCGCCGGCTGCTGCCTCCCTGCTTCCATCGGCTTTCCCATCATCTTCCCCAGCCCCGTGCTGGCGCCGGGAGCGGCGCCRCAGGGGGAGGCGTTTTCCCTGCCCGCGACGCGCAGCACAATAGAGAGGAGCCCCGATGCAAGCGCGCCGCTCTTCCCGCRGCGCCTCAGGTCCCCGGCGTGCCCCGGCACCTCCTTCCAGCCTCTGAGAGAGGAGCCTCCTCCTGCTGCCTGCAGCAGCCGCGAGGCCGACTTGGAGGCCGAGCAGCGGCGGCCAGAGACTTGTTACYGTCCCCTAGCAGGGCTCGAGACCTCAGCTACAACGCGGAAAGTTCAGAGATCTCCTTTTCACCGGCCTCGGGGAATTTGGTATGCGAGACGCGCAGGACTTCTGCAGGCTTCTCAACGCATCTGTGTTTCAAGGGCAAATGCAAATAGAGAAGACGACCGGGAAAATCAAGTTTGCTTTCCTTGAGTCTTCAGTTCTGTTACTGCCCGAGCCCTCCTTCCCACAGCCATCCACGACGTGGAGCTCCCGGCACGCTCTGGGAAGCGCTGGGATGCAGGATGCTGCCGCCGTGGTCCAGGGGAGCGCGGGGTCCTGGCGCCGGGCGCTCCGAGCGCGCGCTGCTCCCCGCGGGGCTGGACGCGGGGCTGCGCAGCACCTCCAGCCTCCCTCCTCCCTTCCTCCCTTCCTCCCTTCCTTCCCCGCCGTGGCCGGAGCGGTGGCCGGAGTGGCAGCCCCTGGGCGCGCGCCCGCGCGGGGCGCTGCGGCGGCGGCGCTTTGTCTGACAGTAGCAAGCGCCGCTCACGGCCCCGCTGCCGCGCTCGCCGCCCGGCCCTCCCTTCTCCTCACCCTCCTCCCGCTCCTCGCTCCCGCTGCACAAGGGGAGGGAGGCGGCAGCTTCGCCGCCCGCCCGTGGAAATCACCCCCTTCCCGGCATTTGCTCCGTGGTGGGCTGCACAGTGTGGATCTGCAAAAAGCAACAAYGTCCCAGGCTCGCCTTGACAGCTCCAAGTGATTTGCGGCTGGGTCAGAATTAATTTACCAAGCGAGAGGTGAGGGAGCTGCTTGCTGCCTCCCGCAGCATCTCTGGAAGCAGCCGAGGGATTGACCCGGGGAATGAAAGCGCAGGAATCCCCTGCTCAGAGCTCCCGAACCTGCCCTTACGGGACGTGTTCTCCCGGCTCAGCCCTTTGCACACTTGTAAATACAGCCCTGCTTTTGTGGGGCAAATCTGCAGCRGCACCAAGCTCAGGTTTCCTGGGTTTAAAACCACTCGCATCAAGGGAGAAGGAGGCTGGGGGATTGCAGGAGGGAAAGGAGAGCGGGTTGACTTGAAAAAGTAAAAGAGGGAAGTCCAAAATATAAATCCTTGCACCCTCGGAGGGGACAAAGCACCACAGGAGCAAGTGGAGCCCAGCCACTGTGCCCCGTTCCCAGCAAGAGCCTCACTGCAAGCTCAGGCTAAACCAAGCCCTAAKCCCCAGGCAAGGCAGCTCCATCCTCCTTTCTTGTGCTCCAGATTTTAGGAATCCTACCTCTATAGTGATGGCAGGGGAAACAAACATTGGATAGAGTAAAGCTAGAAGGAATCGGARTGTTTTTGAAGTTGCAGCAAAAGAAATTAAAAAAGAAAAAGGCAATTCAATTCTCCTTGCAAGACGTCTTTGAGGTAACACTGCTCGCTTCCAAGAGAATGGGAAGGGACAGGGAGAGCGGACAAGGCTCCTGCAGAGGGAAGGAGCAAGTGGCATCCCTGCCGCAAAGCCTCCCCTTCCACTTCCCCTTCACCCCGCTGCCCTCAAAGGCAGCAGGAAAACGGGAAACACAGGCAGGGAATGTGCAATGGGGGTGAACTGGGGCAAATTCCGCCCAAACTGGTAAAGGTGCAGAAAAGAGAGACCCAAGGCGCAGCTTCAGGYGCACAAGGAGGCCGTAGCGCTCGGGAAGGTTTCTAAAAACCACAGCTCAGGCCCGGTGCTGCTGTTGTGGATCCTGAACGCAGGCTCAGGGCAGAACGCTCCGGTCCCCAGCCCCGGCCTCCCGCACTCACAGCCTTTATAAAACGGAGGCGTTTGAACCCAGCGGCCTCTCCTGTTGCTCCAGTGCTGCATTGCAGAGATAACAGTTGTTACAGCTGCAAACATGGCCGGGGGAGGCTCTTAATGCTCACACTGTTGGAGGAAAATCAATGCACCAAATGACACTAAGATTCCTCCTTCACCTCCTTGTGGAAATCAGAGAAGGCAAACACAAAAATGCACCACTAAACCAACACTACTTATAAGAGGCAAAAAACCCCAATAAAACTGCATACTTCAAGGCCACAGAAGTATGCAGGTAAACTGKTTTTTTTTAATAAAAAAAGGAAATTGCAAAGAGGAATCTGACCAGAGCTAAGCGCTGTCTACAGAGCCCAGGTTAACATTAATTATGAGGTCACTTTCCTCTCATCTCTCTGCTRACTTAAGAACATATGACATCCAAGCGTTTGTGACCAGGTTATTTTTTTAAATTTCCTAATCTGACACTCAAAATAAAGTGTCTTTGGAACTGCTTGCATGAGAGGCATCCTAATAGGTAYGTTTAGTCCGTCCCTGAAGCGGCGTTTGTCTGCTAGGTTGGAGCACTGTGGGGGTTAGGGGCATGAAAAGCAATCGTACAGCAGATCAGAGACACGCTTAAACACAGGAAGAGATTTTGGCATCTATGGAAAGATCCTGATTGCAGCGACCCTGATGTACGACAACTCTGAAATACAAAATCCCCACCCAATGCTCCAGAGCAGAAAGGATTTTCTGAACCTCGAAGAAAACTAGGCAGACCTAGGCACAAACCACTASACTGAGGAAATACCTTGAGGGACGGACTGAAGGGTTCACTTAAGGTATCAGATGCCACCAATAAAATTCCACAATTTCCAGCAGTGAGCGCATGCTTAGAGTTATTTAAGGTGCAAAGTCACCTCTAAATTGACCCTATCTTAAAAAGCAACATTAAGTCCCCAAATGCAAAAAGGCAGCCAGGTTCAAAGCCAGGAACAAGCTAAAGCCCCTGCTCAGGCCCTTGTGCTCTAGGGGCAAGCAGGGCGACGCGCGCGAGCTGCAAACGCTACCTGAGATCCTCTGCTGCTCCTGAGAAAAGTCGATGCCTTCGCCGATGGAGCTCATGATTTTCTCAATCTGAAAGCAAACAGAAAAGCACATGCAGTCACTCAGAGCTCTTTGCAGGCAGCGAGGGGATCTCACCGGCCAAATCCAGGTGAGGATGTTAAGATATCCCTGGGCTRGGAGGGATTTCCTTAACACCTTGCCCGGGAATGTCCTCCTGAGGATGGATGGCTCCAAAAGGCCACGGAGGGGCTGCGATGCCACAAAGTCTCTACCTTCCAGAGAGCTCTCCAGAGCCCCAAACTAAACAGCTCTGGGAAACCCACTGCCCAGGGGATGAAATTTGGGGAAAAGGAGCCCCCAGCTCTTTAGCTCACCGGGACACACATGCAGTCCCTCGGTCACCAGCAGCAAAGCCCCAAAATGCAGAGCCCCAGCCCCTTCCTGGCACGCAYGGGGCAAGCTCCACCGCAGCTCTGTCTGCAAGCCTTGCGTTTGGCTTTATTTGTTATTTATTTATATTTTAATGGCATTCCTCAATCCTGTGCAGGTAACTTCTGCTCCTCTCCACTCCCACTGAGTGCAAAGATGCTTGGGCAGAGTTTGACAACAAGGCACAAAAGCAGCATCACCACAGGGGCAAATGCCTTGAGGAGCCAGGAGAGGGAGCTGAAGACAATTTCATGCCCCGACTTCAGCGATTCAAAGGCAGCAGATACAGGCAAATCTCATGCAAATAGAAAAAAAGGTTAAAACTGTTGCCTAGATGGTGTCTTTGCAAGTCCACCTAAGAGCTGGATACACTTTTTTTTTTAAATTGATTTGCAGTTTTCATATAACCCAAGAGAAATTTTATACTACATTGTCTATATAGTAAATACAAAGTTTTCCAAACCGATGCTAGATCACAGTTTGCAAATATGACTATTTTAGCATAACACTGCAGAGGGAAAACTCGCAGTGACAACTGCTAGACTGAATTTGTTACAGGGAAAGAGCTGCTAAATCTCAGTTCAGAGGCCTGACTGGCCAGCATGGAACAAATAAAGCCTAGGATGTCCCAAGAGCAGAGACACCCGAGAGGCTCAGGTCTGCCAGCTTACCCCAGGTGCAGCCTACAACGAAAGTAGAAAATGGAACAAAATAAGTCTTCAGGGAGACTCCCAAATAGGAACGGCTCAAGGAAACATCCCTGGGATTCCCAGCGCAAAGCCGATGCCCGTCAGCAACGGCAGAGGAGGGAATGTAAAGCCAAGTTTTCCTTCCATTGCAAATACATCCTTGCMTCACCTGCCTGGGCTCGAGGTGCCCAGGCAGCCTCCATGCTCCTGCTTTCAGGAACCCTGCTCCTCCGCAGGAATTGCGCGGGGGCCTCCGGACACGGGGCTTCTCCGCACCGTTCCAGTGAGCAGTACCTGCCGCGGCCAGCGCGGCCCCCAGCGAAGCCTGGAGCCCCCGGCCGCCTTCCTGCCCCGCGGGGACACGGAGGCCATAGGCACCGTGCAGGCCGCAGGGGAGGGGGTGACACGAACCTCATCTCCAAATAAAACCAGGGCCTCGGGAGGCTGGAGCGGTGCCACGGCTGGACGCTGGCGCGGAGGCCTCGCTGCCGAATCCGGCCCCGATGGCCGACGCGGCTCACGGAAAGGAGCCGGAGGTCGCGGAGCGTCGGGCACGTCGGATACAGACACAGCCTCAGGACGCAGCTATGGCCCTGGCAGCCCCTGCTCTCCAGCCAAGGGGAGCTCGTGCAGCGTCTCGGGAGGCCTGGGAAGCCCTTGGGCCCCACGTGGTCATTCGGAGCAAGAATCACTTGGGTCCGGCCAAGTGGTTCTTGGAGCTGGTCACGAAGGGGGATTAAAATAGAGACGTGGAGGGAGGGCAGAGGGGGGAAGCGCGTGTGCCCAAGCGAGCCGAAGCGAGCCCGCTCCCGCGGCAGCGCTCCCGGCGGATCGCTCTTACGCTGCGCGAGGGCTCAGCTCCGGAGAYGGGAGGCGGCTGCAGCCGGCGCGGCTGGGGAAGGCAGAGAGCACAGGAACACGTCGGAGAGGCGGATTCCTCCCCTGCCACCCGCCTCTCGCCGGGATCCGGGTGCCTCTGAGGAAGGCCGGCTCCCCTCGCGCTCTCCAGGAAAACACGACGCCCTCCCGGGGACACCCGCCAACCAGACGCAGTGACCGCAGAGCGCGTTGAYCGGGCTGCACAAATAAGCACTCGGGGGCAACGGGAGAGGAGAGGGGAGAGAAAASTAGGGAGAACGAAGGCTTTAAAGCAGCCCCGTGCCCTTCAACCAGCCCTCAACCGCACTGCCAAGTGTTCGGCGGGGCTGGAGAAGCGGATTTTCTGAAAGCAGCACATGCTACAGTTTTTTAGGCTGTTCTTTCCCGGTACTTAATTATTAAAATACAAAAATACTGTGTTTAAATATAGTGCTGCAGCTTAGACGCTGGCGCGCTCTGAACACTCGGTTCCGCTTCGGTTTGGGCTTAACCTGTTCTTCCCCTTGGAAGCTCCAAACAGGATGTAGGGGGGTAGGGTTTTTTCCCCCCTTATATTGGCCCAAATAACCCCGATAACCTTTTATATCCTACAGTAACACAGCCACACCAGCTCTTTACAACCTAGCAGGGCGGCTGACTCTGCGCTACCAAAGGGCAACAAGCCCAACGAGGAGCCAAGAGGGAGCAGGGGCAAAGCCACAAAGCCAAAATCCTTGGGGAATAACCAAGGGAAGGCTGCAAGAAGCCAGCAACCGGAGCAGGGGCTGCGGTGGGAACTGAGGCACACTGATCCGCAACAGAACTCGCCCAGTTTTGCTGCTCAAGAATGAGCAATGAGCAACCCAAAAGGGAGCTGGGTGCGGCCGGGAGGCCTGCGAGGCCGGGGAGGCGGCGGGTCCTTCCCGCAGGCGGGCCRGCAGCCACAACAACATAGCAACTGGCGATTCGTCTCCAAAACACAGCTTCATTTGCAACAAACTCCCGAGCATCCAAGTCCTGCCTAATGGGGAGAAACGGATTTGCTTGCAGAAGCCCAGGGAGAGGCAAGGCGGCTGAAGACACGCTCGAGGCTGAAGGTTTTTCCTGCTTTGCAACGCTGAGGACGTTCCGATTCCTGCAAAGTGACTCTGCGCTCCGGAGCACACGTGGCAAAAGCATCCAGCACCTTCCTACGTGCGCGGGATGCAAACGCCGAGGCTGAGACGCTGCTTTGCTTCCGACAGCATCTCCCAGCGGACCCTCTGGGGATGCTTCCCCYGGGAAGGCAGACGGGAAGCCCGGCACACACGGTCCGCTTCCCACAGAGGCCTAAGCAAAATCTAAATTACGGCTCAAATGCCCTTAGATTTACCAAGAAACGCTCAAGTTTTGTGCTCTGCCTCTGCAGACAGCATCAGTGATTCCCAAGGACATATCAAGGTTGTCCTAGGAGGACAAAATATAGATAACTGTGTGGTGCCCRCACCACCTGGCCAGTTAGTGCTGCAAGCTACAGCTATCCCATCCCACGGGTTTATAAGCAGAGTTTCTCCGCTCCCTCCAAGCCCTGGGGGAACAGGAGAGAGGCTGTTGGACAACGAGAATCCCGCTAAGCCTTGAAGCCCAGAGGAAATGCCCTGTGATGCTGCTGTCCATAAGGAGGGCAACGGGAGCGCTCACCTGCGCGCCGAGCGCTGCACGCAGGGAGCAGAAACGCTGCTCAGGTGAAATTCGGTAATTAAAGCAAAACGCACAGAAACCAGCACTGTTTGCCACATGTATGGTATTAGTGCATCACAACGACACCCTGTGGCATACACATAATTAAGGATATATCAGGAWTCGCACTATAAATCCTTATTATTAAAGAGTTCATAACCTATTGTACAAACCAGCCTAGGGCTAAAACGCGTCAGACGAGAGCAACCCCAGCAGCACATTTTCTTCTCAAAAGCTACTTRCAAAGTTGGGTTTAAAAGGTTATCGGTGTTTTCTGTTTCTGCAATTCCACGCAAGTGACAGGAGTTCAGACTTGGTTATTTCTCAGCTTCTGCAGCTGAGTGATGGGGCAGATTTCACTTAAATTAAAAAGCCGCTTTTGTGGTTTAAAAACCCATTTAAACACAAAGCCCTCCCCACCAATTACAGAATGATCAGTCTCATTAGCCTAATGGGCTAACTGTAAAGAGCAAGGAGGAAAATAAGAGTGCATTAAGCCAATGGATAAATAACAGCAGGGCAGTGCAGAAGCCCTCGGATGCCTCCCCGATGTCAGAGCATCAAATCCCAAATCCAAGGAAATTAAGCTCAAAGAGGAGCCCCCTGCTTCCCTAAGAACGGTGATTCCTCCACCTGCCGGCTTCACAACCCAGCTGGAGCTTGCTCCAGACTTTGAGGAGGGTACTGCAGCTGGACAGGACACTGTGCCAAGGCATTTCCAGGTGTTTTATGGATTTTCCAGGAAAGGGGACAATTTGGGTGCTGCTGGGAGGAAGAGAAAGCAGAGCTGTTTAATCAAGACTTAGGATTTTCCCTTTTAATTGCTGGGAAATTGGGGTCTGGCCTATGACTCTCACTTCTAGAGCAGCAGCAGAAAATATAAACCGCTCTTCTGACTGAGTCTATGGTGCTTTGGCTTATGCAGGGCTGCAGACACCAAAATGGCTGGATCCTGCTTATTTTGAACTCATAATAAAAGCTCAGCTTATTTTGGACTCATAATAAATGAAGGAAAAAAAAAAAAACAGTGTTAAATCTTAAGAGCACCAAAGCAACTTGTGGTTTCCACCTGGATCTTGATACTCGTCGCATCTAGACACATTTAAAGCCAAGAATGATTTATGAGGTTCTCACAGCAAAGGCTGCCTCCAGCCTGCAACACGACTGCAGCTTTGGAGCCTTTGGATACAGCTGAAGAAACACTATTTATCTAATAAATATATTAACTTCTGAAGTGTTCAAAGATGCCAAGAAGGGAGCATAATGAAAGACCATTAAAGACATTGAAGCCAGACATTTCTCTTCTTGAAATGAGAGTCCTTCCAACACTAATGGTCATGGGGTGGTTACATAACTAAAGTGACTGTCAGAGCCAAATTAATTAACAATTTGGTGAACTGAGAGCAATACTGCAGTAATACAGCATTAACACATGGCTAAATTCGAAGAAATGCACAGCAAGAGCGGATCAAAATTGTTACCTTACTAATTTAGAGGCACATTCAGCCTGTAATTGGTGACCTATAAATAAGAGGAGAAAAGTTAATTTAGAAAAGTGCATTTAGATCTGTATTGAGGGCAGGATGGCAAATCCTTCTGTATCACGGACAGAGGAGTCCCTCCATGCAGAGGGTAGCCCATCAGCTGCAATGCCTTGCTATATTTTTTAAAATCTGCTCTAGGGAAGTATCCCAGATCCTGATCTGGCTCCTGAAGAGTTGATACAACCCAAAGAACTGGCAAACAGAGCTCCCCTTATACCTATTCCCGTAGTTAGCAGCGAGGTTTAAGGTATATTTATTTGTCTTTCAGACCAGAACACCAATTGTTTTTACCAACGGACAAGTCATCTTCGCTTGGCTTGGATGGCTGGCTTCATTATCGCTGTGCAATTAATAGAGAGGCCGTTTGCCCTAGATATTTAGCAAACCTGTTTTGTGGAAATGAAACACAGGAAAACCTCCATGCCAAAAGAAATGTTAATCAGGCCGGAGGAAATCTTGCTGTTGGAGGCAAAGGGAAAAGAGAAAGATTTGACATTGAGAACGCTGCAAGAATTCCTGACCCTAGTRCAGAAAAACAGGAGGAAATCTTGTGATCTGGAGATAATGGAGCAATCAGCGCTATAATGAAGCAGATTAAGATGCTGCAGGACACACTTGTTTAGAATAACGGAAACTGGAAAAAAGACGCTGACCACGCTCGCTTTCTTTCTCCTCCCTAAAAAAAAAAAGCGGAAGAAATTCCAGGTTTTAGGTGGCTTGGGCTGCAGGCAGAGTCCTGCGACCTGCAAGAGAAGGAGGTTTATGGACACGGTGGCAGCAGAGAAGGTGAGACACGACAGTGACAGCACACAGGACAAGGGTCTCGTGCTCGGTGGGGTATCGATATGGAGAGGCTCCACACATCGCCCCGGGGACAATTTTTGCCCTTGCAACACGAGGATTTTAATCTCGGGTCGGGACCCGCGGAGCAGCTGCCTGGCAGCTGAGCTGTGCGAGCTGGTCAGGACAAACCTGCCTGAGCTTCACGCGGGGCGCTTCCCGGGCACAAAAACAGCAGCTCTTCCCCCAAATAGCAAGGGAAATATTTGCATTTTTTTCAGCGTTGGCTTGCAGCTCAGAATTGAACTTCTGGGTGTCTCTTCATGCAAGCGGCAGCCTGCGCAGGACGAGCTTTCACGGACGCTTCACGTTTGGATGCAAATGTTCTTAATCCTCAGCTCTGTGAGTGTAATTAAAGCAGTAATTCCACAAGGTGGTTAAGCACCCGAGCAGTCCTGACAAGGTTAATGGAGCTCAAGTATTAAAGCTACCTCACTAGACGTGACAACCTCTAAGAACCCGGTGCCCGGTTCCTCAAAGTCGGTGCTGGTGGCCCCAAGATGGATCAACAGCCCGTGCAATAACACACCACAGATGCTGCAAATGGGAACCAGCTCCTCCTGAGGCAGGAGTGAAAGGCAGAGCTGTCTTAGGACTTTTTATTAATAAAAGAGGCRAAATGATGGTTGTCCAGTGCCATAATTAGATACAAAAATATTCATTAATTCATCAGCTAACTAATTCACTCAGGGGAAAAAAGAAATGCATCAAAGTGATAGCTTGTGCCTTTCCTTTTTCTAAGGAAACCTAAAATAACGTGCATGTTTTATTCAGTTTGCAAAGTTTCTTTTGAAGGGGGTTTAATCTCTTCCTAAAAGAGCCGTAGACAGAGCACAAAGCAGCCACCTCATTTTGCGATCTGGATGCAGGAACCGCTCAGCACCGAATTCATTACAAATTCAGCATTGGAGCCGCTTATTGGAGAGCAGACAGCTGGAAGAGGAGGATTACGCTGGCTCCGAGGCTAATTCTCAGCAGCATGGTGCTTTTTGGGCCCCCACACTTAGCAGATCATTTTTCTCACCGCCGCCTACAACCCAGAGGAGCGGCCAACTCCAACGCGGCCACGCTGGAGACAAAGTTACAGCTGCACCCCCAGGATTCCATGGACATTGAGGACCTAATGGCACAGGGACCCTCCAAACCCCACAGGCCATTTAAGCCTGGCATGGGATAACTAGGTACCCCCAAACAGCCAAGCCTGCGATTCACGAAGGGTTGGATTTCCTTGGATTCCCTCCCAGCAAGGGCTCCATAAGACACCCAACCTCCCCACTAAAAACAGGTTTCCACTAAAAAGGAAAGTCGAAAACATATATTTGTAAGCAGGCATAAAGGAACTTGGCTCGCAGCAGTCCAGATGTTAAGTGACGTTGACCTCAGAACCCTTTGGGACAAGCTTGACGCAAACCTGTAAAATTTCCACGAATTTGGCTATTTTCTGCTGTCCAGACAGGCCGTCATGGGCTCTGCATCAAACCGGGAGCTGCTGGAGGGGCTCAGGGCTTTACGAGGGGCTGCGAGCACACGCGGGCTCCGGGTCCTGGCACAGGGAATGCTGCCCGTGCCATCCTGGAAGCGCCACCGCCTTCGCGCAGCACCTCGGGTGCAGACCCACCGCACAAGCCGGCTGCAGGAGGGCAGAGCCAGCGTCTCCGTGTCGTGCCGCAGCAAAACATCCCTGCTTTTTCCACCAAGAAACTCTGCAAACGAGCAGATCCSCTTTTATCTGGCGCTTG
Source organism: Nothoprocta perdicaria (assembly GCF_003342845.1). Lineage (NCBI taxonomy): Eukaryota > Metazoa > Chordata > Aves > Tinamiformes > Tinamidae > Nothoprocta > Nothoprocta perdicaria. The sequence continues at coordinate 2,591,569 of NW_020456276.1, read as the reverse complement.
CGCTCAGCAGCTTTCACATCACCCGCTCTCTCCTCGCCGGGGAGGGAATGGGTGCACCAAATACAGCTTTCAAAGAGGCGTATTTTTAGTTTACAAACCCGACAGCACCTCTGAGCTGTAGAGTGTTTGCAACGGCCTATTTTTCCCCTCTCGCCCCTGGAGTTTCTAGAGGAATATTTAACAGCATCCACTCAAGGCCAGCTTCCCCTCAATTGCTGCACGTTTCAGGAACATCTCTGCCCTGCTTGCAGCAGGTTTAAATCCGAGGGGGATGCAGGAGCTCCCASGAACAAGCCCCGGCGCCAGCAGCTTGAACAGAGCAGCCCTTGGAGCTGGGAAGCGAGACCAGCTTCGCCAAGTGAATCATCATTCCCCATCCCAGCGATAAACTCGGAGACTGCTCGTTGCATTTAATCCAGAGCAGCTGCATTAGCCCATTCAAGGAACTAATTAAAGCCCCAAGAACAGCACTGTGTTTCTGTCTAAATCCCATCGTTGCTATTCTGGCCAAGCAGAGGAGCCCCGTCCTGCACATACAAATCACAGAGAAAAATTAAAAAACGCCCCTGCAGACACATTTTTACCATTGCTTACCAGCCATCACAGTAGTCTGCTGTAGGATATTTTATCACACCAACTGGCTTGGCCACATAACTTGTAGCAACTCCCTTTTAYCCGGCTGCATATGCTCCAGAGGCAGAATGAGACCTCAAATACTTCCATACAAAGGCTTTGGAAATTAAAAGGCAAATCAAGCTCCAGCCAGGAGGCAGCAGCTGGCAGCGTGCTCCCTTTATGTCTAACTTTGTACCGTGCTTTTCCACAGCGAGATAAAATGTGCAGTGAAAAAAAGAGGTCGTCACCACCTTGCAGCTGGGGACACAGAGGCAGAAGGGAGTYTCACTCGTCCCAAGTCTCCGGAGCTGCCAGGGGCAGCCAGGACAAGCAGGAGAGGCCAGGCCAAGTCACACCCCAGCCACAGGATGCTAGCACCGCGTTAAACACACCTCCACCACGAGGGGTTCAAATCACACCCGCAGCCGAGCAGCCCAAACCACCMGGTTTCGACAGCTCCGTCTCGTACGTGGACCTGCTCAAGGGTGGACAGATGTGAATATTCCACATTCTTACTCCAATTTCCTCGCTCTACCCTGGCGTGCAGGAAAAGCTGCTTTTCCTCTTGCRGTGTGCTAGCCTGACACGGGGGAAATGATGCTCGCTGTTTACAAGGGGGAAGCGGATCCACRGGGTCGTTCCTGCGCGCGGAGGAAGCCCGGACGTGCCGAGGCTTGACCTCTGCTACTAGTAAAATCACTGTGAAGCCAAAGGCTCCTTCCTTTTCCACGTTTGCTGTAAACACTTTGCTATGGAAAAGCACAGCAAAACCCAGCGGAGTTTCGGAGCGACGCTTCATCCCGCCCGAGCACTGCACTAGGGCCAACTTTGAGCAGGAAATATTTAACTATCCGYGAGCCTTCCCGTATGGCAACGAGCTGACTTCTAGCAAGTCTCAGGTACAAATACGCGAAGAGAAACTTGGGGAGCTATTAAATACAGTAAGTAAAGCTCAGCTGCTCTGCTCCCGCCATCCCCACAGGCCAGGACACTGCTCCTGCCCCAAGCGGCAGGGACCAGAAGCAGAAACTTCATTTTGCCATGTGTGTGGATTATAAAAATAAACTGAAAAAACAAAACAAAACAAAACAAACAAAAAAAAACCACCCTTGGAAAAGTCCCTCATTCCTTCAGTTCTGCCTCTCCCCCTCTCTAAGTCAGCCTCACTGAACACCTTAAACACCCGGCACTTGCCTGCGTGTGAGATGCGCGTTAATGAGAGTAACAATGACCACCTAGGAGACCCCCCGAAGGCCRACTCGCTACAGGGAAGCTCCTGCTGCTCCGATTCCTGCCGGCATTACAGTTCCTAGGGCAGCCTTACCTCATCCCACTCGGAAGCAAAGGACGGYGACTTCTCCAGCCTCTTCTTTCCGGCGCTGCAGTTGGAGAGCGATTCGCTCCGGCTGCCCATGGCATCGTCCTCCGTGGGAGAGCAGGTCAGAAGATCGGAGTCCGACTTGGACAAGCTGCGGCTGAGTTTGAGCTCGGCTTTGGGCTTGCTCGCCGCGTGGGCTCGGCCCACAGCGCCGCCTCTGTCCCCCTCGTCCTCGGGATGCGGCGGCACGTGGGCCGTGCCCGGAGCCGCGGGATCCGCCCGGCTGACGTGCTGCACGGTTGCGTAGAGCGCCTGGGGGTTCGGGTCGGGAGAGCCGCTCCGCAGCGGCGCAGGGGCCACGTCCTCGAGCGGCATCGCGGGCGGGCGGCTCGGCCCCTCGGCACCTCCTTTCTCCGCCGGAGGGACGAGCCGGAAAGGGTCCTCGCTGACCTCGCAGATGGGGGAAGAGCCGTGGAGCAAGCCGGAGAACTGCTCGGGAACCGCGACGTCCTGCCCGTCGGCGGAGTCCTGGCTGCGGCCGCCGCTGCTCCGCCTGCGGTCTTGGAGGGGAGGAAAACAGGAAAAAAACATTCAAAGCAGGGAAGAAGCAGCAAAATCCCGGCTCTCCCCCTGCCCCCCCCCAGCGAGGGAGGGAGAGATAAAGCGAGAACAGTTCAGTATTGTTCCTAGTGCTCAACTTGTACCCAAAGTCGTGGCATTTATGAAATTCCAAACACTGGCCTGATTTATGCAATCTGGCAGCTCTCCTTGTTGTTTTATTCCTGTTAACACTAACTATCAGGCCTTGCTATATAAGGCTAAGAGAAGTGCTAACTATATCCTGCCGAGAGAGCAAGCGAGGTAGGAGCCGCGCGGCCGGAGGCTCCTGGAACATTTGATACTTTTCCATGAAGGCCAGAGTGTTATTTAGAGCTCCCTCCTTTTGGCACCGGCTGCGGGCTGGTGGAAGAAAACTTCTGGCCTGCAATCAACCTGCAAGCTCCAAAACCCTCTCCCTCCCCCCCAAAAAACACAGCTTTCCTCCCTCACCCTTTTAAACCTCTCCTCCTTCCTCAGGGGAGAGGAATAAACAGTTTATGCAATAAAAGYCTCGATTGAAAAGCTTTTCTCGATTGAAAAGCTCAGCACCAAGCGCAGCACGGCCGGTGCTGTGAGCGGAGCCGACTGTCCCAGAAACACGATGCTGCTTCGCCCCTACCACACTAGTGCCTTCAATATCAGGTACCTGATAAATAATTCCCTGGATAAATCATGGTAATTGCCTGATCCCAGGTGCCAAGCATGTGCACGGATAGCTGTACCTCACCCTGGGCGCACATCGTGCATGCCTTCTAATTGCAAAAGATTCGGGGCAGCTCAGAAACAAGACTGCTGTTTATCAAGGCTTCCTAAGCCTCACTGTAACTGCTTGCAAGCTTTAATGCACATGCTGCAAAGGAGCAATAAAGCAAAGCCCCCAACAACAGGGGCATTATCCAGAAATGCAAGGGGAGGTTCAGCTGCAAAGAGGCATTCGGTGGGTTTCTGAGGCAGCAGGAGCTCCAAGGAGGCATCTTCGCTTCGGCGGGGCAGAGCACACTAGTGAATTTTAGCCCTCTCTAACTGAAAGCAGCTTAYTGGCAGGAGAAGCGCGATGAACTCATCCGTCCCAGGCCTCCTCAGGTCAAACCCCGGCACGCACGTGTGTTTGCAGCGTGTCCTCACGCCAGGCCTCCAAATTAGTCATGTGCCTTGGGGAGGCAGCTCAGCCCGGCGCGTCGGCGCGAGCTGCGCCCGGCGTCTCTCCGCGACTGAGGCTGAGAGAGGGCAGCGCATCGAGGGTATCGAGTGATCCCGTCYCCTGCTGCGTTCCGGAGCCCACGGCTTGAGGGATTCCAGGACAGTGAGATAGCTGGGCTGTTTATGCGCCTTGTTGGAGCACCCGCTCTGCGGCCACAGCCTCCGTGGAGGCGCAGCCTCTGCGGCAGGAGGTGCCGCTTGCACCCGTCTCGGTTCCATCAGGTCTTGGGGAGCAGCGTCTTCTTGTGAGAYCCCAGGATGGGCCTCCGTTTAGCTCCCTTGCTCCTGGCATAAGACCAGGAGGGGACCCTAGAGCTGCTCAGCCCTCCTGCAGTTGTAGGACACACCAGCACGAAGGAGAGATGTGACGGGGACGGGGCGAGGGACATTGCCTGCATTGACTGGGCAGTCACRCTGAACTCAAGGCTTTGGCAGCTTCAACAGCCTTTCTCCTCAACCCCCTTCTTTCTTTAAAGAGCATTTCTTCCATGCCCCAGATTAACATCCCCTGACATTTCTGCTGGAGGCGGAAGGGCGGCTGGAAGGAGCTCGCGCCGCGTGCTGGAACGCCTGGGCCCAGCCAGCACAAAGTGCTCGGAGCACTCACAAAAGGGCTCCTGTTGTGCACAAGTTTCCGATTCATCCTCTGGAGCCAATGGAGACACACTGGGAAGCACAAGGCAGGAGGAACGGCTGAAGCAAGGGCGACAACACTCGCATGGAAGATGTGCGCATGGCATGCAGGGACCATCCCAATGGAGATGGCCGTCCTACAAACTGCAGGCAGGGGGATGTGCGTAGGAGGCTAAGAGCAATCTCGTTCCTTTAGCAGCAGGGCAGGAATGCAGCGGGTTTGGTGCTCACCATCCCACCACCCGGGAAGGTGTCCTCACATTACCCCTCTCCTCCAGAAGAAGAGCAGCCTCAGCACACGTTCCTGTGCAGGGACTCAACGAGCAGCTCCTGCTACACCCAAGCACAGGTACCACCCGACTGTGCTTAACGTTAAACCCAACTCCTGCTGCAGCTCTGGTCTACAGGAGGGGGTGCGTTCTGCATTTGCTGGGATGAGGAGCACATTTCCAGGCACAGACCATCCGGCTTGCTGGGGTGGATTTGGAGCTCCCCAGGCAGCAGTTCGATGATTCAGATACAAAACACCTCCCCAAACGGTAACACTAAGCTCAGGGCTGCTGCCTCGGGCAGTTTTGTATCCCTGTGTAGCACCAGGATTTAGTTTCATGCCCCTGGATTATGAGAATCAAGCTGTTATTGTAGCTGCTTTCTGCTGAACTTCCCCAACCAGTGAGGACATGTGTTGGCCTCAGTTTCTGCCTACAAAAGGTTTCCCATGCTGCACGATGCCAAAATTTGTGAAAATAGGAGCATGCAAATCTACGTCCGGTGGCATAAAAGGCCAGGAGAGGGATGCTAGCCTGCAGAGCGTTAACTTGGAAGCGCAAAAATAACCTTCAACTGCAGTAAACCAGAAGCACAAAGGCTCATTTAGAGCGAGGTACTGTGTGCCAAATCCAGAAAATTGCAGCGTGCACATCTTCTAGTCTCATCATTGTTTTGGACAGAGTTTATCCCTCAAAAGCTACCTGACCTTGTCATCGTTTGTTCCCCCCACTCTTTTCCCCCCTTTAGGAAAGATACAGGGACATCACCACTGAAGCTTGGACTAAATGGGCCTGGTCGCAACTGTGGTGCAGCCTAAGAGAAGGGATGTAGGCTGCGGTTCTACATTATTATTTGATGGCAAATCAAGAGGTTTCTAAACACCGTCCTCTTCRGTTGCACCCACGTGCATCTAGTGATATCTACTGATAAGCATTCTGTGTTTTCACGATCAGACTCTGGCTCCATAAAAACATCTATTTTCCTAATCTCCCCACAGCCCATGTTTGTTTTATTATTGGATCCTTTCAGAGATCTGGTTTAGAGCACAGTCATAGGGCTGGTTGAATCAGGACAACCACAGAAAAAAACTAGCAGGAGGAAGGGCAAGGTCGGAAATTCAAATTGGACTCGGTATCAAAGCAGCATGACAGCACCACGACAAGTGTTAGTTTTTAATATGCATCACAAGGAACCAAGTCGATCCTACCTGAGGCTGGCTACTGCTCACAGCACTTGTGGATGACTCTCCTGAGGAGCAAGACAGACAGCAGGACAGCTCAGAAGTATTTTCCCCACTCACCCTCCCTGGTTTTCCCCTCAACGCAGYGGGAGTCGCGCTCTCCTCCCAGCCAGCGCACACTTTGCCGCTCTCGGCCTGGMTACAAGTCGCCTTCCAAGGGCTGAGAGCCCCGAGCTCACGCTCGAGGTTGCACACCGTTTCCTTCACCAAAGGAGATGGAAAAGAATTTGGCTCCAACCACAYGTGATGCTCTGCCCAAAGCGTGAGGCCGAGCGTCCCCGGCGCCGCAGCACGTGACAGCGACGCGCACAAAAGGCGAGCGAAGCCGCGCGGATAATACCACATTCATCCACCCGCTGGACACCAGACARCTTGGAGCAGGAGGCACAAAGGCGCCTGTCACACGGGAAGGGCACCATCGAAACCAGCGGGCCCGAAGCTCTGCCTTGGGGCTGGCCCGTCCAGCCCTGCTCAGGAGCCCGCAGGAATCGCAGTCCGTCCCTTCCCACCAAAGGCTCCTCTAGGCCTCAAACAACCTCTCTGATCCAAGCCCCTGCTGTTGCTCTTTCTTGCTGGAGATTAGACAAGATGAATCTCTGGCTCCTTATGTRGCCAAAGACGCTTCCTTCAACTTCTCCATGAGACAGGGCTTACGGTGCCTGCAGCACTTGGGTCTTCTGGAGCTTGGCAATGTGCACCAAGAACAAGCAGATCCAACACTTTGCTATTACATTTTAGGGCAACTGTAGCTAGACCTTCACTCACACTAAACAAGCCTGGGCCCCACAGCAAGACAAAGGAGCGCAGTGAGGAATGGCACTGGATAACTGGCAATAACTGCAGCAGGGTTTAGCCTGAAAGCTGTTGAGTGCGCGGCTCGAGGACGGCTCCTGGTTGGGACCGCAAAGCGCCAACCCGGCGCCCTCCTGCGCCCTCCACGCTGGCGGGGAGAGCGGGACTCGTGGAATGAAGGCGGACACGCTGAAAAGAGGAGAAAAGAGAAAAAGAGAGGAAATCTGCAGGTCTTCAGCGAGTCAATGAGGCATCACACCGAGTCCTCCTTATGCTCTGCTCATCCTCGAGATGAAACGGTTTCCAGGTTTGGCATCCTAACCAAATCCTTCCAAATCCCTGCTCAGCACATTTGAATAAAGCAAACGCCGTTTTTTCCTCTAAACAAACCTTTTGCTGCAGGTTGAGGGAAAGCCAGAAAACCCAGCGACAGCCAGACATGAGACACAAGGTGTTCCCAGACCCTCCGTAAAGCACAGAGGTCCCTCTGGAAGAAGTGGGCTGACGACAYGAGCTGACCTGGCCACGCAGCGCATTTTCCGGCAGCTGCAGGAAGCGGCCGGCTCCGTGCACGCTTATTTTCCTCTTTTGTTCCTTTACATCTGCGATGAGCTTCGCCAGGCAGCATGTGCTGATGTGGAGATTGCAAGAGAAGCGCCAGTGGCGGGCGGATCCCGACGTGCAGGGCCAGCAGGTCTGGGATGGGGCGGCTCCAGGCACAGCTCAGCGCTCGCGCTGGCCCCGCCGCCTGTTGCGGCAACAGCCGCAGCCTCCCGTCACTCACTCCGCTTGTTTGGTTGTGCACGAGACCTGTTGCTTTTCTAAATTAACATACTGGGGCTCTGCGATCTCAGCTGTGAGGAGGGCAGTTTCTCTTCCTCTGTGTACACTTTGTGCAGGCACATTTAGTCCTCCCCCTTTTTTTTTTTTTAATATGAAGGGAAGATAACCAGGAAACAAAACAATCGCAGCACAAGTCCAGCTGTCCCACCCAACACAGAGCTCCAGCTCCTCTTTGCCCTCTGTATTTTCACTAAAACACACCTAAGCAACCCACTCTACGTTYTGGATGGTCACTTACCTTTAGTTTTTCTGTCCAACGCAACTGGCTTCTTAGTTTCTGCCGTAAGCAGCAGTTCATAYGGATGCTCCTCTTCCTCGGCTCCGCTTCCCCTGCTCTTCCTTTGTGGAACAGAGGCCTAAAGAAATACAGCATAATGTAGTGCCCCACAGAGAGATGCTATTTATCCCTGCTATAAAGCACAAGGCCTCTTTATGCCATGGTTTAGACATGGAATTGGCAGAGGTAGCACCTTCACTGCGATCCAAAATGTAACACTGCTTTTTTCAAAGCAAATAAACAGAAAAAAAGCTCTCGGTATTCTAGTATTTAGGGCTCCCTACAGCTTTCTAGCAGCAACCAGCTGATTAACTGTGCAAGGTCTGCAGACAGCCTGGGGGGAAAGAGCTGGGAGTGTTATTCCTGTTCATCCCAGCTCAGACTTACTGTTGCTATTGGAATTTGCTTTGTCATTCATTATTTAGTTGCTGGACCTATTAGGACACGGCTGCAAAAACCCCCTCAGAATCCCTCCCACCTCCCCATGTCAGCTGCAGCTCAGGATGCACGGAGTGTTTAGAACCAAGGAGATCTCAGGCAAAGCTCGGGAAAACCCCGGTCCCCACGCAGCTCCATGGGGCTCTGGATGCAGCCCCGGGGCTGCGCTGGGCTCGCTGCCTTCCAGCACCATCTCCTGGCGGAGCTGGGCAGGAGAAGGGCCCCATGGGCCCAACCACAACCCAAGTCAGACCCAGGCTGGGGATGGGGAAGGATCCTGCCTCTATAAAGCCAGGGAAGGACAGGTCCGAAGGCCACGGGCAGCGCCGCCTTCCTGCACGCGCTCCTGGGGCCGCTGCTTCTGGACACTGCACTGGGCACCACCAGCTTCTCCCCAGAGCAGAAACATCAGGGCTGCCTCCAGGATAGAGCCGATCCTGCCCAGCCAGGACCCCGGGAAGCTGCTCAAACCGCTTGGAAGGACACAGAGGAGCCGGCAGCACGAACGTCCTACAGCCCCATGCCRCTTGGGCGCAAGACCAGCTGGCTTTTAAATCAGCTTTGCGACGACAGGAAATGGGCCGTGCTCAGCAAGGACGGTGTTTATCCTGCCTGCTCCAAGCCGGAGCTGCCAGGCAGCYTGGCTCCTTCGCAGGTGCCGGTGATCATAATGAGCAAATTAAGGAAAAGCTCCTGAGCAGATGGTGGCACAAAAGCAAAGACGGCAGCAGCGGGTAACAGGCTCTTGCCAGACTGCTTGGAAAAATACTGCACCACAGCAGCCCGTCCTAACAGTTGGACCTCAGGCAGGCATCAGTGCACCCCAAGATTGCTGCAGACGAGGATTAGCACGCTGCCCTCATGCAGATGCACTGGCCACATTCGCAGACCGCAGCTCCCCGTGCGCGTGCACACCTCAGCTTTCACTCAGCAAACCTTTGAGCACCTATTCAGAGGCCTCATTACACCTTCTTTTCCCCATCTCTCATCCTTCCAAAGCTTCATTAGGTTCAGGTTTGAATTCACTCAAAACATCAAAATTAAGCCTGCTGTTTGCTGAAGAGCTGCATTTGCTTTGCAAGTTCTGCAATCAGGTGTAGCAAGATCATGTAAAACGCCTGATTTATCTTCTAATCATTTATACCACCTGGTTTGCACCACCCTTCACTATGTCCAAAGCCTAAAGAGACTTCCTAATGAGTGTGCTCTATAAAGTGGCCTTAATCCCCAAACACTGGACACTGCTTTGAAATAAGCTATTTTAAAAGGTAACGCACAGGGTTCCTCCCCACTCCCGCTGCCAGAGCTGCAGACAAATCTGCTAGAATAATCACGGTGCCTTCCTTTTGTCTGCACTTCCCTTTTGCACACRAGCAGTAAACAAATGAAATTGAAGTTCACTTTGACGACGCAGACTCTTAGTCAAACCCAGAAGGTTTCTGCTGATAGGGGAAGGAGGCACTCATGGACCCCGCAGACAATCGRCTCTTTTGCATTTTTCGTGCTAACRTTTTTCCACAATGAAAGTTAAAAGTCTGTTTATGCACATCTGCTTAGACTGATAGCTCCATCTTGGCAAGAGAATAAAAAGATTACTTTTATAATTAGTTTGGCCCAACCCAGAACATTCAATGACTAAGTGTCCTGGCCCTAACGTGAGCAGGAGGATCGGGATGCTGCTCCGGGATATCTGCAGTGCTCCCCAAGCAGAATCCTGCCTCTTCGTGCCCAACCCAGCAGCAACATGTACCCCAGTGATGCATAAGTTCATCAGCTTCGTAAGTTAATACCTAAGGTGATACAAGCTTCAGCGCTACAAAAAGGAAAAAAAAATCCTTAGGGCTATCCAATAAAAAGCTCAATGCCTTCTCCCCTCCCGCGTYTTCTTCACATTTTGTCCCAAGTTTCTTACCAGCAACGAGAGCCGATAAAGAAGCAAGATTCAAAGCTCATACGGGAAAGAAAATAATGCAATTCAAGCCAGAATGAGGATGCTGCTTCCCACRTTTTTCCAGCCTTCCTCCCGCTCCCGGCCAGCACCAACTGAAGCCGATGAGCCCTGGCACAGTGAGAGCAGCCGAGCACCACGAGGCCACACGCAGCGAAAACCCACGGGTCAGCCCCAACCCGCCGCACGGGCAGGGCCAGGAGGCCAGTTCCAGACAGCAACGCACCCAGAGAGTTCATGTCCATGAAGCCGGTTGCAAATCAGGGTGTCTCCAACCACTCAGTGCATAAGGCTCTTTGCCAGCAAGATTTCCTTTAACGGATCATGTTTCCAAAGCCTCTAATGGCAGGACAACACAGCAAGTGTCTTATAATTAAGTATGGCAAGATAAGTCAGCAGGAGCAGGCGATGTGAGTTTCCCTCCCCTGTGTTTAGCTTCACAAACAGGCTCCACTTTCCAATTACGTGGTGATCCAGGACCCAACTCTCCTCTGCTCAGAGCCAGCTGTGTCACTGGCTACCAGGCACTGCAAAAAGCATTTTAACAGCAGGGAGCAAGCAGTCCACGTTTTGGATTTTACTGCTTATGTTTTGATGGGAGTTCTACTCTTTACATAAGAGTCATTTTTAATAGAGCAGTTCCGTTTCACAGAATCACAGAATATTCAAGGTTGGAAGGGACCTCTAGRGATCATCTAGTCCAACCTTCCTGCTCAAGCAGGTTTCCTTGTATCTGTTGCCATCCTTGAGCAAACAGATCATATTTGTACCTTGGAGGAACTTGAGCAAATCGGCACATTCAAAGCAAGCATCTGGTGAACTAAAGTTTACTCTGAGAGCTAGAGGCAAGAGACATGTCACTTTTTACATGCATCTTACTCCAGAAGACTGTTTTTTTGGAAATGCAAGGAAAAACCACAAGACCATATTTTGCTTTGAAAATTTTACTGGGTGTCAGGAGAAGTCTCCAAGACACATTTGCGGTTTCTCCATCCCGCCAGGATAAGGGCCTCTCAGAGAGCCTTTACATGGGAGGTTCATGGCAGGTGAATAAAAACGAGCAGCAGGAAGCCTGGGAGCAGCAGTGCAGCACATAGGAGTTCGAGCTTCATCAAGCAGCAGTGCACACACACTGACCTCTGCAAAAGATGTCTTTTAGAAATGAAGAATCTCAGCAGGAGCTTAGTGGCCGAGCCCCGTTCGACTCCGTGGAACCCACAAGCCCGTGGATCTGCTCCGACTGGAAGCCAAGAGGAAACACGAACTAAGAGTCCCCCGGGCTTCAGTCTTAAGTGAAAACGCGTTTGGTGGGATCGTTACAAGTGGGCGGGAGCCCTGATTCAGAAAATCTCTTCCTAAGGGAATTCCCAGCCTAGGATGGGAAAGTGAAGCTGAAGGTCAACGCAGAGGTGCCCTGGAAGAACCGCACAGAGGAAGTTCCCATGGCGAGGGACAGCAGCGTGGYGAAGTGAGAAGGCTTCACATTCACAACCGGATTTGCAGGGGAGGCAACAACACACACGGCTCCTCCCAGAGGATTAAAACTCATGTTTAAACCACACTCCTATCAACCATCCCAGATCAAGTCCCACGTACCTCGCAGGAAACACTATGGCCTATCTTCCTCTCCGCGTGCTGCTCCTCCTCTTCATCGGGGGGTGGCTTGGCCGGYGGCGGTGGACGCTCTCTCTGCGGATTAGAGAACCACAATTGTTATTTACCTTGTTTAACACACCTCCCTTCTACTCCTACTGACTCTAGAGCCACTTTGCTGTGAACGCAGCATGGCAGAGACCACCTCAAATTAATCTGAGTAAAAGGGTGGCTTAATCTCAACAGCAGCTTAATCTCAACAGCAACAGAGTTTGGAGAGTTTGTAATAGCTGCTATTCCTCCTCCTCCCCAGGAAGATGCACAACAAGGCCCAGGGCCTTCTTTGCAGATTCTCTGCAATAATAATATTCTCTGTAATAATAATTAATAATAATAATAATAATACCGATCACCCATCTCTGACCACAGCAGTAACACTGCACGAAGCCAGCTCAGACCCATGTGGGCCCCAGCTAAATTTTCAGCAGAACAGCTCAGGTGGAAAGTGCCATTTACGGAGCTTTATCGCCTTCTTAAACCACTTCATTCYGACCCAGACTAGCAGTCTCTGGGGCACAGCATTACACAGCAATGAACTCACGCCAATGGGCAAAAAGGGACCACTGCTGGCTTGTGTCTGAATGAAACAGGAAGAGGAATAAGTAATTCCAGAGGCACATTTCATAGTGAAAAACGCTAGGGAGTGATGAGACAGTAAGGCATCGCATTCCTCAAATACCCCGAGCCTGCCCACGGGCAGTTAGGGCTGAGCTATCTTGCCTAGCTGCAGATCTAAGCACATCTCTAAGTAATCTCTCACCCTACAACAGCTCCATCTAATGACAGTTGAGCTGAATAGCTCATGGCAAGCAGCTCAACCAAATTTTGGGAGAAATTCCAGCAAGCTCCTGGAGCAGCTCCCTTTTTTTTTTTGTCCCCTCTCACTGCAGCCACTCTTTTGTTGCTTAGAGTAGAGATGAGCTTATTTCATGTCAGACACTATCAATGCAGGACAATATGTGGCTGGATTTAAGTCAGCAAGATTTAGGTAATGCCAGAATATGGCATTTGTACTGCATGTCCAGAAGAGAAGTTTGGCTGAAATACCTGTGTGCTAAAGTTTTTGTGTCTCATTTCTATTATAGCTGCCAATGTAGTACAGGAAAAAAGATGCATCTCCCTACAGACCTGGAGGAACCAGGGTTACAGCATCAGCAGCAATTTTATCATTCATTGCTGCTTTGCCTTTTGCCCAATTAAAACAAAACAAAAAATCCGAAACAGTGAAAAAAGCTTTCTAAAAACAACCTGAAACACAGCCATGAGGCTGACACAGCACATGCTGCAGGGCCAGCATGCTAAGGAGGTGGCAGATGCAACTCCTGGAAGGTGAGAAAGACTTTGGATAACTACGTGTTGCCTTGTAAAGCCTTGAGTACCCTCTAAAGATCTCAAGCAGTCATACACAGAGGRTTTCGCTGCCAGCTGCTTTACCACACGGTGCTCTTAAAGATATTTTCTTTTGAGCCTTTTCTTGGGCAAGGCAGAGGGTGAGAGATGAAGCTAGAGCTCCACAGAAGAGYTACATACCGGCCTGACTCCTGCTGCTTTAACACCACTTGTTTCCACTTCTTTATTCACAGACTCTCGGTCTGAGGATCTCCCACTGGCRAGACTGTCCAGAGAGTGGCAGGACGTGGCGTTGTATAAAGCTTCATAGGGGCTCTCCTCTTCGGGGTTCACGTCGAAATCRATGATCAGCTCCGTCACCGCTTTCTCCACGTCACCTGTGAGGACAGGACGAGACACAGGATGGCATCAGCCAGGGCTCCCACCCTCTGAAGCTCAGCACTTGTGAGAAGAGGAGCGGCGGTGACCGCCGCATTGTGCGGACACCTACCCTGAGATATCCGGCACACGGGATCAGTGGCAGCAACAAGCGGTATTTGGACGATCTTCTCTGAAGCTTTAGCACTCTTCCTCCCGATCGTGTAATCTGCAAGGAATGGGGTGACACACACACGTCAGGGCACTCGAGTTTTAGGTCTCCTTTAGCACACAGTGTTTCCTCCCTTGCGARTGGAAGACCAAAGAGTCAGCTGATTAAGTCTCCAAAAAATAAATGAGGTACAACATTATTAAGTCTTTCAGCTCAACTCCCAAAATAGAAGCAGGCAGCCTTTTAATCACCAGCTCAAAGTCAGAATGGTTTCTGAACCTTACAGAGCCTTTAATAAGGAAGCTGCCAAGTTCTCGGATAGATGCAACATCAGGGAACAGATTACGTCRGATGTCAAAAACACAAGCTACGTTGCCAGACAGAGATACAGGCTGATCTGCTGGATTCATAAGACAGCAAAAACCCCCAAATTTCTGGTTTTGGTCACCTCACCACAAATTAAGAGAGTCCAGAAACATGAAACCTGTGTGAATCAAGTCAGACGTCACCAAGCATCTTGCAAAGCTCACCCCACAGGAGCAAACTACCAGCATCCACCTGCCAGAACCCGAGTTTAAGCCAGTCTTTGTCTTCAGTTTCAGAACGGAGATAATACCTACTGGCCTCAGAGGCAAAGCTTAATTAAAAGTCTGCAAGGTGCTTTGAACTTGCAAAGCTCTCAAACATTAAGCATGAATAAAACACACCAGTTGAGGACGCTTCTGATCTTTTTCCCCCACGGCCGAGAGGAAACTGAGACAGGGTAATTACAAGGTACGAATGCAACTAAGATGCCACTTTTCATTCCCTGGCTTGGGCAGAAAAAAAGGGCCAAGCTCTTTTATAAGTCAAGAAATAATCAAGCCTTTTCTGCAGATCTCATTGCAAAATCCATGCCCAGGCTTTCCAATGAAGTGTTAAGTAGGACATAGGACTATTTAAGTCTATAGGACTATTTAAGGACTATTTGCCTATACAGACATATAGAATGGAGCTAATGCCAAACCATTTCAAAGCCATTACTGTGCTTTCAACGAACAGATTTTAGACTACCCTTAATTTTAATTAACTTATGAAGTAACTTAAGGAAAAGTCAATTAAGCTCATTTAAATTGTAAAAGCGATGCCACACTCCTCAAGCGCGCAAACTAATCCCCCTTAAGCCCATTCCTGGAAGTCCTCCCACAAACATGTGCTCTGGAGGTAGTTCACCACTACAATTTTAAGCATCATTTCTCCCAACATCCTTTTAAGAATCCCACCAAGTRACCTGGCATGAGGCTGCTTTGCTTTCTGCACTCTCCAGGACCACAGTAAAAAGGAAAATCTTGTACTTGCACAAGCACAATTTCTGGCCCAAAGCTTCCCAGCACTTACCTTCAATGAGAGCTGCTATATGTTGGCTCTTCTGAGAAGGAAGTTCCCTCACAATATCTAGAGCTGTCAGGCCTCTGTTATCCTTTATGTTCACATCAATACCTACAGCAATAGTTGTAGAAATGGCAAAAGCAAGAACATTTTCTAATTACATGCAAATTTATTTCTTTAATCAATCACAGCTTACATTTGCCATCATCACCAGGAAGGAGTTAAAAGGCAGTTTCCTCGAGTGCTGGGAGAAGGCATCGCTATATTATTGCTTCGGAAGGGGATCAATTTCTCACCTGCAGCCAGCAAGATTTGTACCACATCTGTCTTGCCAAACAAAGCAGCTTCGTGCAAAGCACTGCCCTTTTCAGTCTGCAAATCAAATGGAAAATAGCATGAAGCTAGACAGCGAGGAACGGGAGTGCAGGAGCATTGCAGAAGGCTACAGAAGCAATAAATATCTGACATCATATATAAAAAAATAAAAAAGGCAACGATATCTACAGTGAAACTATCCACACTACTACAACAGTTTGGAAGTGAGGTGCAGGCTCAGGCTAAAAACCAAGACGCACCTTTCTAAGGCTTCAGGATGGATCAGGTCCTGACAAGGACAGAAGAGACCTTCTCACACCACGTACAAGTCAGTGATGTGAGAGCACCCTAGTGACAAGTGGCTTTCAGAAAGGACCCCTCCATGACCAAGGGCAGTTGTACTTTTCCCTGACACTAGTACACAGGTTCTCAGTCCCCTGGCAAGCACCTTGGCACACGTGGCTACACKAGATGATACCTGATAGTTGCTATCCATGCCAGCATCCAGGAGGACGTGCACTACAGCTTTGTGACCATTCCTAGCTGCCAGGTGCAGGGGAGTGTGTTTCTTGGTGTTGCAGCTTAAAAGGTTGGGGTGAGCGTTCAAGAGCATCTTCACAACTTCCAGCCTCCCGTAGAGCGCGGCCAGGTCCAGGGGAGTCTCGAATTTGTTATTGCGCATGGTSGGGTCCGTCAGCTCCTCCAGCAGAACCTTCACCACCTCGGTGTGGCCGTACTGGGCAGCGCAGTGCAGCGCCGTCTCGTTGTCGTTGTTCTGCAGGGTCACAAAGGCCAGCGTGTCAGAGCTGGGAAGCCCAGAGCTGCTCCGTGTCTCACTCAAACCACTGAAGTTTAAATGCAAAAACAAGACAAACAAGCAGACGGGAAGCAGAGAGCCCAGGTTTTAACCAGAGCCCAGGGCAATGTTTTCATCAGGTCATTAGCCATTCACCAGGCACTGATATCCCCTTACAAATTCATGAACCAACCCACCCAGGAAAAGTTTGGAGAAGCTTCAAAACCATTCAGAGCTAGGAGCTTTACTCATAAATGGGAAATCTATTCTGTGGGAAATAGATGCAATACGTGGGGCRGTTTTCTAAGGGTTAAGGTCAGAAGCAAGAGACCATACTGACCCTTAAGGGGCTTTTGAGCCTCCAGATTCGCATTTATTGCTCTAGCTCTTGGGAACAGCCACCTGCTTTACGTGTTGGCAGCRTCCCGCACTTTGGGACATCAAATCAAAGACTGCAGCAGGCAATAGGCAAACTGCAGCATGAATTCCACCTGCTGTAGCTTAATCGTCATCGTTTCAGATTTAAACTTCAATTGTTCAGAATCCTACTTATCCTGATTATAACAGTCATTCCACCTTGGCAGCGCTGAAGCTCGCAAGCTGGTCAGAGTAGAAAGAGGGTGCGTAAGTCGCATGCAGTTGTGAAGTAAGAGGTTATTGAGCAGGGCGGATGGATCACTCTACTAACAAGCCCTCCATAGCCAAGGCCTCGGGTCAACCAGCAAGGAAAAAATGCCCAGTAACGATAATGACAACATCCAAGCTGCAAGTGAAAGCCTCCACAGCAAAAGCCCCATCCAGTTAATGCATGCAGCATGTCAGGTTAAAATCAGCAATGCAAAGTACCGAGGGACAAACAACCTACTGCATTTCATGTCCAGGTGCAAAATATGAACGTTGCCAGATTCGAAACAGGTTTGCCTTTTTATTTTTCCGCMTTTCAACTCCCGTTCACCTCAAGCTTCTAGTTTTACTACTGGAAACTACACAGGGAGAAACTGCTGTGCAAGGACTTTGGAAATACTTATCTAGGGATTTAATAGATTTGAAAAACTTCCTTACAAACTTTATAAACTTAAACTTTTTTTGAAAGATGAACAGTACAGTTGGTCATTCTCAGGACAGCTCCCACTAAATGGGGAAAAGTGCTGATTTTGACAGATCAGAAGCATTGCTCCGGGAGCTTTGCAAGTGGACACACTTGTTTGGATTGCAGTTTGCAGGAGAGGTCAATATTTTGCACCATTTCACAAACAAGCTGCAGAACTTGTCATGCCCTACGAGGACTTTAATCCTATTTAATCCTAGTACCATGTTAAGTCCTGCTAGGGATTACAAGGGCCACGCATGCAAACTCCCCTCGGTTCCAGCGGGGATTTGACCGCATCATTTTTGAGCCGTGTAGAAAGAGYCGGGGAAGCGGGAGGCTCCGGAGAGGCTCCCCAAGCAGGGCTGGGATACGAGCAAGAGCTCCGGAGCCGGGAGCAGGCGCATGCAGCCCGAGGGCTCGGAGGGATACGGAAAACATGGGGTCACAGTTAGCAGAGGGGGGACAGTGCAAGAGCAGGCGCTACCCGTGCGGCCGCAGAGGCAGCYGTGGTGAAGGAAGGCACATACAAGCGGACAGAAGATACTGCAGAATAAAAGCACATAAAATACACATAGGGAGYGGGAAAGGGGAGAGAAGAGAGGACTGCAGAGATCAGCACACCTATGGTTCTGCTTATCCTGCTGCTCTCGAGGCATTTAACAGGGATGGATGGAGCGTGGTGGTATTTGCCAGGGAAGGGAAGTGGGGACAGGTCTCCAGGTACTAAACTGCGTTGAATCACCCTAGCTCAGACTTCCCCCATCACAGCCCGAGCACTGGAATTCCTGCTACTGCCCAAGTCCTTGTCTCCCTTTTGGGAGAGTTTTGGGCAGTCAAAGGATCCTGGAGCTCTTCCAGGTGAGSACACTGCCTCCCTTCCCCATACCCAAGCACCGACCAGAGGGGAGCCTCAGCTGGGAGCACAGGAACTCCAGCCTTCCTATCTACAGGGGATGGGAAAGGCTCGGAACAGGAACCGTGCAAGTGCCTCCCCATCAGACAAGTCCCATCAAATTTTTCAAGCCCTGGTAAGTGGATACCCTGTATGATAGCCCCTACAGATGCCCATCCCACGGAGCACCTACGGCTCATTCGAGCATCTCTGAGAGCAGCTGCACTCCTCTTCCTCACAGGGTTTCATTCCAAGAAAGGAAGGCTTAGACTTAAGTTATCTTCCCAAAACAGACACACACCCCCAATACAAACCCCCCTCTGTCCCAAAAGACACCCCTCAATACAAACCGGCCATTTCACTAGTCCAGGGACGTGTCTGATACTGAAGCCCTGCGCATGGATGTCCCTCTTGCACCCACTCTGCACAGCTGCTGTTTCACAGTTAAAAGCCAAAATAAAAATGCAAACTTGTGCAGAAAGTGACACCCTTAAGATGACACCTAAGGCACGGCACAACCTCCAGGGCCAAACCAGGCCAGAAGAGCGGGCACGAGCAGCCCGGTCACCATCTCCTTCCCTCATCCTCCTCCTTTCAGGGCACACACAAGCTCCAGTAGTTCCTTATTAGCAAGAATGAGGATAAAGAGACCTCCCGCATTCCTGCAGGTGCCCAGTGCCAAACACACTAATACATCTCAGGAAAAAACAATGATCCCCATATGTCCAAAAAGCTTYTGGGAGCCCTGCAGGTGGGTTTGCTGCCCAGTCCCATTTGCAGACTCCAGATGGTCGGCTTCCTCTCTCCTCCACTGCCCATCTAGATTTTGAGCACTTTCAACCCAATCTGCCTTATTCATTTGTTTCTAATTAAAAAAGAGACAGAGGTAGTTTGGGAAGTGCAGCTTGTTCCTCCTTGAGCCATGTGGCAGCTTCCTCTGCTTTGTGTTGGCTCATCTGGTCAGCTCCTTCGTATGGATTGAACGGCTAAACCCAAGGCAGTAAAAATTAGCAAAAAAAAAATCTACTTCTCCATCTCTTTGCCTAAACTACTTGCTTTTTGGAAGTTCTCCAAGGCTGTACCACACATTTTGTAGGGACCAGATATTTAAGAAAARGTGTTGAAGGGGATTGCCAGAAAGTTAACTATTTCTTCTGCTTTTGGAAGGGAGAAGCTATTGGCTTTCTTAGCTTTTCCTAAGCAGGATACCAGTGTGGTTTGTAGCCAGGCATATACAAAACGCTTTTCCTTCTTCTAAATATCCCCAGATTTGGGGAAGATGGAACAGCCTGTTTTGATCACGTCACAATTAACTTGCCCTCTGCATGGGAGCTGAGAAGCTGGAAGCACCAGCTGAGCCAGGRCCCTCCCGCTCCGCACCTGAGCTTTTGCTCCGCAGCCTGCAGCAAGCCTGTCAAAATCCCATCAAGGTTTGCAGGAAACGGATAGTTCCACGTCCTCCAACCTGGCCAAAAGCTGGCAAAAAAATGGTCACAACTCCTCATGATCCTGCCTATGAAATAAGCCAGGTCTGTCTGTCTCCTTAAAGTCATGGTATGGGGTTCAAGAGCTTTAGTCTTATTTCCAAGAGCCTACAGTGGCATCGCCAAAGTCCCAAACTAAATACCACTAAAGAAGCTCCTCAAGAAAGCTAGCTCAGCTTCAGTCCTTATACAGGCTTCCCATTCAACATGTTAATACTAGAATCCTGCAACATTTACTCCATCAATATTTTAGATGGCTTCTTTCAGATGGTTCAACTGCTCAGATGTAACACGTTTCCACAGACAACATTTGTTGCTGTAAAACTCCAAGCGGGAGTTTTTGTCAAAATCACAGATAAGGATGAGCTTCGTGTAAATACATTTATGCTTAAAGAGTTTTGCACTAGAGTGCTGCCTGAAAGAGCAGTCTGTAAAAACAGTGAACTTAATTCCCAGTGGTTAGCAAGCTCAGGGATTTTGAATGTGTTTTTAAGGTACTGCAAATGAAGCAGAGCGGAGGTTTTAACGAAACTCTGAGAGACGAATCTGCCATGGGTGGCTGCATCCAAAACAACTGGCTGGAAGCGGCTGGGGCACGCTGCCAGAAAGCACAAGTATCTCCGAAAAAACGACAAATTCCTGTATCACCACGGGCATGTAGCTTCACTTTAAGTGAAAATGAAGAGTGGGGAGTTTCTGAGAAAATACCCCAATGTGTTCAGGCCAACAAGTGACCTGGGAACTTCATCTGCTCCTGCAACTGCTCAGCCTCAGCGCATCGGAAGTGCTCATGTTGTGCCTTTTCTTGTAGCTCAAGAACAGCTAAAAGCGGAGAGGAGCAGAACAGGCAAGAAAACGAGAACAGAAGACTAAGGCTGAAGGGTCAGACGACACAGCAGACTTAACACCAAAAATAGAGAGACTGATGCAATAAGCAGGACATGAAGGACTTGGGAAGGGAGGTGTAAACTTTACTACCTTCCCTTCTCCTCGCCACCACCAAAAGAATTAGCTGTCCATTCCAACAAATACAAGATTATGCATTTTATATGAGAAAAGGCATGGAAAATCACTCCAAACAGCCCACAGAGAAAACGCATCCATGTTTAAGCAGGAAAACACATTTCCTTCTCTTTGCATTTATCAGCAACATTAACACATTAAACAATACCTAGAGCATTTTAATTGAAATAACATTACCTTTTGGAAGTCATCCAGCCAAATCAAGCAAACTGACCATCACCGTGAGTCCTACAAGGCTAAGCAATGAAGGAGCCCCCAGGAAAGTAAGGAAAAGCTTCCCTCAAATTATGTTTCTATAACTGCTTTGAAGAAAGAAACCCACAGTAAATAAACGGTTGCAATTTTAYTTCTCCCCAAGCAGCTGCGAACTGAACAGGTATTTCTGCAATTGGATGACATTGCACCTGGAAGCACGCGAGTGCAGCTTGGAGTAATGATGCAGTGAAATGCTGACAGCAAAGTACACACCTTGGCATTGATATATGGGTCAAAGGGGCCGTACTTTTTGAGTTCTTTGATCTCAAGAGCATTCTACAAAAAGGAAGAGGAGAAAAGAAAAAAAAATGTGATAATGAAATGGGTGAGATATAGCAACAAAGCAATGGGTGACTCCCAAGGGGTGGAAGTGACAGAACACAGCACCTTGTTCCAGTCAAGAGCTATTACCAGCAGAACCCATTCCAGCTGCCGATCCCTGCAACTTGAACCACTGGGCATTCCATTGAGAGGACTCCAAACATGAGCAGCACAGGCTGCTCAACTCACTTCTCTCGCATAGAAAGGATTCGACTGAAGGGACATGAATGAAACATTACCTGGAAGGACAGCACTGAGCCTTTAATCTTACGCAAAGGTTTCCCCTCTACCTGTCCTCCTCTGACAGCAGCGCAGTTTACACTCAGACCCCTCAGTCAATTCTTATCAGATTGATTGTAAACAATTTACTACACTGCTTAAATCTATTTAAACACACCAAAAGCCCGCAGCTGTGCCTGGAGTTGGGATTAAGCACAGCCTCAAACTGCAAAGCCATCAACCAAGGCATTCAAACACATACTGCTAGTTACTGACAAATGGATAAAATGAAAAAAATTTCTTTTTATGATGTCTTAGAAGCCACCATTGAGCCTTAGAGCAACCTTGGGAGGCAAGTTAACTATTTTACTTTGAGAAACAAAGAGCTTAGGCAGGGCACTTTGGTTCCCCCAAAGTATGGGTGGAAGCAGAATTAATGCTCCTAAACTCGACTCACCCAGAGAGCTGGATTCTCAGCTTCTAAAAAAGTTTAATTTTGATCTGCCCTCTACGCAGCAAAAACTAAAGGCTTCCACATCACCCAGCTTGACTTTCTGTGGCCAGCTTTGTTGAGCTTGAGCCAGGAATATCTGTGCTTCTTGTGAATTAACTTCTCAACAAATATACATTTTCAGCCTTATGGTATTAAGGCAGCCCAGCTTGCTTTGATTTCCTCCCTTCTACCTGGCCGACAACCTGAGCCGTTTAGGAGTCGAGTCACAGGGACAACAGATATTCCTGCCTCCAGGACAGGACAACCGAGGGTCTGTTGCAGCTCATGGCATCTGATTCGAACACGTTCCTGCACGTCTGCCCAAGCTCACTCAGCCACGGGCAGCTCAGTGACAGAGCTCAGCTGGCCTGGCTGTGCGGAACAGCCCTTTATGGAAATCAATCCATCTGCATCTTGGCCCCAAAGCAATTAGGTTGACAAATAGGAGAAATCCGCATGACTTTTTCCTTGCTTGATTGAGGAAATATCTTATTAAGTTAGGGATTTATCTGGGGCCAAGTAGAGCTAAAATTGTCTTGCAACTTACAAATTAGCTAACCRGAGCAAGTGCTAGAGACAAGCCAGGAGAAAAGCTAAGAGAGCAGGGCCAAACAAAGGCTAAATGAAGCTGCTTTGATTAGTTCCCCAAAGGAGGGAGCCAGTGGATCCTTTGACAGTGCTAGAAATCTTCTCGGTTATGCAGCAACTGAAAGGAAAAACCATTCATGTTAGTTTTAGAAGCCCAGTATGAAAGCAGGAGACCACTTCCTACATGCTCAGTGGTTCTCATAGCATATATCTTTACAGAGATAAACATATATACTTCAGTCATACTGAAGCACTAACTCAGACTGGAGGTTTGGCTTTAGACAGCCCCCTCCTTATCCTATCAGCAAGCAGGACTCGATAGCACCTGCTAGCAGCTTGGGCAGGGTCAGGAGGCAGCTGAAATGGTCCTTCTACGTCCTAGCCAAGTGACTCATGGTACATTGCATCACAGAGCACTACGCAGACCTGCTCATTCACTTTAGTGTGCGAAGGGCCCTGGTGGATGAGGAGTTTCACTATGTCGGCATCTCCCTTCCACGCCGCCAGGTGAAGGGGGTAACAGCCTTTGCAGTCCGCTACGTTGGTCAGCGCGTCGTTCCTCAGCAGAACTTCCACCACGTCCCTGCAAGACAACGGGAACTTGAGTCCGGGAGGCATCCTGTTCCCAGTCGCATAGTATTTTGCGTCCCTGATTTTTTAAAAATCACCTGAAGAGGAATATTTCAGGGATTATCTTGAAATGAGATTTTAATACGCTCCTATTAAACGCTACCCAAAGAAGAAAGAATGAAAGACTGCTGAGATGAGCTTAGAAACAGCCTAAGTTATTTTTGTACCAATGCAGCTGAAAAGAGAAGTCATCCGCTAGCCACTCTGGTGAAAAGTGAATTGCATCAGCCAGTGAAGCTGAATAGAGACTTTTAGCTCTATTCAATCTCTCAGTAGTTTAGGTAGCAGTGACAAATGCAAGATCTACCACACTGAAGACTACAAATTAGAAACATATAATATAATGTGCAAAAGCACATTTAAGTGGTGCAAGCACAGCAATACTTTAGAAACCAGACTGCAGAAGACTGTTACTGAAGAGCTCATCTTTAAGACCTTTTCACATTTAATCCAAATCACTTGCAAATAAAGACGTAGGCGAAAGGCTCAATGTCCTGCCAAATTAAAAAAAAAAGTTTATGTATGTGTGTATATATATATATATAAAATATATAAAAAACTATATCTGACAACTATTGCCTCTGTGTATATTCACTTTGTGGCCTGAAGATGGGGTAGTTCTGCACCATTACCACCCTTGCCTTTAGGGGGAAACAGCTCCAGACCGGTGGGAGATTCACACAGAAACCAGTTTGCAAAGCACGCTGCCTTCTGCCGGGTAAAAGGCATTGAAAGACAACTCACCTATGACCATTCAAAGCAGCGTGGTGCAGCGGAGTGTAGCCGGTACTGTCCACGCAGTTCACATTGGGCCCCCTCCAGATGCTGCAAGACAGAAAACGCACAGGGAACACTTAGAGGGGCATCAAAGAGCTGGGGAATTCACAGGGGACTTGCGGCAGGTTCTCGTGCCCGGCTGGTTGTCGGCAAGCAAGCCTTGGTGGTGGTGGGCGGCCGCGGGCAGCAGCAGCAACGCAGGCAGGTTGCACAGTCCTGCGTCCGGAGAGAGGTTAGTAGCAAAGCACAGAGCCACTAAATGGATTAACTGCTTCATGCTTGATCAAATTGTCCAAGTTCTTGCCCCAGAGTTTGTGCATTCTGCTGCTGCCAGGCATCTTTCCACCATACGTGTGCTCACTGAAGAGTATCTTCAGAGGAACAAGTGCCTGCTCACATTGCCCACAAAAGCAAGAGCTGGTAAAGCATCAACCCACCGCTAACTCCCAGCTCTCTGCAGGACTTRCTGGATCTCAGAAACCCCTTTTCCTGCACACCAAGAGTCACCGGGGATGTAAGCAGGAATCCGTGGGATGCAGAGCCTCCTCTYGGTCACCAATGTGAAGACACAGTGACTTTATGCTGTCCAAAAATCATTTCCACCTGACAGCTATTAATGATCTATACAAAAAAGCAGGTGGTCTCGGAGCACTTTTGAGGACCCTGTTAAATTCCCTCCGTTGCTCAAAGTCTAACACCAAGGATTTAATGAGGCTGCAGAAGATAATGTCCCCTCTACCTGCCTCTCAGCACCCCACTTAAATCAGCAGAGGACTGCACAGGTGGGATGGGGAGGAAGCTCGCACTGCTCTGCTGCTAAAGGCCTTTGGTGGCTAAAGCCGCCAGGTCTGGCGCTCCCCAGTGCCACCACCGGCTTCCAGGGAGGAAGGAATCGGAATCCACGCGTTCTTCCAGGGAAATCCGAAGCCCTTCACCTTCCACAGCCCTCTATTGCAGCCCATCAGTCCTCACACGCTGCTCTAAACTCAAGACTTTGAGACCTAGCAGGTCTATTAAAGAGACCTCGTGTCTCCTAACAGAGCACATTTTCCTCCTTGCTCTGTTTTGCAACTAGAGGTTGAACATCACTCCCCTTCGCTCCCAATTTAATCAGTGCAAAATGAAGTCACCTGCTGCCTTGTACAGAGCAGCCCTGTCCCGATGGTTTCATTCCCTCCCCAGCAYGCAAGCCCTGCGACTCGCCGTGCCATGAGCCTGGGCAGCTATYAGGTTTTCTGCAATCACAGGGATTGCTCGAGGACCGCGAGCCAGAAACCGGCTGCACCGCAGCGCATAGGAGCAGCGGGAGAGGCACCCGGGAAGCAACAGGAATCCTGGACACACCATGCACAAACTCAGAGGCAACCCAAGCAATGCACCTCGCTCCAACACACGCCGCAGGAGATCGCGCTGAAGACGAGGAAAGTCTTCTTCCTCCAAGGCACTCCTGCTCCGGACCTTTACAAAAAGCTTCGGAGCCCCAAAACAGATGCAAACTGCACAACAAGAGGCAGTTATGGGGAAACGCGGCCAAGAAGACAGGGAAGAGAGCCACAAAAACCCACTTGCAAAGGATGAGAGGGTTTAACTGGAGGCATTCCTGCACTGCCGGCACCCCAGGCGTTGCAAGTGCCACCAGCAGCAGCTGCAGGACGATGGCCCGAGCCATAACCCGAAGACAGGCAAGTCACCAAACACAAGCAAAAAACTTATCAATAAAAAGAAAAAACGCAAGGAAGGGACCTGAGCAATTCAGAGGCTCCGGTTCATTTCTGGCAGAGGGCTCAGCCAGTGTGGTTGCCCAAATAATTTACCACTTATTTAATGTGGCAATTAATGGTTAAAAGCAGTGCCAGAAAGACTTGTCCGCAGCCTMGATCAACTGAAGCGCTACATCTGCAGCTCTCCTTGCACGCATATGAAAAAGAGCACTATTTAATGTAATTTCAGCTGAAAGATACATTTATGAAATAAAGAAAACAGAGATTAATCGCGTGCTGGAATAAACCAAGTAACTTGCTCCAAGTGACCAACTGGTTGGCAGCAAAAGTGGGGAGCACAAGATCCTCCTGGTTGAGGCTTTAGAGCAAAGCACAGAGCTCGCTCCATAGGGCTCAGGAGAGGAGCAAAGTCAGAGTCTWAAAGGACCTTCGGCTACTGCAAAAATCTTCTGTAACTGCTACCATGTAAAAAAACATTTTAAAAAGACTGTTGTGTCACTGACATTCCTGKTTTTTTTCCAAATAGAAAACGCTTTTATCAAAGAAAGGTCATATCCCCCAGAAGTTCAGACTGAAGGAACGAAAGGACCCAAGGATCTATTTCTATTTTGCTGTCAGGGGTGCAGGGGCAGTACATCAATCTCTCCTGCCTCCTCTTCCTCCCCATTTCTTGCAATTAGCAAAGCCATAAAATTCTATGGACTTAACAGAAGCCAAATCCTTCACCCCAGATTTATTTATGCAGTGCATAGCATTGAAGTGACAGGCTGCGATAAGGTCCCCAGCTTCTCCTATCAGCTCTAAACACAGGAAAACTGCTCGACCATGGTCTGCAGAAACGTGGAGCTGCAAAAGCACCAGCCTGGGAACGTTCCTTTTGAAAGACACCACCGTTCCCCTGGAGAGCTACTTGCAGAGGCCGGATTTCACTCCTGAAGTGAAGAGCGAGGCAGGTCTTGGGGGGTCAAGACAGAAATTTAGAGGTTTAAGTCAATGGCAACTCAGCAAGTAAGCTGCTCCAGGGAGCCCATCTCRCTTATCTGGAGAGCAGAGCTTCCCAAATCCCACGTCGGATGCTTGCAGGGGCGAGAAGGGCCGGGCGATGCCCCCCCCRTGGACGGGAACAGAGGCAGCGAGGCCGCAGCAGAGCCCCGACCCCTTTCTTGGGTGCCTCAACCACTAGATAACGCAGCAGCCTTTCCAAAACCAAGCTGCTGCTGCAGGCCCCGAGCAGACTGCAGCATCCCCGGGGCACGGGGAGAACGCGGCAAGGCCCCACGAATCCCTCCTCAAGCAATCCCTCTTGGCCAGCTTCGGAGAGAGGAACCCCAGCAGATTCCAGCCCCTGCAGAGGAAGCCAGCGGTGTCAACTGCAGCTTTGGGGGACTTCATATTCCTCTGTCCAGGTTCTCTTTGCTACAGAGCGAGTCAGYTGGGATGGCTGCTCCCCACTCAAAACCCTTTGACTTCTCCCACCTTCTCCGCACTGTCACCTTCTTACTCTGTTCATGCACCCAYTTCTCCCTCCATAACTCCATCCCTTTCTGCCCAAAAAGCTGAGAAATGGGAGATTTATTCACAACCTATCCACGTGTCCCAGCTACAGTGCCCGGGCCCCAAACATTTGTAGAGCCCACGGCCCAAAGGGAGCTTAATTTTGCCTGTCACTTTCAGCTTATTGTAAAGCACTTGACAGAACGAGCTTTTTGCCYTCATTAATATTTTCCATTAACTGCAGCAGAGTTAGCACTAAAAGGCCAATATTTAAGAGCTTGGCATTGTCATTTTCCAGCTGCGGCATCTTATGAATCACAAAAACAATTCAGACTCAGTATAGAAAATGTGGGTGGCCATTTAATACACAGCATAATTATATAATACATTGCAGAGAAGCCCAGCATTTTCAATGCACACGCAAGTCTCACTTAACATTCCAGTCCTGCCCAGGAAGCACTTGGTGGATATACTACTCTCTCACTAAAATTACTGCTTCCATTTTTCTATCAGAAAAGAAATGTGCAGTAACTCATTTTTTTTTGCACTCCAAATATGATGCTGCTGCCAAGCTCTTTGCAATTAGGTCCAGTAATTACCTGCTAACAACCAAGAGACTCAGAGCAAAAGAGTCTGTTAAAGGTCAAGGGATGGGAGAAGGGAAGWTGGTTTCACTTGTTTTTTTGCAATGATTCCCAACCAAGTTTTCTTCTGGTCAAGTGAAAGACAAGGCTAAAAACACAACTTCAGACACTTAAGAGGCGAGTAAAAGTATTGAACAAGCAATGGGAAAAGGAGGAAACAATCTGAACTAATAGCACTAGGGTTCCACTAAGATATCAAAATCACTGCTGAAATGCTGTTAGTTCAAGGCTGCAAAGCAGGAGGCTGCTTGGCAGCTAACGGAGAGGATGGGGAGAGCAACACCTCTAAGGAAAAAAACGTGTGCTCATAAACATCTGTGCAAAGCAGCTAGTTTGCAAACATTAAAAGAACAGAACTGCCAGAGCAGACAAATTCATCCCACTGGGATTTGAACACGCTATTCCAGGAAATCCGGATACTTGAGACCACGGTGCATAGGTTAAAGTCACAGCTAAGGGGAATGTGCATTAAACGTGCTCGGAGCCTGCCRGAGCATCGCTGCCCGAGGAGCGGAGCAGGCACCTTAATTGCAGCCTCCTCCCAGGGCAGGGGAGGCCAGCCTCGCTGCACAAAGGCCACGCTCAGCTGCGGATGACTCATTCCTCGTGCTCAGCAGACATCTCATCCCATCTCGCAGCCCGGGATTACTGCAGTGCCAGCCCGTGCGAGGCAGGACTCGGCCGCAGAGGTAACGAAGGCACCTGCAGAGGTTTGCGCAGCAGCACCAAGACCCCGCGTGAGCTCCGACCCTCCACGTTGGCAGAGCATTCCCGCTTTCCTTGCGGAAAGGGGCGCTTACGGCAGCTCCCAGTCAGCYGGTCAATCCAGCAAGGAATGACAATTGTGTTTCCAATTAGGGAGAGCAGGTGAGGACACGCAGTCTGCATTGCAAAAGGAAAAAAAGAAGAATTTGGTGCCTGCTGGAGGTGCTTTCCCCAAAACTGCATGCAGCTATTTAAAAATTATAGATATATTTTCAAACACACAAAATACAATTGACTGCTTCATGCGTTGCTTTGCACGAACACCCAATGAGTCTCAGAACGAGACACAGAGAAGCTGCTGAAGGCATTGCCTCCAAGTGTAAGATYTCCTCAAACAGGTAATGCCCTCACCTAAAGGCAACTTGATTTATGGAGGTATTTATAGGAAGAATTTGCTTATTTTGCAGCTACATTTGTATAGCAATTTTCTGGAAGCCCACAAACCCCTTAACTTTCCCAGATAGGTCTCTTGCTTGCAACAAACAGCTCTAGGTGGAGGCGCATTTGAATCTCATCTAGTACCAACCCGTTCCCCCATGAGGGACTTTCTCCTTCAACAGTTKCCACATTTAGATTACTTTAGATCAGGATCTTAATGAAGATGCGCTTACCATCAGCGAATCTTAAGTTCACATCAGCAGCTCTTAATGTAAACAACCAGCCAAGGTTTGCAGGCACCCAGGTTTGGGAGAGGGACTGTTAGGGGAAGATCTGAGCCTCCAGCTCCATCACCACATGAAGCAGCAAAGCCCATGGATATTGAGATAAAGCCCCATGGGCATCAGGACAGGTCTCTTAAGTAGTTGTCCTGCAGGAAAGAGAAAGCAGATGGGAGCACAAACCTTAGCATAGCCCTGAACTGCACCAAAACCAAGAAAACTCATGGGTGAGTTCTTCAGAGAGTCGAGGAATGACTTGTTTGATCTCTTACACACATCTGAAATTCTTTCCTTTTTAAAATTCAGGCCAAAAAGGAGGTTTGGCACATGAGAAAAACGTAACTTCCCTCTGAGCGACGCTGTCCCACGGCCCAGCTTCCAGTGGCGGGATGTAAAGCTAAAGCCTCCCAAGAGGGGAGGATCCGCGTGCCCGAAAGGGGCAGCGGGGGAACACAGGCTTTGCAACACAAAGCGGAGGAACCAAATCTCCCTCCAGGAACCGGACCAAGAACGAAGGTATCGGGGCAATCACTGGTTGAATCCTCAAGGAACCCACGCTGCCTCCGAACACCAATGGCCGCATCCATTTGTGCCAGGATCTCTATGGAATCTTGGCCACCTGCCCACTCGGTTCCTTTCCTATTGCTCTCCTGGGATCGCTTTAGTCTTAGCACAAGCGAGGAATCAGTTCTGCTGCTGTTTAAGTGGTATCTGCACCTCCCCCAGAGTGCTTCAACATTCAAGCTTTTGGAGGACAGGCTTAAAAGCATTTATTCCTGAAATGTCCCTTCTCTGCCTTTATCACTCAAAGTCAATACACGAGCACCTCCTCACTGCCTCCGTGCACACCGAAATCCAGCGCATTTCCCGCCCTGCAACACCCATTTGGGTGGGTTTCTTGCAGTGGGTTAGACATTCCCTTCTGTGCACCAGGAGGAGGCAGATGCATTTGACTCGTAGGAACTGTCTGGCTTTTAATTTACCTCTCGTCACATTCAACAGAGAAGTGAAATGCTGCAACGAAACAACGAAAAAGCAAGGGAAGAGCTTACTGTTACGGCTACCACTTCTTTTGAGGCTCGTGTTTATCCCTACCCCTTTCTTTAACTGACTTCTTTGGGTAGGAAGAGGGCAGCTCTACACCCTTCCAGATGGCTCCTGGCAAGAGAAACATATTTCTTTGAACTTAATGTATGGTGGGGCTGAGGGGGACCCTGCTGCCCGCAGCGTTGTGACACGGCRGAGGACGGGTCACTTGTGCGCGTTGTTCGACATCAAAGAAGGGCTYGGAGCACGATGCAAAACGAAGAGCTGCAGGGGGTGGGAAAGCAGGCCTGGTCTGAGTGCYGGCGCTGCCCTTTATTCTGAAAGCCATTACCGACACTCGCTCGGCAATCTGCTCCCGCTCCCCCGGCGTTTCCAGCTGATTTCAGGCAGCGGAGCGGCGTTCCCGTCCCGTACGTGCTGGCTGCAGGCACCCGCAGGCCAGAGCTGAACAGAGCTTTTCTGAAAGAACTGCAAATAATTGCAGATCTCCCCTGCAAAAAGGCAGGGAAGAGTCACCAGTGCATGTGCAGGGAACGGCAGGAGCTTTGGTTCCTGTCGTCCGCGCTCCGGTTGCAGCTCCCTCCCCGCRCACTGTCCGAGGGCAGCAGGTTGGCAGGGCCAGGGAAAAGGAGAAGGGAAGTTGAGAGCAAAGTGGCATCGCTCACAGGTCCTTGGAGCCTCCTCAGCTCCAGCTCACGGACAGCACCGTGCCTGGAGACTTCAGCACTTGAACCAGCTGAAGACAACTTGGAAAACATGGGAGGATGATCGAGATTCCAGAAGGGAGGGACAACACTGGGATCATCTTAAGAGTTTCCACCTAGCTTCTAAGGCACGTACCCGAAGCTCGCACGCAGTCCCTGCTCAGAGCTCAACAGCATTTTCAAACCRGCATGTCTGAATTTTCCCAGATCCGAATCCTCCCGACCCGGCACTCGCCGCTTTAGGAGTTTAACCCGAAGTGAACGGTTGAAAACGTTGCCTTTCTTTTGCTAGACAGGGAAACTGATCCCTAAGAGMAAGTGGAAATTGGACAACGCTTGCAAAACAATTACAATGCTTCTAATGAGATTTACGAAGCGTCYCTTCTGCAATGAATCCTCCCCTATTGAATCTGACTAGATGAGTTTGAGGAGCACGAGGGAAAGGAAGACATTCCTGCAGAAATCCAATAAACTTGGCGGCATTCTGGAAGTCATATAAAATTGCCTGGAGCTGATAATACCATCAAGTTGTGAACTGGAACTAGTGGAATTGCTACCATAACCATTCCTTGCTCCTCATTTGAAATTAAGCTTTACTGTTTCCACAGTGCTGCAGAAGTTAGTTATATCTAAGGAAAGAAAATGTAATATGAAAATAAGCAAAGTACCAGAGTTTTACAGTAAGCAAACTTGAATTTGAGTATTTCTTTCCCAGTGCCCATCACTCCCCTCCTTCACAGCGAATTGATGCACCAATTAAATGTTTAGGAATGGCAGAAAACACCCTCCTGGCTGTCTGGTCTGCAGAACAGCTCCAYGTTCATTGCCAGGCAAGATCATCAGGATTAGAACAAATCAAAGTTACTATTTTTGTCAGCACCCACCACAATCTGATCCGATCTGCCTCTCGGGGGGATTTCTAGCATCTAGGAGCACACTGGAAAGGCGACGCTTCATTCGGATACGGACACCCTCCTCCTGCTGCATCTTAGATGAGCTTTATGCCGAGAAATTCAGTATATCTCCATATTCTCCCCATCTTTCTATGCCAAAACAGCCTCCTAAAGAGCTCTCCTGTCTGGAAAGCCCTTCCCTCCTCAGGGAAGGTTCCTGCCGTGYCCGTGATGCCAGCTCCGGGTCACCGGAACATTTGGGAGCACGTGGACCTGCTCGCTTCCCGGCCAGGACGGCTCTTCTCTTTCAGACCGATGCATCGCGTGCCAAAGAGCGGAGCTCATTCCTGACCTGCGTGAGAAACAGGTAAATGGGCCGAGTAAAGCACACATGGAGAAGCAGAAATTTGGAGACCGAATTATCCCTTCCCCAGTGTCAATTAAGCAGCCAACGCAATTATTTTGTACCCACTTTTGCCTTAGGGAGGCTGAAAAAGATTAGATGGGGGCTCAGAGCAGCCCATTCCCCCCGAGGCTGCTGAGACTAGGGACGTGAGCCCTTTGCATTTACTCCTGCTCTGAAGAGCTGAGTTTTCCAGGCAGACGGGGGAGCGGGCGCTGCACCCCGAGAGCCCCGCAGCACACAGGGATGGGCAGGGARCGACGGCGAGCGCTAACGAGCTCACCCCCATAACGAAGACTGAACATAACSGGACGGGAGAGGAGGCCCTCAAGGAAAGGTGCCCAGGACTGCAGAATTAAGAGCTTCAAAAGCTTCCACTTAAGTATCTGGAGCACACGCTGCCCTTCAACATAGCCCCCAGCTCTCCCATCACTTCAGCAATCAAGTGGTTTCACCCACAAAGCTCAGTTTAAGTAGGCATTAAATCCCAGGGCGGTGGCTTAAGCAGCAGGCCCTGAAGGCAGGAGGCGGCCCCGGGCGAGCAGGCAGGAACGGGCGGCAAGGCGCAAACACGGCGGCTGCGACCGCGCCAGGGCCTGCGCACGGGCTTCCAAATTGGGCGCCCCAAGAGCAAGRGCCTGAGCAGCTGCGGGGAGGGAAGCTGAAAAGCGAGTTTCCAATGGCCTTCAAGGGACTATTTAGCACAAACCCTGTCCAGCCACGTTCAAATACTGCTGTGAGAGCCCCCTGTTCTTCCATACAGTGGGAAAGCATCAACTGAACGCTCGCCAGGCAACAGTTTTCAAGCRAGTGTCAAGCACCAAGTGGGACTGAAACTCGAAGGAACCTCCTTTTACTCCAGAAGCATCTCAAGATCTGGCCGGTTAACGGGAGGGCACGAGGACTGAGGGAGTAAATTATTCCTGAATCTCGAGATGGCTCCTGTACAGGTTGTCATCACTCGTCTCCGCTATCCGTACAGCGGCGATAAGGTGCGAGCTGCAAAACCCAAGTGTGCAAGTCAGGCCCAGCCAAGTATACATTCCACACTGCCYGCATATAAGACAGTTTTTAGGCAGCATTTTCCCAAAATCCTTAAAATACTTCTGCCCTGGAAAACACAGAAACAGACCTGAGCTTTTTCCTGTGTTAAATGCAGTTCTTGCAGYCAGGAGCTGCCTTTGGTGGCAGAGCTTTTCCCAACATAATGTTTTGAACGCAGGGTCACATCCMCAGGGCAGAATATTCAGGTGTGAACCTATCCCGGGACAAAGCTCTCCATTACCTCAAACYCTCTCCCGCGAGCAGTTACATCTCAGTGGTAACTGATGACACCCGTGGAGCTGGGAGGATGCTGCGGTTTACAGCTTCCCCCCACATGCTGCTCCGGGGRGCGGGAGCAGAGCCTGCTTTCCCACCTCGTTCCCAACTTTCCAGAGGAATTTCAGATAAGAAGAACAAGCCAAGCACGCACGAGCTGTGGGATAACACCCGCATCTCTAATTCCCACAAGGACTCCTGTAATATCCAAGACGAACGCCTTGTGGAGCAGTTATGGTAAACACGCAGGAACAAGAGCGGGCGACACGCTTGCGCACTCCCAACTGAAACGCAGTATTTACCTTCCTAAAGTTGCCTTCCAGGTTCAAGCTCCTCATTAACCTCAACAGCGGAGACTGGCCCCGTTTATTTTTGCATCGGAAAAGCTCGTTACGGACGATGCAAACCAGCCGGCACGCGCAGAGCAGGCGCTTCCCGGCACGGATTCCACGGCTTAGGAACATCGCTTGGCAAGGGGGGAAGCCCGGGCACGTTTCTAACCCCGGGGACCTCATTTCTAGGCTTGACGGGACAATGCGGACTCGCGGGAGCAGCTCTCCTTCGGCTGAGTCGGTTCGAGGGCCATCCGAAGAGCGTCACCTCCTCCCAGCCGCAGGGCCAGAACGACAGCAGCTTGCTTTTTAACCAATTCTCGTCTTTCTAGGTCTTTTCGTTGAGTGAAAAGGAATGTCAAGGACATCCTGTTTCATTCTTTCCGTCAAGCATTTCCTCTAGCCTCRGTCGGAATTACCCCCCAAAAGCCGAATCGAGCGCTCAGCACGTACCTGCTCCAAGCCCGTTGTGTTTTCAGCTGTTTCCAAGGCAGGGATGAGCTACAGGAGCCCAGACACGCGCCCCCAGACTCCTCCAGGCTGAAACGAGGCTTTACAAAGCACCCGATGCCACGAGAGGAACGCAARTCATTTGTAGGCACATAAAGTAGTTACTAGAGACGCACCAGGACAMCCCGAAGTCACCCGCAGGAGACCGCAGCGCGAATCGAGGCCCTCTGAAAGCCTTGCCCCCGAGAGCCGGCACGTCACCAGATTTAACTCTGCCCCGGGAGAAACAGCAGCCTGAAAAACACTGGAAAGAACCAAACGCCACGTYGGGGGCCTCGCAGGCCTCTATCTCGGTCATCTGCTGGACTTCACAGTCCTTGCAACAGAGCCAAGACTAGATTGCAAAACTTCCAAGTCCCCAGAGGTCACAGCTTTATCAGAACCCTCTTCCTGCTTCCTTGAGAAAGGCGATTTCTGCAATGAAGAGCAGTAGGGAAGGGCCTGGGAAGGCCCTACGTGTCCCCGCACGGGAAGGCTTCGGGCCTCGCCCAGCACTAGGCTTCTTTAATCGGATTACACTTTAAAACCAGACGTTTTGCTCTGTGACGCTAAACTTGAAAGGATTTCTCCCGGTGTCCTAATTAGGATGAGGCAAAAATCATTCCAGCTAATTTCCAACCCACCCCAGCCCTAGATTTGAAAGACCACCAGTGATATTTTCTGGCTTGTTTGGCTTGGGAGTCTGAAAAACAGCAGGCAACAGGATTAGATACAAGTCTAATGAGATAATGTATTTACACAATATTTATGGCCCTCACTTTTAGCCCAGGTTGTGTTGTCGTATCCTTAGCATGCAGCACTGCGGATGCTCCCTTTAACCTGGAAAAAGCTCAAGGTTTAYTCTTAAATTTAATTTCCCTTTAAAAGAAACCAGGCGCTTGAACAACAAGCTATGGGTGCTCACGTAATACAAGTTTCCCAAGCCCAAAAGACATGAACTCAGCTCCAGCTTTGCTTAAACTCTATAACCCGGACTCTTCTGCAGAGCTTGGTGGGAGCCTTACATGCACACCCTAGTTTTAAAAGCAGCTTCTTTGGTTATTTTTTTAACATGCAGCTGCTTTCAGACCTAAGTACCCATTTTATTCATTAACTCTTCATGTTAATTGGTTAACCCAGAGCGAGGCGGGTTGCATCAGCAAGTCTCCTGCCAACAGACCCGTGTGTACACACAGGCCCTGCCCTCGGCATCGCGGGGCCTCCCGAATATTTAAGCCTGCGTTTATTAACATGAGGAAAACAGCTAGATGCATCGGAAGCGGGGGATGCATGGACTAAACTCCAGGATGCTGCTGGTGAAGGCAGCAAAGGTGAGGATGTGCCCTGTCCAAACGGACACGGTGCATAAGACAAAAGAAGAGCTTTGAACCAAGCTCGTGGACAGGCATCCAGGTGCCCTAGGGCAGTTTCTTCCAGGACCCAGATGTCTGTAAAAGCTTTTCCCCGGCACACGCCACTACCCAGAGCCCAACTAGCCCCAGGTCCAGCTCCGGTGCAAGGGCAAAATCCAGAAAATCTAGCTGGGAAACTCTTGTGTTGTCCTCCAAGGCCACCTTGCTCCAAGTAATGCAACGAAGGAACCGCCCGATAAACCTGGGGCATTTCTGATGCAAGTCCCGGTCGCCTCGCGACAGCACAGAGCCATTTGTTTAACGCAGCCAAAACGGCGCGCTTGCCACGACAAACATCCAGGCGACGAAGGCGGAGACGCTGCCCRCCTTCGAGCAGGACGATCCTGCTGCGCGCGGGACGGCGGCAGCCGGGAAGCTGCAGGCTGGGCTGCCCTGGCGCAGGAACGAGGCCGTGCGCACACCGAGCACCAGCTTCTTCCCAAGCAAAACTGACGCCTTTTGCCCTCCTTGACATTAATTRAGGGTTTTACCCCTTCATTTGTCCACTGAGGATTTTCCCTTTGCTGACAGCTACAGTCCCGCTGCACTCGCACTTCATTTGATGTTTTTTGCCCTTCTGCAGARAAACTGTATTAGGAGTCCGTTGCTATAGCAACGTCCCAATCCTGACCAGYTGTATTTTTACCGGATTCTGTGCAAGGGAATTTATCTCATTTCCACGACTAAGCCCTGCCCCGGGGCGAGCTCCTCAGGACAGGCCCGGCGCCGCRTCCAGCCGGGGCAGGGAGCCGTCCCCGGTGCCAAGGGCAAGGAAACGGGGCCGTGGTGCCCACGTCACGGCTCTCACCTCAAATCAAGGGGACGCTCCGCTCGAGACGATCCCATCCCTCGCCAGGACCTGAGGGCTGCAGCGGCRCCGCCAGCCCCGCCGAGAGGGGTAGGTGCAGTCTGTAGATACAGGYATAATCTGCAGGTATCACCTCTCTTCATATCGCATCTTTCACTCATTTCTTGTCTTTCCTGCTTGCTCTCCCTTTAATTGCACCACAATAATACATTWCATTAGAAATATCAAGTGAGATTGATCACTGATGAACATCATCATCAGATGAACACTGTTCCTTGCTCCATTGCTCCCCATATATCACAGAGAGCTTCCCACGCTCATCTTTAGAAGCTGCTCTCTGCCAAACCTCTCTAACCAGTGGGCAAGTTTAGCTGCAACACTCAAATATCACTGTGAAACCCCAAAACTTTTCCGTGAGCACCCAGTGTCCAGCTGACACTACTCCACAGAGCTCCTGGTTTTGAGCGCAGCACGTGGGATGGAGCTGCTCGGCAGGACATTTCTTTGGTTTCAGGTCTGCAGAAAGGATCGTGTCTGCGGAAGTGAGGGTGTCTCACTGCCCTAGTGCCTCCTGCTTATTTGCACACATTCCTGTGGTTGTGGTCCCTAAATTCCTACGCACAACTCAGTAGCAGGATACCAAGTCAGGGTGCACGGATCAAAAAGCCACGGGAGACCYCCCAACCTCCTGCTCAGTCCACTGAAGCCCCACAAACATCACTAGGCAAACAGGACAAGCCCTTCCCTCTA
Source organism: Nothoprocta perdicaria (assembly GCF_003342845.1). Classification (NCBI taxonomy): domain Eukaryota; kingdom Metazoa; phylum Chordata; class Aves; order Tinamiformes; family Tinamidae; genus Nothoprocta; species Nothoprocta perdicaria. The sequence continues at coordinate 2,554,171 of NW_020456276.1, read as the reverse complement.
CTCAGCTCTGGTGAGACCGCACCTGGAGCACTGTGTTCAGTTCTGGGCACCCCAGTATAGGAAGGACGTGGAGCTTCTGGAGAGGGTCCAGAGAAGGGCAACCAGGATGATTAAGGGAATGGAACATCTCTCGTATGAAGAGAGGCTGAGTGAGCTGGGCCTGTTTTCTCTGGRGAAGAGRCGGCTCAGAGGGGATATGATTAATATGTATAAGTTCAGGAAGGGAGAATGCAGGGAGGAAGGGGACAAGCTGTTCTCACTGGTGGCCAGCGATAGGACGAGGGGTAATGGCCACAAGCTGAAGCACAAGAAGTTCCGTCTCCAGGTGAGGAGCAACTTCTTTACTGTTAGGGTGACAGAGCAGTGGAACAGGCTGCCCAGGGAGGTTGTGGAGTCTCCTACTCTGGAGGTCTTCAAAACCCGCCTGGATGCCRCCCTGTGCCACATGCTCTAGGTGTGCCTGCTTGAGCAGGAAGGTTGGACTAGATGRTCTGTAGAGGTCCCTTCCAACCTTAAATATTCTGTGAAATATTCTGTGAATTCTCCACAAATTGCTCAATGCAGCTCCTTATTGCAGCATAAATGGGGTGAACCCTGGAGTCCTCAAAATGCAAATTTCCAGGAGCCGCTTGGCGTTCTAACCAAACCCCGAGAGCGCCCGACTCAACCACTCCCGAACACCAAAGACCCCCTCAGCGGTCCAGGTTCCTGCAGCCACTGGGAGTTTCCCGGCAGCCTCGCTCGGGCCCGGAGGGGAAGGCAACAGCCCCAGCTGGTCCTGGGGCCGGGACTCTCGGGGTCTTCTCTTCAGCCGGACACATCAACACCCCTCCTGCCGCGTCCTCGCCCGCGGTCGCCACGCCGAAGCATTTGGGTGCTACCCAGACCTGCTCAGTGCTTCGAAACTCTCTGACGAGAGACTCAAATGATGGTTAAGCCGCAAGCAGCCTAATCTGCTCCGCGTGAAACAAAACAGCGGCCCCTCCGGGAGCGCGACGCCCCTCGGAGCCCCTGCAGGGCTCTCGCCCGCGGTCCGCGCGGCCAGGAGCCCGTGGGCATCCCAAGGAGCTGGGGAGCCACCCCGAGGCGCTGCTCCGGAGGAGGAATGGGCACGGGCAGCTTGAGGGCGCCTCGTTTGCTCACCTGGAGCCACTCGGCCCGGCTCCCACAGCAAGCAGAGCTCCCCAGGCAGCAGCCCAACCGCAAAATCCYGCTGACCAAACAAGCGGAGAATCCTCCAAAGCTGAACTAGAAGATCACACAGATACTCGACTCTTAAAAACACTGCCGATAATTGCAGCCTTCCTGAATTATTGAAGAAGTGCTTAGGAAACAATCGCACGGAAAGAGCAGGCGCGCACCCCGTGCCTGCGGCACTAATGCCCGAGCACTAGTATTGCTGGGAGTACCTAATTAAAGAGAGATCCATCCTGCTTAGCTGTTTGCAGGGTGGGTGGGGAACAGAAGCCCGTTCCAAGCATGCCGAGATATTATTAACCACAGCACCCAGAAAAGCAGAGGACTCGCTCCCATCTCTGTCACGGCCCTGTTTTACGAGGCAGCAGGAATGCACCAGGAGCAGCTTCCTCCTCGCGGGGGAGGATGAGGCGGGTGGTGCCCGCGGCTCCGGGAGCCTTCCCGGGGCGGTCTCACTCCGGCCGGGCCTCGCGCTTCCCAGGCAGGGCAGCGGCCGCCGGTGCCCCAAAGCGCCTTCCTCTCCGGCGGCCGCCCCAGGTGCCACCAGCCTCTGCGGCCGCCCTCGTCTCCAGGATCTCCAGGGGCACGACGGCGTGGGCAAGGACGCAGATCAGCCGCACCTGCATCTTCAGGCCATGGGCACACGTTGTAGCACCTGCTGAATCACTTCTCGAGCCCATCACGCTGCACCGGAGCAAATGCGCAACTCCGCTTTTCTCCCTCCTCCCCTCGCCCTACACAAATCATTCCAACTCTGACCACATCTGGACTACGCCAAAGTGTTCAACCATCACACCATGTCATTTCCCAAACCAARGAAACTCCTCAGCAGTGACGCTGCTGCGAACTGCCTGCAACGCTTGCTCTGGCTTCGGGGAAGCACACACCGAGTCCCTTCCCACCACGGATGTGATGAGAGAGGGCCCAGCTCTCAGCAGAAGTCTCTCCTCACCGCACCGTGGAGGCTGCACGTGCAGCAGCCCAAGGAGCAGCCTCAGCCTCCCCTCGACCCACGGGGCTGCAGAGCTGGAGCAGGGTGCGGGTCTCCTGACTCGGCCGGGACACCTCTGATCAGCAGCGCTACCGCCCCGACCTCCGTGCGTGCCGGCACGGCAGGCCACGGACGCGTTCCCGCCTTCTCGCCCCTAATGCTGCAGCGGCGCCACAAGCAAAACTCTAAATTCTATAGCTCCTCTGCGAAGCAGCACCACACATCTCAGACTATATGGATTCCCAAAGCATTCGGAATTCTCGGGTGCCTGGCTCGCTAAGCGGCGCTTCCTCCCGGCGCGCGGCGCTTTCACCACTGCTGTGACCGGATCACGGGCTCTGCCGGCTGCAGCGGAGGCGGGAGGGCTCGGGTCGGCACCGCGGTCCCGGGGCGGCGCTGGCCGCTTTCCGAGGCCACTAACGGCTCCAACGGTCTCATCGCATGAGTGGATCCCGCCGGGATCCCGTCAAAGCCTGCCGGGCTCCGGTGCTCTGCAGGACCCACCACCCGCCCTGTCAAAAGCCAGGTCCCCTCCCAGCTCCAGCTCCTCATCCTCTCCATGTCCCTCCTAAGAGCACACCCTACCACTTGCACACCCTTATCCACATTAGCTTGCCACCAGGGCTGATTTTTCTACGTATTTTTAGTGCTACAGGATGACACATGTGCCCCCTCGATCCTCCATTCTACCTTTTGTGCTTCCTTCTCCTTTGACTCACAGCCCATCGCATCTTTCTCCCTTTTTCTTGCAGAATTTTGCCTTTTCTTTTGGAGTTTATACGTTTCTCCCACACCCATGGGGAAATACAAGATCCCCAAACCTGACAAAGCTCACATTTAGGTTGCAATAAGCTTAACAGCCCACAATTTATTTGCAGCGTGTTGAACGCAAAACTCTTTTCGTGACCCACCTCAAATGCCATCAAACGTCTCGGAATAACCTGGGCCCAGTGCCTAGGAAAGCGACACGTTCTCTCGGGAACACGTAGTCCAAACAGCGAGAYGGTTAGAAAATAGAAACCAAAATACTTCCCTGACATCAGAAAGACCTGGAATCAGACGGGAGGAGGAACAAGGCAGCTCTGTCAGCCCAGCAGAGCCTTCATGACCCTGTTCTGGGCACGAGYGCCACGGGAGCCAAGGAGAGCAGGGCAGCTCCAGAACCAGGAGCTCTCTTTTCTGAAGGGTATGATCTAGATCACGCCTGGTCCCCATACCTAGTTTGTGGTTTCTTTATCTACCAACAGTGAATGTAGATGCTGCTTGGCCCGCTCGCCTGCACTATGGAGCCCTGACAAGGAGGCAGCCACCGGCCAAAGCACCTTCTCCACCCAATTATTTCTTCCATTAATGCTCCCAATTAATCGGCGCTGTGACACCCTCTCGGCACATTTCCGAGCTGTATTTATCATTTTTAAATTAGAAAATGCACCTCATTATCTTCAGGAAAAAATAATACATGAAGACACATATTTAAGGGAAAACATTTCAACTTTAGAGCTCTTCTTGCCCAGCTGCAGGGCTGGCCTGTCCGCGCTGCCCGATTTCTGCCACCTTCCGATGCCACCCGTTCTCTTTAAGTTGCCCCCTTGGCCCTTCCACAGCTCCAGGTGACAGAATTGCCCGTTTCCTGCTTCCCAGCCCTCGCAGTGATTTTAGAGGTTGGTAACAGGGCCTTGGCACCAGGGGCAGGAGCTAATTTCACACTTTGCAGGATCAAACCAGACCACAACACAGCCAGGACGACTCACAAGGGAGCAACTTTCTTCCCTCGATACATTGAGGCCACCTGGGACCTTATTCCGGTTACTGTTTTTTGGGGAAACTCAATCCCCACTGCAACGATCCCGTTTGTTGGTGCTCTGCTAAGCGGACGCGAAGGATCCGTCACTGCTCCGACAGCTCCCAAGGAGGGCTGGGACTTGGAGCCATCCCCTGCTCCCACCAGGGCTCCTTGGGTCCTTGGTGCTGAGCAAGGGCTGGGTTTATCCTGCAGAAAACGTGAGGTTTGAGCCCTACCCACCTTGTCCCAGCTGCTCCCCAAGCAATTGCCAGGCTTCTCATTGCAGGTTAATTCAGCGGCTGCTCCTCACGAAGAGCTCGTGTCGATAAAACGAGCACACGGGAGTCGCTGAAACCCATGCACAACAAGCTGACAGGAGAGCAGAAATCCTCAGAAAACCTCCAAATTGCCGAAAGCCCAGCTTCTAAACTGGGCTGATGCACAGCACGGAGAGAAAGACTCAAAAATGGGGAAGTTGGGTGGGAGAAAGGGACCCCTAAGGCGCGCAGGTACAGGAGCCTCGGCTCCGAGTGACAGCGGACCTTTGCCATCCGCGGCAGCTGTCACCGCGCGACGCTGCTCGTGCGACGCCGAGCAGCCTCCGGAGAGGCCGAGCAGCCTCCCGGGCGCACGGCGGCCTCCGCGGCGCCGCAGGGACACGCGCAGCGAGCGCTCAGCTCGCGGGCCTCTCCACTTTAGCTGAACACCCTTCGAGCACAGCCGTGCGCCCGCAGAGGAGCCTCAGGTGTTCAGATCCCACTTCCGACAMGTGTTCAGTGTGTTTTACACGAGAGGATCACCGGGTTCCGCCCAGGAACACGTTTACACTGGAGGCACCAAGGCACACGCACCAGGAACAAGGAGCGCAGCAGGGCTGCTCCGCGCACGGGGTCCAACGCGCGGCACCGCGGACACCAGCAGGGTTTGTAAAGGGAAACGGGATCGAGTTGAGCTGCAGACAAGCACGGGCAGGCTCCGGCGGGACGGCGAGGGGCTGCTCCTCCGCCACAAGCGGGACCCGCCACGGCACCGCTTCCAGCGGGGAGCCGGGACGGCAGAAAGCTGCAACTGGAGAAACGCTCCGGCAAGTGGTTCCCTCGGGAGACGCCGGGAAAAGGGGAGGAGAAAAAAACTAACAAAGATCCGGGAGCTGCGGAGCGGGCTGCGCGGAGCAGCGGGGCCCGGAGGCGCCTGCACGTCCCGCCCGGCGCCCGCGCCCCGCAGCCCTCCTGCCGGGCGGGAGAGCCGCGGGAGAGGGCGCGGCGGCGGCGGGGAGAGCCCGGCGGGGAGAGCCCGGCGGGGAGAGCCCGGCGGGGAGAGCCCGGCGGGGAGAGCCCGGCGGGGAGAGCCCGGCGGGCGGCTCCGCAGCTGCCCCGCGCGCTGCCGGGGACTCCGCAGCCCCGCGCCCGGCGGCAGCTCCCGCCCGGCCCGGCCCCCCGGCGGCGCCGCC
>NW_020456276.1:2515899-2547293 GCF_003342845.1 Nothoprocta perdicaria | reverse complement strand
GGGGCCGCGCGGGCCGGCGGACACAGCCCCGCTCCTCCGCAGGTGCGCGGCGCCGAGGGCGAGGCGGGCGACGCCGAGGACCCGGCCCTGCAGCCCGCGGCCAAGAAGGTGAAGCTGGAGCTGAAGGAGCGGAAGGAGAAGAAGCACAAGGTGGACGAGGACGAGATCCAGAAGATGCAGTGAGTGCCGGGCTGCCCGCGGCACAGCCGGCTCCCAGCGAGGCGCCCGGCCGCCTGCCTTGCAAATCCCACCGCCTCTGGAGCAGCWTTTCCCTGCCTGGCTCTCCCCTGTACAAGAGATTTTTACAGGACAGTGTCAGGAGATGGGGGAATCTCATGCTTTTTTTTTTTTTCCTCCCCTTTTCCTCCCTTTTCCGCACCTCAGGATACTGGTGTCGTCCTTCTCCGAAGAGCAGCTGAATCGCTACGAGATGTACCGCCGCTCCGCCTTCCCCAAGGCCGCCATCAAGCGGGTAGGGCTTTGCAAGGGCCTTAGTGCGGGGAGAGCGACGGGCACAGGCGGCCGGGCTGCGGGAGCCGGCTCTGCCGCACGCACAGGCCACAGGTCCCTGCTTGTCGCGGCCAAGACCCTCGTCCTCCCCTCAGCTCCCCTGCTTGGGTCCCAGGCCGCTGAATCAGCAGCGTTTGTGCGGTTCGGAGGGAGATCTCTGTGTATAGGGGACGTGGGGCAACACGTCCAAGTCATTTTGCTCGTGCTGCACGTTCAAGTGTCTCCTCTCTGCTTGTCAAGCTGATCCAGTCGATCACTGGCACCTCGGTGTCTCAGAACGTGGTTATCGCCATGTCCGGCATCTCCAAGGTCTTCGTTGGAGAGGTGGTGGAGGAAGGTAAGGGGAGGAAGGTGGTGGTGGAAGGGGTCGGCAAAGTTAGAAATCCAACAGTAAATTATAGCCAAAATCAAGTAGAAGGTTATGAAACAAGACTGAGAATTGTGCTTGTTGCCAGTCCAGTACTGCTGCCTAACAGACTGTCCTGCAAGAGCTTCTCAGACTTTAATCGTGTTAATAATTATCACATTAATATTACTGCCTGTGTGCCACTAAAGCAGAGGCTGGGGCTCCTGCCTTTATCTCCTCACATGACGATAACCTTCTTGCCACACGAATCCCAGCAGGACAGGCAAGATCTTTTGCTAATAATGCTGGGGAGAACAAATTCAGCTTGGAAGGGCCTTTTASGCCTCTCACCTGTAAGACTTACACTCTAAGCACTAAGCTGAGCTCTGTTGTGGGATATCCTGGAGAAGCCTGATCCAGTTCAAACCAGTGCGGACTTGTGCACAACTCAYGGTCTCTGCAGGCCGGGATTATCTCATCCAGGCTGGTGGAGGCTGGTGGGTTCCCTGCTGAGCTCCCCGTGGCACCGGGGCCAGGTTGGATGGGCAGTTTCACTGCTCGCCTGAACTGCCTCACATCCTTGGCAGGAGGTGGAAATGAGGCCTCCCTGCGTGCTGGGARGGGAACTGGCCTGCAGGTCCATTGGAATCGGTACCTTCCTGCAGCTGTGCATGCAGTGAGCTCCCACCAAGCTCAGGATGGTCCTGCGGGGGGAGGCTGGCCCAGCTCAGCTGTCCTGCTCACACCAGCTCCGGTTTCTCGTTTAGCCCTGGACGTGTGTGAGAAGTGGGGAGAGCTGCCACCTCTGCAGCCCAAGCACATGCGCGAGGCCGTGCGGAGGCTCAAGTCACGGGGACAGATYCCCAACTCCAAATACAAGAAAATCATCTTCCACTGAAGCGTCTCGAAGGCAGAAGATAAAACGAGTGCCCGGCTGGGCACTGTAACCTCGAGAGCTGCAGCAGAGCTGTGAGCTTCAGGCCCCGCCAGCCTCTCCTGTTCCTACCTAGACTGTTCTCCAAGGACCTACAGGACAACAAACCTTGATGCTGAAGCTGCCTCAGTTCAGCTCTGTTCTACGGACGGGACTTGTTTTTGGGTTCCAAAACGTGGCCATCGCTACTCTTGGCTGCTAGGTCGGAGTGCTGGGGCTGAAGGCCAGTGTGGCTCTGCAGCGGGGCTGCAGTTGCGGCACGGAGGCCGTGAACATTCTGCAGAGACTCTCATTTCAGCAATCCTGGCGGAGCTTCCCCATGCCACACGGGAGCAGGAGCCGCCAGGCCTGGGCCTCAGGTCCAGCTCCTGCTCCCCAGGGGAGGGACAGAATGTCGAGGTCTTCAGCGTTTTCACGCGCCAGGACAATGCTTCCTGCAGCCGCAGGGGCAGTGGTGTCTGGGTACACAAGTGTCTTTTTGTACATTAAACTTGTTACTCTTTTCCCAGTMTTGCTGAGCTGCAAACAGCTTCTTTCTCCCGGGAGAAAGCAAGGCAGTAGTGAGTGTGTAGTGGGCCTTGTGTGACTGCCAGGAGGGAGAGGCCAGCTGAGGATCTGTCTCAGCCATGCCACAAGGGTCGGGCCGCTCCGCTGCGGCTCCCACGAGCCAGGCAGCAGGAAGSGGCTGCTGACAACGGCACGCGGAGTTGTCCGGAAAACACCGGGAAAGGAAGGAGGCAGGCACCACGAAGGAGGTTAACAAGTTTAATTCTCCGTGGTTCATAGAACCAGTAAATGCATGAGTGGAAATATCACACTGCAACAACGTTCAATACTGCCTAAGACTCGGGTTCAAACTTGTGCACTGCCCCCCACACCGTAGAGCAGTCCCTGCTGAGCTTCTGCTGAGGCCGGGTGCTCTCCCCAGGGTAACTGTGTCACAGCTACACCAAGGATTAAGKTGACCTCTCTTCATAACACAGAAAGAGTCCTTAAATAAAAGGCTTTAAAAAGTAAACTTTGCTATTCAGTCAAGACACGGGAGTTTTTGTGCCCCCTATTCCACATATATACACCCTGTAGAAAGGAAATAGTTTTCTTTTTCCAGTTCTTACTAGTTATTCAAGAAATAAAAAGTGGAAGTAGTTTAATTTTTCTTAAAAGAGAACAGGTTGACTAGAGTTGCTGGAGCAAGAGAGTAGCTGTAAGGAAGTGTGCCCCAGCTCTGCTCRGGCTCCACGCGGCGAGGGAGAGGGAAGGAGGTCACAGGGCTCTGCAACACCAGGCAGCAACATCCCTCTCCCCACTGCCTTCCCAGGCTGCCCGTACGGGAGTGTTTAAGCAGGTGTCAAGCCTAAGTCATGGAATATCCCCTGTTTTCGAGCAGTCAGGTCCATTTCATTCCACCTACGGCATGTGTTCTTACACCTCTTGCTTCACAGCGGAAGGGGAGCAAGCAGAGCAGCACCCAGGGCTGGAGCTCCACTTAGGGGGGTTTGTGCACTTCACAAGGGTGTTAGTCACAATGAGATGTTTGCACATGAGTTTGCTTCAAAGCACATGTGTGGGCACACAGGTGCCTTGTGCCCTCCTTTCTTACTCTAGAAACTGTTCACAGCACTTGAGYGTCATCTTTACCTCTCGAGGTAACTTCAACCCCTGCTTTTACTTCTGAATTCTGCTCTGCATGAGGCAATAGTGGTGAAGGAAATGCCCGCTGATGCTTGAAAGTTAAAGTGCATTTTCCTCTGGCGAGCAGCCCTGACAGGCTGCTCTAGTGCATTTTCCATCGCAGACAGTAACACAAATTGGTCCTGGCAAGGCTGGCATGCGAGGGTGAGTCCTAGGGGATGCTCCAGAGAAAACAAGGAGGGATCCTGATCCTTCGCTGCAGAGGAACASAAACTCACACACGTCACAGCATCACGAGCAGCAGCCCTAGCCAGACCAGGCAGTGGCGAGGACGAGCACACGGCCACAGGCAAATATTCCTCCCCGCCTGCCCCTTCCAGAAGGAAGGCTGGACTTCAGMGGCCGCTGTCACATCCCATTTCAGGCTCAGCTCAGTCGCATCTTGGCAGACAGAGATGKCCAAACGCCGGCCGCCGCGAGCCCCGGCTGCCCGGGCGCTCTGGTCACAGCGRGGGCACGAGGGCTCGTCCAGCGAGCGGCACTCACGGCCACCTTCGGTCTCGCGGATTCAAACACCGAGTTAAGATGAACAGTGACGTTTTGGTCTCCCTTTGTCTCTCTCCTATTCTCTCGCCTGCCCTCTTCTGCCAGGAACTGATTTTTGGCTCTTCGTAAGCCACAGATCACCAGCATCTCCAACTSTAACCCAGCGGCTAAAGAGACTCCCCGGAGGGCTAAAGAGCTAAAATGATCCCGGCAGGCTCCGTTAACGGGAAGTGCTCAGCAGCTCCAGAGCCGGGCACAGGGACAAGGGCAGAGGAGCACAGTGGGAAATGCAAATCCAGCTGGTTGCTTTCTTTTGTTAGCCCCAGACCTCAACTCATCGTGGCTTGTAAATCAGRGGCTGCTCCTTAGAGGGCCCGCAGGACTCAAAGCTGATGTTATTTTAGCTAAACTAATTTCAGAGGACTAATGCTCAAGTAGAAAAAAATAGAAAAAAAAAAATCAGTTTAAGGGTTTGGGTGTAGTGTGTTCAGCTAAGAAAAAAAGGCATTGCTTAACTCTTATAGAAGGTGGAGTTCTCAACTGATAAAGAAAAAAAAATCCCATGCAAGCTTTTTGCTAGCACTCGGTGTGAGGCAATCACTACTTTGTTTTACATGCAGTGAAAAGCATGTGCATTAGAAATGGTATGTTCAAACAAACACAAACCACATCTGGAAAAAATCCCACTCAAAGTCTGAAATATCTTCAAAACCCCACGAGCTCCACACACGGTGGAGATGCTGGGTGTGACAGGGAAGGAACAGGCTCTTATCCCTAACACAGAGGGGCCCAGACTCRCACCCTCTGGTATCAAAGACAAAGCAAATTCTTTTGTAACAGCTTCTCCCTTCACCACTGCCCCTTACTGCAGTGACATGTCGGTGTCCTTGTCCTGTACCTGGACCAGGAGTGGGTTCAATTCTTGCACGACAGGCAATTCCATCCTACCCCTCGACTTAACCAACCTATTTGACTCCTGGTCTTGGACTGCAAAATTAAAGAAAGTCTGAATATTCCTTTGTAATGAAATCATGAATTCCTTTTATGCTTTACCACCAGTAAAGCCAAATTTTATGGGCTTGAGAATGAACCAGACTAAGGCTAATATACTACTGATTCTGTCCTGACAGACAAATACTGGTAGGAAAAGAAACCTGAAGGAATCTCTTTTACTCTCCTGGCCCTGCTATGGAGGAAGTAATCAGACCTAGCCCCTTCCACCAGGCAGCAATCCCTCCCACACTCGCTGACTCCCTAAGTTTCCATTTTCACGCAGCACCACATGCATTTGCACTTCAGCAGTTCTGAGCAGCAATCTGCCATATCTATCGCTCCTTGATGCAGTAAGTTAACCACGCTCCTTTTGCCATGCTCTTTGGCATGTGCGATTGGGCAAGAACACAAAAAGGAAGAAAAAAAGCAGCAGAACCACCCCCCACCAAGCACCTCCAGGTGAAAGTGAAGCAGAGATGCTCGAGGCTGCCAGCAGGCTGTCCATGTGACTCTGCAGATGAAGAAACACTGGTCCCCCCCGCAGCTCCTGACCTCTCGTTTGCAGACGGAGCACTGCCCTGGTTCGGTGGCAGCCGGTAGCACCATATTGCCAGGACACAGTCAAGTGGCTGCAAGTTGGTAGCTCCTTCTCATTCCCTCTCCCCTGTCGCCCAGTCCAGCCAGGCCTTCCTTCGCTTCTCCCTCCTTCGAGTTTATTTTACAAACACAGTTGGTTTCCACCCTTTGAGGGCATCAGCCAAACTAGCCGCCTTGGTGCTGGTGGTGGTCTCCACTCCTCCCGAGCTGCTGCGGCCTGGCCCTTCGCTGTCAGAGCTGGAAGAGGGGATTGTACTTCCTAATTTCCTGCAGCAGCCGGGCCTTGTCCATGTTGGCTTCTGCAAGGGCTATTTTCATGCTCTGCAGCTCCCTTTGCAGCTCTGGCACTTCCTTCAACTACAAGAGACAAAACAGAGGAAAAGAAACAGCGAGTCCCCAAAGGTTCTTGCAAGGCAGATCTGACTGCACTGATCTGCTCCAAGAGAACCAGAGAAGGAGCTTTGCTGTGTGCCATGACCACACAAAACTCGCTGGCAAGATGACCCAATTTGATTTGAGGGAGGGTAAATATATACCCATACACAGAGAGCAGGATAAAAACTGGCTCTGTTCTGCATTCCCTCTCATTTACAGGGTTAGGATACATCTGTTCAGATTTAAAATTAAACCAATTCCTGGAGCAAGCAGGTACCTGGCACGCTTATTTCTTGTCTCCATGATCAAAGTTAATTTTATTCTCAAACACTGCCAATAGGCCTGCACTGTGGCTTCATAGCACAGGAGACTGTTTTCCTTGGGCTCTCAGGAATCTTTTCCCTCAATAACTTAGTCTTTGCACATGTTCCTATAAAATTTCCAGAGGAAATTAAGCTGATGACAAGACACTGTAATGCCTGTGTGTTCCTGTTCTAATTAGGGCCCTGGTACATGAGATGCTAAAAATACTGCAAAGATTTTGTCTTCAGCCTATGTGGAAAAGAGAAAGATGAGAAAATGCCAAGAGTCCAAGGTCACCAACTCATGAATAGAATCCAAGTCCCTGTTCAGTTTATCTGGCATGTCCCATTGCTTCCTTAATCTGTAATTTTCCATAGCAAGGGATCAATCGGAATTCCAGGTAGAGAGATCAAAGTGAAAAGAAAGTTCACAGTGAACAGCAGGAGCTTTGTGCGACCTGGAACTCTTCCCAGCTGTCAGACTCCCTTTGTTTTGCCTAAAGATCTCTCTTTTTGCAGGAACAGTCTCATTTTTGTTCTTCTAAAGAGGAACTGGACAGAGTGGGGAAAAAGGAGCTGGTCAGAAAAGCAATGTATTTCTGAAAGGGACCAGATGATGCTGGGCAGGGCATGAGCTGGCCTTAGTTTTGGGAATCACCGGAGAAGGAGGTGCAGGCTGCTGCTGCTCCCTATCTGCAACCCACCACACCTACCCATGACTGCAAACACACGGAGACAATAGACCATTTTCCAGGCTCCTGCCAGGTCCCTAGTTGTCTAGACAGCAACAGGCAGCTGTGACTCACCTGCAATCCACAGATCCCTCCTGCTGGGACACTCTCTGCCGGGACTGTCTGTTCCTTAAAAGCTGACACAGGTTTTTCCTGTTCGGGTGAGCCCTTCCCTTGTGGCGCTTGAAAGAAGCATAGAAAATATTCAGGTAAGGATATTTATACATCAGGGTGCTTTGGACAAAAAAGAGTAAACCATTATCTCTATTTTTTTAACTATTTTTTTTTAAACAGGGAAAAATCTGTATTCCATTTCAAAGGGATGGAAAGCAGGGAAAAGGAAAGCAAGGAGGCAGGGAGCCTGTCCTTGTCGGCAGCGACCTTCACCTCTCACTTGGCTTTCTGCAGCCGCGGACACAGCAGAGCTTTCTGCCCCAGTAAAGCACCCAGGGAGAACAGCACAGCACCCTGACACTGCTGACCTGTTAGAGAGAAAACCCCATCGTCTCCGCGCTTCACAATGACGTGATCCACGGCCAAGGTGATGGGAACGGGGCCGGGCGAGGTAGGGTAGACCTGGGGGCTGTCATCCTAGGAAAAAACAAAGCAGAAAAACAGATGAACTACTGTGACAGCCCTGGCAACTCTGCAAAAGATTCCCCTTGCCCTTGGCCATTGCAGGAGGAACATTAGCACGGCCAGCACTGCCAAAGTCACCCAGCGGATGGAAAACCCGGCTTCACAGGGCTCCACAGGGCTCTTCATTCCTGTACAAGATCCTCTCACTGGTTAGAGCAGAGTTCTGTGGCATTCCTAAAAAGGCCGGGCACATTCCTACCATCTCCCCAGAGACAACCTCTCACAGCCACCCTCCTGCAAATTCTGGTTCAAATCCCCAACAAAATCAATCCACTATCCCCCAGCTCGAAGATTTTCATGCTGCTCCGCAGCAACACTGGCTCCTGTTTCTCAGCAGAGACATCACCTTGCTTTCAAAATGGTTTGTCAAGGATTGCCAGTGACCCTCTCCTAAACATCAACCAACTCTTACATGCTTTTCATTCATAGTTCTCAAAACACTCAGAGAAGATCAAGTATTTCCCATGTTACACCAACAGATGGGGCAAAACATACTTATTTCTTTTCTCCTCAAGTCTGCTAAGCGGGCCCATCAACAAAGCTAGGCAAACCAGACCCAACAATATTAGCTCTCAATAATTCTTCCACATCGTTTTTTTTTTCCCATAAGGTACTTTTTAACACCAAAATAAAAGGCAATCAGGAAAACAGCTTATTTGCCAAGACCCTGAGCAACTCAACCGAATCCTTTCCCAAGAAAGATCTTGCATGCAAGCTCTGCCTAGGATACCACCTTGGTTCCCCAAACACTCACCTTCAGTGTGATTTTGGTGTTCACAATTTCTATCTCCATGGGCATCACCTCTGGGATGACTTCATCCTCAAGAAAGGGGCCAAGGTTAGAGAGGGAGGACATGAAGAGCTCTGCTGCGTAGCTGTGGACCAGCATGTGAAGGAAGCCATTCTGAACAGCGAGCGGCGAGCGCACGGCGGCGCTGGGTCCCACGTCTAGGCGCACGCACACTTCTGGCTGGGTCTTACCAGCTTCAGGCGCTGAAGGCTTCTCCGCATCTGCATCTCCTAGAGTTACAGCAGAGAGATCTCATTGCAGAGGGCAGCATCAGTACTGAAGACAAACAAGATCTGAGTGTTGTAAAGCCCTTTACTGTCCAGCTGCAGAATGGAACCAGGTTGGCACTGCCAGGAGCCTGAAGCTGTTCTTCACAGTGAGTCCAGGATTCAAAAGACTGAGTCCACATCACAGGAACTAAACAGTTTAAGTCCCCAGATCTATTCCTCTCTCTCTCTTACCATCTCAAAACATCTTAAAACTTATCCTAATTTTGCATTTATATCGGTTCACCAGAAACCCACCACTCAGGTCTCCAAAAATCATACGCGTCTTTCCGCTGCCACCTCAGCCCTCCGTAATTTTATTTTCCTTTGCCCCCTCGTGGCTGCAGGGAGTACTGTTAAAGAGAAGCACCAACATTTGAGGAACTCCTGCCCATGCTTTCACATGAAGTTTTGGATTGTAGTTGCTTTTGGTATCTACTTAATCCCAATTAAATTCTAAATATTTGCATTAGATGTGAACACCAAAATGCCAGTTAAAATGAAAGATTTCCTAAAAAAGGCCAGGACCAAGTGCAGTTATAATAGGCAGCAGGCTCCCAGAGCGACCGTCTTACCCAGATAGCCGCACAGATATTGCCACATCCCGACGTTGTTGAGCTGCTCTGGAACCACCTCCGTGACTTGTAAAGCGACAGACAAATCATCATCTCTTGCCTCTATCCCACAGTTCACCTGATTCATCTTCAGCACAAGGACAGACACCTGAAACAGCCATTGACAAACTCACTTGTTAAAACAGCACCACATGATGCACTTCAAGATTCACTCAGAGACAAAATTACAGGGAAAAGGAACAAAACTGACCAGTTGAAGGCTGGGGTCTTCTGCACTCTGTGAAGTGGAGCTATTTATTTCAGGAGACGCTCTGCTGTCATCCTCTGCCATGGGGCTTCCTCTGCTGCCCGTGTCGTTGTGCACCTGAGGGAGATGTACCGAGGAAAGAGGATCCAGGCTGGGTTCTGAAGTGACAGTAAAAAATAAAAATAAATTAAAAAGAAATCCCTTAGTTTTATTTCTTTATCATGTTTTAAAAAGTCCTGATATTTGCCTGAATCTCTTGGCCTAATCACTCTATACCAGCCTCCTCCAAACTCTCCAGCTCCGGAGACAGATTTAAGCAGTACAGACCTTAAGTGAACGTGGCACCTGCAGTGCTGAATGCATCTCGCTTCAATCCACCTCTCACTGCGTCGTTCCCCAATGCTTTGGGCCATCCACCCACCTGCACACGGCTACACTCCTTGCTTGAGGACAGCAGATGCCTTAGAACGGCATCAAGAATGGGGTGACCCCATTCCACTTCCTCATGTCAAAAAGGACACCTCAAAAACAAGAGGGCACCCCGGGAATGGAACCATTTACGACATCTGGAAAGGATGAGCGGTGCAGGCGACATCCAGGTGAACGCGGCGCGGACGCGAAGCCACGGTGGGAGAGGTGGCAGCCCCGAGTGCTGGTTACCAGAGTCCGTGAGCATCACGAAGCCGTCGCTGCCATCGCTGTCCACAGAGAGCCCGTCCTCGGGGCCGCTGCCGTCCACAGACGTGGTGTCAAACGAATGTTGGGACGTCGTCCTCTTCATGGAGAAGAAGCGCATCCGGCTGCTGCCGCTCCCGCCGGGAGTCACTGCTCCCTCTTCTGCTTTCGGCACTGCATCCCTGCAAAAACCCACGGGGAAACCAGCTTAACCACTAAACTACACAGGTATTACCCTGAGACAGGCTGCAGTGTATTAAATTACCCCAAACAGATCAATGTCTAATCTATGCTTAAGATCCTCTCCAAAGTGAGACCCCAGAGCCTCTCGAGGCCGCTTGCTTCAGTTGCTTCTGGAAAAGACTCCAAAGCACCAACTGCTTCACAAGAAGAGGGACCGCCAGCATTGACCAGCCTGGGCTTGTCCTAAACTGGCAACTCTGTGCATCACTACCACGTAACTGAAATAGCTGCACTGCTCCCCACACCCAATTACTGCGTGGGGCTCAATAAAAGATACTCACATACCAAGGATTTCAAAGCAAGTTACTAAGAAAACTGCTGTGCAGTTGTCAGTTAGCTGTAAACATCAGGTCACTGGCATTTGAACTAACAACTTGGAAATAACAGGAATTTCCCCAGGCTCCCAGGGCCAAAATCTCCTAGTGCTGGTACAAAGCAAACTTCAGGTCCCACAGCAAGCCGAGGAGAGGTTTTGTTTTAGCAGTAAAAGGTGACAATCTGTGGGGTGTGCAGGATCTGTGACCCACATGACAGGGAGAGAAAGGGAGCTGCCAGCCCACACTTTGCCCCCTTGCCAGCAGCTTCATCCCACGATTTTGAAGCCCAGGAGCATGATCCACTCACTTGGTTGGTGGGAGAGAGAGCATTTTGTGCATGGTGGAGGTCACCTTCTCCCGGCTCAGGCTCAGAGCATCTTTCGTTATAGACATGGCTTCTTTGGTGAGGTCCATAGTCACGTGCAAGGCTTCCTTAGTGGCATCCTTTGTGATATGCAACGCACTAGACAGCTCCACCTCCAGGTTTTTTAATGGGATGAGCTCAGCCTGGCCATTGAGAGCGACGCTGCCTCTCCTCAAGGGCTGCACATCGGAGGTCGGGCTGGACGGGAGGGCAGGAGGGCTCTGAGGCTGCTCACTGGACTCTGCTGCTCCTTCTGCCACCAGCGCTTCCACAGCTTCGTGGGCTTCCTCTACCAGGCCTTTCTCCTCTGCACTCTTACTGTATGGACTTGTACCCAGAGCTCCATCACTCGTGGATCTTGGCATGCTCTCCGGCCGTGCCGCAGTGACACCTGTACCTGTATCTTCAGTCCCACTGTCTTCTGGGACCTTTGAGCTGCTGACTGCTCCCTTCTCTGAACTTGTCTCTGACTTCAGCTCCTTCTCTTCAGCTGCCAGGCCCTCCTTGCTGTCGGAGGGCGACAGCTCCGATTCCATCAGGCTTGTTGTGTCCGAGTCGAGGGATCGAGGTTCCAAGCCGGAGCCCGGCACAGGGTTCATGATTAGGGCCAGTTCGGCACTATGGAACATAACTCCGACACATGCAGACATGGGATCTAAGGGACACCCAGTCACTTCCTGTGTATCTTGAGCCAACTGCTCTTGTAATGTTTGCAAAACCTCTTTCATCCTGAGCAGCACCAAATATTGGTAGTGGTTGAGTCGAACTTTGACATGAACAGATGAGGACAAAAGCACATGGATATCAGCAGAGGACTCCAGCTCTTTATCAGCTACTCCATCATCAGTTTCATAATCGCATTCTCCCAACACGTCCATCGTCTCTGGGACCTTGTAGATGTTCTTCAGATCCTGGTCAGTCTTCGATCTCTGGCAAATCCCATGCTCCTTGGAAAGACTCTCATTCTTGCAGTGATTGCTAAAGCTGGCAGAAGGCTTGATCTTCATCTCGGAGGCAGCCAATGCCTGTCGTTTGGACATCTGAGCTTGTGCCCATCTCTTGGGAAGGCAAGCCCAAATGGAAAGGGGAAAAGAGGAAATAAAATTAATGGCTTTGCCCTTTGAGCTCTCCGCCCCCTCAAAGTCCAGGGAAAGCTCTGTGAAATTCACAGACCACAGGTCTTCAGAGGCAGAGGCTTTGTGAAATGTCTGGGAAAAGCCTGTCCTCTTCCGAGGTCTGTCATCCACTTCATAGGCATGGCGCAAGAAAAGGGTGTGGAGAAGGCTGAAGTTGTCCTGAGACCTTGGGAACTGCGAATAGTTAGAGTGGAAAAATTCCGAATTGGCAAATCTCCGGAAGAGGCTCTGGAGGTCCTGGCAGCTGCAGAAGGGAGCGTGGCGGGTGTTGGTGGCAGTCACCTGCGCCGTGCGAACACACAGCGCCCGTGGGCGGTCTCGATGCTCCGTAACTTTCTTCTCCACAGGGATGCTGAGCTACAAGGAGGACAGAAAGAAGAATTACAAATAAATGGATTTGAAGGGAAAGGAGAGAGGCCTATCCTAGCGCTTTATACAGAAGAGCAACTGTGGAAATATAGTCAACTGAGAGACTAGGAATTCTGCTACAGGCTCAACAGGTTACACTCCCAAATCATCCCCATCTTAAAAAAAATAAATAAAATGTACAAATCAAGGAAGAGAGTGAGACATGGAGGAATTTAAGTTTCAAGTTCCTTTGCATGTATAGCTTATGCAGCAGGTCAGATTTAAAACTGTACACCTGGACCCTTCTTTGCAAGGGCTCACTGTCCTCCCAGGCCTTTAGGTCTCCTCACAGAGCTGCTAACAAGGCTAACAGTGGCAAACGCAACAGGATGCCAATGATGCAAGATGCATGGCAACTAGGAACGGAATGAGAATTATAAAGTGGTCTTCAAAGGCCAGAAAGCAACTTCTGGCTAATACAGTCTTTTTTGCTAGCTGTGCAAATGCAGCCTGCAGCAGATGATGGTTTTTACGCAGCTGAACCATTAACTTCTCCTTCAAGCTCTTTTCATAAATGCTGGCTTTCCCGTCTATTCCAGGCTAGAGTTCAAGCACATGTTTTACTGCCCACAGATCAAAGCAAAAATAACCTGAGAAGCAGACGGCCTAGAAAGGTTAAGTTTCTGTTTCTCATTCTGGACTCCAGCTGCGCCCTGGTCTCATGTTCCTTCCATGCAAGGGAGGAAGAAAACACTGAGGCCTGAGGAAGGAAAGGAGCCGTACCTTCAGGCGGAAGCCATCCAGCCGAACGTCCAAGTGCTCATCGTGCTTGCCCGAGTCCTCCAGCTTGTAGATGGCTTTGAACTGCTCCAGGCTGCGATAAAGATCCAGACAGAAGAGGTTTATCCAGAGCACACTCGCTGTATCCAGGGTGAGCGTCAGGCCGTTCAGCTGCGCGTACAGGTTCGGGCACGGAACTAGAACAAACAAGATCAGAGCAGATCGTTAAGAGCAGCAGAGGTGCTTCAAATGCTCTGGAGGTCAGTGTGAAACCCGTGTCACCAACACCAAAGCAGAGGCTTCGGCACTCGCTGCAAGACAAACCTCTTGATCAAAGGAAGAGGCTGAGGTGCAGCACTGAAGTGGCACGTTCCTGTTCTCCCATCAGATCAGCTGCAGAGCACCCAGTCAATGGGTGAAGCAGAACCCCAGGCTTGTGCAGACGTAACAGACTTTCCAGTATGATCCTGGGCAAGTTATTTTTCAAGCAAAATTTCACCCACATGTTTTGCACCAGGGATCTATCTTGGTTTCCCGAAGGAAAACAATAAATATCGTTTCCCAAAGGAAAACGATAAATATTTTTTAAACATCAGGAACATGGGAAGAAATATCCCCTCCAGAGAAATTCTAAGAGGGTTAGCACACCTAAAGAATTAAGAGTAGAATGATTCTTTAAGAGCTTGTGAAAGAAAGTGCTAACCTTGGTATATTACCTGGAAAGTCCTGATTGTCTGGGAAGTAATACTCTGTGAACTCGATATGGATCGCAGAGACCTGATCTGGAAGATTGAGGAATTTTCTGCTACATGACAGCAAGGTGGAAGGTTTCTTACTGTGTTGACCAGCTGTAGAAACCTGCAAATGAAGCGGGAAGCAGCTGTGCTAAATTCGGATTCGGCAAAACAAATGTCCCAGTGACCCTGCAGTCTCCCACCTTCAACTGATCTCATTTACACAAATATACTCTGTATACAAGAGAAAACAAAACTTTTCCTACATGTTAATATCTTCATCGTCTTCCTTTGGAGGGAATTTGGTTCTTTATATCTCCCATAGCTACTAGTTAAAGCCCTGACAATCAGAATTAGGGGATGTGAATAAACAGAACTGAAATCTATTTTAGCTTTCTTCAGGATTAACTACACGTTGCTAAATCCATTATAGTGCCTGGTACAGTTATCCTCTTATGAGGAATACAGGATGTATTAACAGAGGGTGTGATCCAGTCCAGTGATCCTTTCTCTCCTGGGTCAAAAAGTATAAGGGAAGACTTACTGATCCACTTAATTTTTCAAATGAACAAGTCTTATTGTGAGCTTGCCTTATGCTTCATGAAAGTTTAGATGTGAACAGGCAGGCACATAGCTTGGGATTCTGCAGAAACTCTGAGGTTACACGTTCATTCCTGGTTTAAAAGTTATATATGCAACAAAATTCTGGTTCTGGTTGCAAAATTTTGTTTGGCTTGGACAACATGAGGTTTGCATGACTGATTTCCATTGTATCAGGATAAATGATTACTCAAAAAAGACATGAACAAGGGACTGGAGCTCATTTCCAGACACTACCTGGTGAACGTCTAGGTCATCTACTCGGACTACCACACAGCTCGATCGAAGGCGGTTCCAGGAAGGGTGCCGCAGTTGTGGCAAGCTGGAGGGAGGGACCCGGCCTTTCTCTGAGGGACTTTTATGAGGACTCGAGGTATCTGCGGGAAAAATGGAAAGAGAACAAGTTCCTCAGCCAGGCTTTTGGTATCTTCAAGCATTTTTTTACTCATTTCACACCTGCTGGTATAAAAATTCAGTAAACAAGCTAGGAAAGTGACTCCTGCAATCTGCCCATTCTCCCTGCATTGTCATTCTGGTGTAATATGCACTTTACACTGTCATTGAATTCACACTGTTTAGTGTGCTAGAGATTTCTGCACCATTAAATTAACCTGCCAAGTTGGTGAAATGGAACTAGAGACACTGATAGATGGAACAAAGTTACTGCCATCTTCTGCTTTACTAGGAATTTTAGTCATAGTTACCTGGTTTCTTTTTGAAGGGAGAAAGTGGAGTCCTGGTAAAGGCAGGGTCCATTTCTTCATAATGCTTCTCAATCTTGCTTTGAAATTCATTGACCAACTTTTTTGCCCACTGTCCCCGGGTTTCCATGGCCTCGCTGTACCTCACCCAGTGCTTGCAGGCATCTCCTGCATGAAAACAAACATCCTGGCTTTCAAATGAGCTCCTGGATGTAGGTAATCCTGCTGTTCCCCTCAAAATATGTAAACCTGCAGAGCCTTTCCTTCCATTGACTCCCTAATTCTGGAACATGCAATATTCAGCACACTAAGTGCTCTTGAAGCAAGAGCAGGCTTCCACCTAGCAGCTGCCCCGTCAGCTTTTCTTTATTCTTCAGTTAACATCAAACAGATTTTCTCCTGGGATACCTCCTATAACCTTTTCAAACTGACTAGGCACATGTAAGAACCAGATCCAACACTTACACAACCGAAAACAGATCCAAAGATTTAACTTTATGGCTTTACAGCAGATAGTCTGTTCCTTGGTTTGCACTTTATTCTGCCATCAGGTTAAACCTGGTTAAACCCACTTCATCTATAAAGAGGTAAATTAGATTAACTCTGCCCGAGAGGATTTAAATCAAATCCTTTGCGCAGCCTTTCTTCCAAAGCTCCTCCAAGGCACATAGCATCATTGTTCTCTAAATTCTCTTTTAATCTCCCTTCCCAAGTGCGGAGACACTCCCTTACCTGCCCTGTGGAAAGGGTAATAGTCAAAGGCCATTCTCCTGAATGTCAGCTGTATCGCTCCGCCCAGCATCCCGTGCTTCAGAGCGCCTGGGGAGAGCAGAAAGAACAAAAGCCTCAACATCCCGACCCAGGAGAATTCAGATCTGCCACGTGATTGCCACCTTGGCCAGCATTATTGGCCAGTATTTTCTTTTCAAAAGCCGTACCAGAATCTCGTCCTAGACAACAGAACAAAGCTGTTTATACTGAGACCTAGAATCTCAAAGACCAAACTTCCCAGGCTCCTATCAATTACGCTTTTCACTACCATAAACAGCACTGATGAGATAAAGACAGCAAAATTGTGCCGAGATGCTTAAAAAAAAACAGCTCAGGAGAAGATGCAGGCAGCAAACAGAAAGTAAAGCCTATGATAGTGATGGGTGCGGGCAGGGGAATTAAGGTCTTTTTTTAAGGCAGACTTTTAGGAAGAAACACTAGAGATCGGTGTGAACTGAAGGAGACAGAGAAAAGAAGAAAGGTACCTTTACCTCAAAAGACGGAAAAACTAATTAAAGTATTCTCCAGTAGAGGGCGGGGCTGTGTGTAATACAATTACTTAATTATAAAGACACAAACAGCAGGCAGGAAAATGGTCTGTCACAGGCGTCAAAAACCCTTGTTTAGGCCATTCCTAATCAAAGAATGTAACCACGTGCTTACACTGTCAAGTGCTGTGTTTCCTCACCAAAGGAAGCGATCTCTTCAATCATGTCTTATCTCATTGCTCAAAACCAGATTGATCCTAGAGCACGTCCTTCAACGCCTCATCTCAGCCACAGTTATTATTTCCACTGATGGACTAACCCACATTTGTTCCAGAGAGTCAAGAAGGATTTTCCAGTTCCTAACTCCACACATAGAACTAATGTCTCCATCAGCTTTATAAGGCTTCCATTACCTCCCTAGAATCAGTGACACAGAAGATATTTGCTTTCCACATGAAAATCCTCCCTCAAGAGGGAAAAGAAAAAAAAATCTGGATTAATTTCTTCCTCCTGCCATCCTGATACTGCTCTCAGGAAGGTACCTGACTCCCGAGTGTGGCTATCATCACAGATGTGCAGGTCCAGGCGCGAGATGAGGAGGTGGTACGATGACTCCTTCATATCATGTTTATCAAAGTATTGGCCAATGCTACTTGCACTTGGGCTCACTCCAAATGACTGCGACCAGGACTGCTGAGCACTTGGAGCCGGCGGTGTTATCTATTAGAGAGAACCGAGCTGGGTAAGTACTAAGAGAAAGCAAAAAAAAATTAGAAAAAAAGTGATTATGATGCAGTTGAAAATAACCTGTGTAATTCTCCAAATTGAAAGGTATCTGTCTAAAAATATCTGATAATTTCCATATGACAGCCCCATCTGAAAAAAACATCATGTTTTTTACTACTCCTTGACAGAACCTATTCTGTGCTATTTAAGAATGTTCTTTAACCCACATTGGAAACGCACCCAGCTCCCCTGGTCGTTCCCTGACCCAGCACCAGGCAAGTCCACCACTTTCCATCAGGGAGAAGTTCTGTGCACAAGGGCCAGGTGACACAAATACAGACCTGCTCTTCCAATTTGTCCTTTCCTTTTTCTTTTTCTGGCAGGCTCACATCTAAATCTTGGTTCACTGACCTGCGCAGACTCTGGTGCCAGGCTTTTCCTCTGCTGAGCAGACTTTTCCATGGCTTCACTCAAAGACTCTGCATACTTCATCATTGCTTTCAGCTGAGAGTCTGTCAACACCCACAGCAGGTCATCAAGGAGAAACATCAGCTTAGAGGCCACCACATTGCAATCTTTGGTCTGAAACAGCAAGGGAGATGGAGGGACTTCAAGAAATTGCAATCATTTACATATATTCCTCATCACATAAGCTTAGCAGAAACAAGCTGCTGCTCTGAAACGCAGCTGAGAAGTTTGTTCATATGGTGGATGTCCATAGCTCTGAGAAACAAGCTGGTCAAAGCTGCCTCCTCTTTAGGAGGCAAGCTGCTCAGTGCTCAAAAAAAACCAAGATATGAGATGGATGATTTTTTTGCATCTGCTCTTCCATCTTATTTCTAGCTGCCAGTGAAAATGTGCTTACCAGGCTTCAAGTTCTAAATACAAAAATTAAATGACAGCTCTCCTTGCGATGTAACAACAGATTTTAAAACTTGCTCCATACATGCTGTCCTTCCCTGAGGGACAAACTGCTTTGACATTTGATAAGTACACAGCTGTTTCCAGCAGAAAACACAAAGATTTAGGGCAGCTCGGGCTCAGCTTTTGTGAAGGAAAAGTGCCGTTGCCGAGGACCGCGGAAGGGAATGTGCATCAGCGTTGCATCATACGGCGAGGCTGTATCCTGGGAAGTGCAAGGGAAACACTCACCCTTCTCTTGAGGGAGATCTGGATCCTCCCTTGGTTGGTAATGAGTCTCAGAGGAGTAGTAACAGGATCCTGATCCCCATTGTCACTGGCATCTGCCTCTATCCGAAGCGTCTGCCAGGTGAGCTCTTTGAATGTCAAAACCTATTCAGACAGAGAAAAATAGGAAAACATGGAGATGTTCATCAACTTCAAGGATTAACTGCAGCTCTAGAAGATTAGGAATTAAACAGGACTATGGAGAATCTTTTAAACACACTTTTCTAGGATCCTAGCACAAAAGGAAGTCATTTCCCAAGCAACATCTAAGCCTCTCTCCCCTATACCGAAGAGTTCAAAAACAGCCAAACCCCACAGGCATCCAGGGCTTCATTTTCCAGGACTAGAGGGGCCCAGAGAAAGCTCTGGCTGCAAGGGAGCTCTCAGGCACTCTGGACCAGGACGCGGGAGACGTGCGCACCGCAGCTCGCCGCAGACACAGGGTGGGAATTGGGCAGGTCTCCACTCCAGCCGAGCCCTGGGGAAGCCCAGGGCTCTTCTCTGTGCACAAGGAGACGACACAAGAGCGTTTTACCTCTCCTCTCTGCGGGTCTGTGATGCGCGTGAGCCGCAAGTCGCTCTGCTGCCAGTTTGGGTTGACGCTGTAGCCTTGGAGCTGCCATAGCTCGAAAGAGGCATGAAAGGCCTTGGAGTGAATCTTGATGGTGATGGAATTGACGACAATGAACATCCCCTCCACAACCTTCTCAGCAAAGCCATACTCACTGCAAAGAGAAGACCCCTCAAAATCATTAGTATCAGAACCACTTAGAACTGAATCCAGAGAAGTGAGAGGTTGACTGGTGAGAAAAACAGCCCCCCATGTCCCAGCACCGCGGCAGGGAAAAATCCCAGGGTTTGGGGTGCTGACCTTTGACCTGCAGCAAGGGCAATGGGGGACTGTCCGTTGGGCGGCCGAGGCTCTTCACATGTTCGCATCTCCACCTCCACTTTATCCAGGTACTGTCAAGAAAGAACACGGGGGCAATAACAATAAGCCTAAGCCTCAAGTTCAGCCTAACAGCCTTAGGTCTGCGCCATGAGCCCATGAATAACCAAGCTCGGGAACCTCGTGAGACTCTTAAGAATCGCACGTCAAAGCTCTTGCACACCACTAGGATCACTGCTAGGATCATTGGGTAATTTGAATGCCCAGAAGTGGAGGAAAAGCAACAAAACCTGGGCACGAGGTTGCCCTGGACTCTGCTGAGGGCTCAGGTCCATCCTGCAGTGAAACGTGGCACCCCTGGGACATCACTTATCTCCCCCCAAGACTATTCTGAGAACTCCCCCTCCTCTGCGTTAAGAGCCTAGAGGCTTTAGGTCAAACAAAGATTCAAGGATGTACTTCACTTTTTCCCTCTGCAGAATTTCTCTCATTACCAAACAGCAGAAAGTTAGAGAGACTAACATGAGAGTTAGTCAAGAACTGGAGAGTTACAATTCTCTTGTTTTTCTCTACCAAGAGTTAGAGAGACTAGTTAGAGAGACTAACAAGAAGGAAGAAGAAAAGGAACGAAGAAGAGAGGCAACATTACCAGGCAGATTGGGTGTGTTTTCAGTTTCGTCCACTGGATCTGAAACAATAAAGCTGAGGTTATAAGAGTTATCTTTATATTACACACCTTTAAAAATTGCTATGGGAATTCTGCTCCAAGAAATGATCAACATAACAACTCATCACGTCTCATTGAATACAGGTCAAACAGGCTCACATTGACAACTGAAGAGATAGCCCAGCTGCTAGCCCTATAAAAATCCAGCTTAGTTTCTGAATCTCACGTGCCATCATGAGCAGTAGATGTTCTGCAGATCAAATTCTGATTTTTCATATTCCTGTATGGGGAATTTTCTTGTCCTTAAGGAGTACACAGTTAATTGCTGTTGATACTCAAAGTCAGGTAACTCTTCTTAAGACTATGCACAAACCTAAAGACACATTTTATTCTTTCATAGCAACATTTATTCTACAGTTCTTGCAGGAGGGAGAACAAATGTTTGTTACTAAATTAAGTAGATCTGACTAAAAAACACTCAGAGCAGATGAGATGAGTGAGGCTCGTTTTTAATATCACTTGGCAGAGCAGAACCATACTTCTTCCATAGCAAGTCTCTTCCATATACTACACACTTAATGCAATACATCTATAGGGTTAGTATCAACTGAGATCAAACAATCTGGCACTTCATATCAACTGAAAAAAAAATCAATTTCTTGCTCTAAAAAGCACAAGGAGGAAAAATTAAGAGGGTTCAGTGTGCAAAAGTGTAACCATGTGTAAAATGTCAGCAATTACACGTGCAAACTGGGTAATGGTGGCAGTAAAGGCTGCCTGGTGGCAAAGAGGGCACATTTTAAGTACATGAAGGGGGGACGAAGGGAGGAAGGGGCCAAGCTCCTCTCAGTGGTGGCCAGTGACAGGGCAAGGGGAAATGGGTATAAGTTTCAACACAGGCAGTTCCACCTCCATGTGAGGAGGAACTTCTTCACTGTGAGGGTGACAGAGCCCTGGAACAGACTGCCCACGGAGGTTGTGGAGTCTCCTTCTCCGGAGGTCTTCAAAACCCGCCTGGATGCCACCCTGTGCCACGTGCTCTGAGTGTCCCTGCTGGAGCAGGAAGGTTGGTTTAGACAATCTCTAGAGGTCCCTTCCAGCCTTAACCATTCTGTGATTTTCACGGGCAACATTCACACATTTCTTAAGTCCTAATTGTTGAAAATGTGACCCTTAAGTTCAAGATATTTTACAGCACACGGGGGCATGCAGGAAGCTGCATTCCAGCTCTGTCTGCTGCCTGTTCCTGTTGGAGGTCTGTGCAGCTCTAGCACGGACAGGGAAGCGGTGGGGAGCGTCTGCCCCGCGCTCACCCTGATGGACGCCTTGTTGCAGTAGACCCGCGTGATGGCCAGCCAGGTGGGCAGCTCCAGCACATTCTGCAGCACCTCTTCGTCCAGCTCCAGGTTCGTCAGCTGCCCCTGCCCTTTCAGCGTGCTCAGGTTGATCTTGTCTGGCGAGAGGTTCTTAGTAAACCTACAAGAGAAGGAAGAAGAGAGAGTCTAACAACAACCCCCAACAAAGCTGCTGAGACTAAAGGAACCTTGGGAGAGTTATTTTAAGGAGAGGAACATAGCAGGTTTGTGCTGCTTTGTGAAACCCTTCCTGATATATTTGAACCCAGGGCATACCCAGGAAAAAAGAAAAAAGAAAAAAAAGCCTGGGGCACTCCGACTCTTGGAAGTCTTTTTAAATCAAATTCAGACCAAAAATCAAAAACCAAAAAAACGAAAACTCCTCCTAAAGCAACAGAAACTTAATCTGGCAGAACAAAAGCAAAGCAAGAAAAAAAGCCACACGCACAAGAGCAAATGGTTTCATCCCCCGACAGGTGCCAGATCAGCAGTAGATGTCCAATTTTCCCAATTCTTTTCAAACTCATTGACATAGGAAAGCGAAGGATCGTTAATGAATCACCTGCACAGCGGTGCGACCTTGCTGAGCACCTCCACACGCGCAAGCGAGCGCCCTCCCTAGCGGCCCAGCTCCCAACCCGGCCCCTCAGCTGCTCCTCTCCATGGCTCTCCGCTTTGCCACTCCCCTTGCCCTGGCTCCCGCGGCTCCCAGGGCTTGAACACAAGGAGGGACGCGGTGCCAGGGCCCCGGGGAAGCAGGACGGGCGGCTCGGGGGGCACCAGGGCCGCGCGTGGGGCCGGCGCCTGCCGGGGCGACGCTGCCCTTCCCGCGCGGCGCCGGGCCGAGCCCCCTGCCCACACCCGTGGCCACTTGCCCTGCTCCTCCCTGCTCATCCTCACGCAGCGCAGCAGCCCAGGCAGAAAAAGGGCCTTTTTGTGCGGCGAGGCAGGACTAGGCCCACGCTTAGTCACACGCTGCCCTTTCCAAAGGCCCCTGCCAACAGGAAGGGCTGGCGAACGAGGCCCCGAGGAGCCGCTGAC
Organism: Nothoprocta perdicaria; assembly: GCF_003342845.1. Lineage (NCBI taxonomy): Eukaryota > Metazoa > Chordata > Aves > Tinamiformes > Tinamidae > Nothoprocta > Nothoprocta perdicaria. The sequence continues at coordinate 2,524,787 of NW_020456276.1, read as the reverse complement.
GCCAGCCCTGCCCCTCGCAGGCAGCAGCTCCCGAGGACGGGGTGACACGGGAGCTGATCAGCAGCCGGAATCGCATCCACCGGGGCCTGGATACGGAGAAGAGCACAAGGGCAGCCTGAGGAGGGGAGGCAAAACGCCCGTGGATCCCGGGGTGGCCGCAGGCAGGGATCAGCTCGTGGGCGGAGAGGCCGGGACCGAACCCTCCCGGTCACACCGGAGCAACGGGCACCGCGGCGCGCGAAAGGGAGGACGGCTTCTCCGCATACGCCCTGAAAAACGAACAGCGCGAAGGAGCCTCTGAAACCAGACACAGCGGGAGAGCGATACGAAACATGACCTACCTGCACCAAATAACTCCTTGTACTGACGTCTAGGGCTGCAGAAATCCTGCTGAACGGGTACGAGACCCAGCCCAAGCACCAGGATCTACCGAAGAACTCCCTGTGGGAGGTATTTTAGTCCCTACCCAAATACACTCGGGGTTCCTGAGCCCTGAAGGGAGGACTGCAGAGCCCAGGGGAGATGGAGCAATAGGAGCTTTGAGAAAATTGTATATATAACACTGCAATGCATTCTCTCCTTCAAATGGCACACTCAACATTCCCCAGCCTAGTCCTATTGCCAGCTCCAGCGCTCTCCATTTCTCCCTCTGTAAAGGGAGCTGAGACCTTCAGGTGGAACCGCCGTCAAAGCTAAGATGTTTTGATAGCAGCAACACAGTTAGCTGGGAGTTACAACAGGGGAACGGATGAAGTGCGTTTGTGATATCAGGAAGTTCACAGATAGCAATTTTTTATCTTTTCATCTTGCAAGAAGCTGCTTTGATGTCTCGGGGAAGGCAAAAGCAGCGAGAGCAGCTGCGATTTTAAGCGTTTTCTTGGCAGTCGCACTCCATTCATACTCATCAACAGCCACATTTTTGGCAGCGCGCATTGCTGGCTTGGAGAAAAGTGAATGAAAATACTTGGTAGCTATTAGGAAAACTATCTGCGTAGGATATTAGCACTTTTTTTCCCCTCTTTTTTCAAAACACTCTTAGAGAAGACAGGGACCATTAAGCCAGCAACCTGGAAGGCTCAAACTCCTCCTGAAGCTGCCAGGATTAACACGACAAAAAGATGAGGCCACCAGCAACACTGTGAGCAGCACTGCAGCTCCTAGAGCACCTGCTGACTAGATGCCAGGCTGCTGCACAATGTGGATCATGAGCATCCACAAAGCATCTCCAAAGAGCCCAAGCCGCCCTCTGTACTCACAGTAAAGGCCGTGGGAAGCCCAAGATTGATGCTCCTAACACTTGCAGCTAGGAAAGTACTGCTCAGTCAAGTATTCTCTCTAATTCTGAGGTCTGTGGAGATGATTTTTCCCTGTGTTCCCTTCTCCACCGCTTCTTTCCATGTTCAATGGCACTAACCTTAAGGATTTCCATCAGCTCTCACGAAACCAGACAGACAGAGTCATTAATAGCACTGTCCTAATTTCTCAGCAGAATGAAGGTCTCTTTCTTTAGGTCTCTAAGGTCTCTAAGAAGCTAACAACACTCACATGATTTATATCTCCTTTAGGCTTGGTCTACAAGAATTGTGTTCTTTATGGAAGCCATCAGCCTTCTTCAGCAGTTTCTGAGATCATGATTTGATCTGTTTTAAAGCCTTGTTTTATTTTTCAGCTGGGGAAAATAAATGAACGTCGACCTATTTGCTCAGTCATCAACTTCAAAAAAACATCAAATGATTTTCCCGCTGCTGCCCAAATCATCAGCTTGTGCATCCAGAGGCCACAAACCCACTGATTGCAGGAGGAAGCTTAGCCAAACCTGACTGCTAGCCCGACGCCAAGCTATAATCATAAATAATAAAGTTATGCTCACATTTGTAGCTGTCTGGCGGCACTGTCTGCAACCAAGCAAGTACATAGACAGAAAACATCAGGAAAAATGTCTGAAATGATAAAACTTCTCCTCAGCTCCCTCCCTCTCCAGCTTGCTGCCATGTGGAACAGGCACTTTGTCCTCAGCAGGTTCACCCATTCAAACCAGATTTGCTGCCTCCACTTCTTTGCCTGCAGATATTCAGTAATCGCAGTCAATTGCACACAGCCAGCACCTGCAGCTGAGCACATTTATCTCCATTAGTCTGTTTGTTACACGGATATTATACACACGGACTGATGAGCAGCACACCAGCGACCCTGATTTTACTTAGTGACAAGACTCATCTATTGGCACAAGCAAACAACTGCCTGACTTACAGTGCAGACAGCAGATGGAAAAAACACTCCAAATGCAATTAAGCCAGGAAGAGGGTAAGTTGTCAGCAGCAACCTGGAGAGAGACAAGCAACACTAAGAGCCACCGGGAAACCCCGGCAGAGCGGGGGTTGCCTTAACAAGGGGAAGAGCGAGGAAGAGATAAGAGCTTGCTTTAATTCGGAGCACAAATAGGTAATTGAAGTAACCACCCAGACTGACAGAAACTGGATGTGGATAAAAACCATATTCTGGTCATTGCAGATTTGGTCTTTACTCAACACCTTCCCCAATGTCTTTCTTGGTTTGGGTTAGGGCAGGCCACGCGATACGAGCTCCATTGTTTCCTTTGGGATGTGCTTCCATAATCTGTTACAGGACATTTCCCTTCATATTAAAAATCCTTATTTCGGGTGCCAAAAATCAGGTGCACTTGGGAAAAAAAAGGTGTGTGGTTGGTAAAAGAAAACATCAGCGACCTCCAACACAGAGAAGCTTTCAAGGAAGACAGCAGCAGAAGCTGAAATACTAAATATATGATGAACTTGGGCAAGTGTCTGAGAATGAACTTAAAAATAATTGTGGAGGAAATAAAACTGGGCAAATGACCAAACTTCTGTAAAAAGGGAAAAATTAGCTGCCTTAAAGACATATAGAAAGGAGAAGTAAAAGCCCTTTTGGGGAAGAAAGGCCAATTTACCATTCAGGGTTTATTACAACCATGGAATAATCTCTCTGGTAGGTACATACAGCACTGCTCAACCCAGAGAGAGATTTGCGGACAAGGAAGAGCAGTACCTGGAATTAGCAGCAGGTTGCACTAATCAAGCCCATCTAACACTCTGCATTAATCTAGTTGGTGTCATACGGGCCTGATTAGTTCAAATCCATTCCCCACTCATAAAGGGAATTCAGGTACTACCAAAGCGATCAATCGCCCAGGAGTTGGAAAGCGCCCGTTTTGCCCACGGGGATTATCTCCGGACAGCACGGCACTGGCGTAACCCCCCCACACTGATAGCTCACAGAGCTCACGGTATTTTCTTAGGGTGGACACAGGTCCCAAGGCGATAAAACAGCTGACCTCGCCCTGCTTCATTATAGAGCCAGCCCCGCACACGGTTGAGCCTCTAACACTGAATTAGCAAGCCTGTTAGGCTTAGTATTTAAGTGCACCGACTGGCCTACACACACACACACACATATATATACATTTTTTTTTTCCCTAAATGGAAAACTGGAATATTGCAGAGGCTCCGGATGCGTTTCTGCCATCATACCCACTGCTCCTTCCGCCCACGGGGAGCTGCGGAGCAAAGCACAAGTCAAGCTGCACAGCAGAGAGGCCTGGTTTTATTTGGCAGGGGCGAAACGCCGCCGCAGCCAGAAACTGCTCTGCTATTTGCAGCCCGTCAGCTGGAAGGCCAGGAAAGTTTAAATGCCAGCGCCCCGTGCTCCGAAACCTGGAATGCGAAGCCTCTCCAGCTGCCAGGGAATTTCCCCAGCTAAACCCCAAGCAAATAGAAACGCACAAGACAGAAAACTAGAGAGAAACGTTTCAGTCCAGCATTTCTAACGCCTTTCTGCAAGCCCCCTCCTTCCTATTTTAAGCCATTATCTGGCTGGCAGTCTGATCTGCAGTTTTATTTCCAACGCATAGAAAATAAAAGGTTATTCCAGAGCTCAGACACAGCCGAGTGGCTGCGGAGGAGGATCTAGGAGACAAGTGGAGAGCTCCAGGAGAAACAGCAGCAGCAGAGACAATGCAGGCCGAACAGCCCCTGCTTGTCTGGCATTTCCCTCCTAGTCTGAAGGGTAACTGAGGGCTATGGAGACCTCAGCAATGCATGAAGATACCTCCATCCACGGGCACACGCAGGAGCCTCCGAGCTCCTGAACCGCGGTTGATTTTTGCTGCAAGAAGCACCAGTTTTGAGTGCCAGAAAGGGGGGCCGCTGCTCCCGCGAGCGCAGTGGAAGCGGTGGGAAGCCCCACGCAGCAGCCCGCGGCGAGGGGCTGGGAGCCGCAGCAACGCCGGCTGCAGGGACGAGCCGTGGGACGGGGAAAGGCTGGGACGCTCCCGCTCCGGCGGCCGCAGGGAAGCAGCGGCTGGTTATTGCTTCACCCCGCCACGGTCTGGGAATCCCTCTCTCCACAAAGGACTGCTCTATATTGAAATAAATACGTGTATTACTGAAATAAATATATATATACACACACACACTCATAGGGTAAATGCAAGCCACAAAACCTACCCAGTAACTCCGAAACAGCAGAGATTAGGTGCCGTTTTCTCACCCAAGGAACCGCTCTGCCTCTTCTCCCCATGTTTCCTGGAGGAGAAGGGACGTGCTGTCCCTTGGGATAACGCAGCTCCCCGGCACTTCAGCTCCGGCCTCTCGGAGAAGCTGAAACAGCAGCACGACCCTCAGCGCAAGAGGCTCTGCCCTGTCTTAGCAGGGCCACGAAAGGATTTGGAGATTCTTCCATCAAAGTTATGAAATAACAGCCCCCACAGGAGCGAGCCTGGCTAGTCACCCGCTGCTGACACCCACGCACTTGTAAATGCTAAATGGATCTACAAGAAACTAAGGATAAATTGCAGGCTGGCCTGATATTCTCCCTTCCATGCTCGCTGCGGTTTTATTTGCCACAGGATTACAGGCAATTGCAAAAGAAACATGGAAAGAGCCAGTGTAACCCTGCCTGGAAAAGGGACTATGCAGCCCAAACAGCTGTGAATTGCAAGGAAAAAAACACCCCACTGTCTTTTGGAGGAGTTTGGGAATGCTACATGATAGCAATGTTGTTTCTTTAGGCTGTGCAGTCAACGTCCATTTACATTACATTTACAAGCATGAACATATTAAATCCTGCACATGCTACTCAACCGTTCTCATTTTCTACTTTTTTTTTCCCCAAAAAGGATGGTTTTGGATAAATAAGATGGGTACCATCTTATTTCTCCCAAAAGCGGCTCCAAAGCCGTGCTGTGAAGGACAGCTCTGGCCCTTCTCTCGTGACCTCGTCTTCCTCTTCCCACCATCTGCGTGGGGGAAGAAGACGACAATTTACAGCCCCGCCGATGAACCCGGCTGCTCAGGCCGGCGCTGCCAGCGATAACCCGGCTTCCGCTCCATCTCAGCCGCTGCGCCCTCCAAAACCGTTACCTTTCATCCAGCACCCTCCAAAAGCAGGGAAAGGAGGAAGCAAACGAAGCAGCCGACAGAAGCTGAATACCAAGCGGCTGCCGCAGGAAACGTTGCTGCGAACATCGTCTTCCAACCCCCCCTTGCAGGTAACGTCCCAAGCGCCGGGAGAAACAGCAGGCAGGAGCCACGCGCTGTGTGATTTGGGAGAAGGCCCCAATTTTGGCCCGTTTGGGAAAAAAACGGCCCCGGAAAGCATCAGACTGTTTTACAAGCACGGCTCCAGCAAAGCCAAACCACCAGCTCCGAATCAGCCCTATTTCTGCTGCACACATCTGCTAGCGGCTGGGCCGGCTGCCCAGACCACGGCCTCGCCATGGCGCATGTCCCTTTGCAAACACCACTAATTTCCCACATTTTTCTTTCCTCAGCCTTTGCTTTCTGCAGCCACAGCACTGACGCTACCACTCACAGACACCTGATGCTCCTTCTCATGCCTATTTATTTCTCCAAGGGGATGAGATTCATGGGATAATCTCCCACGATTATCCCGAGTATTTTCCCCACCCAGATTTTATTCTGTACTTCCAACTGTAAGGAGTTAGTGCTTTTCCTCTAGGAACCACTCAAAGCGCACACTTACAAGGCCTGTTAGGGTGAGATTATAAGGATGCTTCACGAGCTCGCCCATCTTAATGCACGCAAGAAGAGGAAATTGCACAAATCATTTGATAGATCTAGCAGGGGATAAAAGCTTCTTAATGAAATTAAACAAAAATTATTTTCCATAATGATTTCCACAGCACTGCCGAGAGCTCCAGTTCTGATGCACTAAGTGAATCCAGGCAGTCTGGGCACCTTCATAATGCACCCAGATTAAGTATCTCCTATGGCCATACTGAGTATATTAATAAAAAAGGGGATACTTTGAAGCAATAAAAAAAAGAAAAAAAAGAAAGAGCAGAAAGAGGTAAAGGCAAATCACTGTATAATTGCAATATAGACAGTGATTTAAAAAAAAAGTCTGGTTTTATTTTAAACTATTACTAATTCCACGCTGGCAAACACAACCCAAGCGCTGCCGGCGCTGTCGCCTCTCAGGAGGGCCAAACAGACTCGAGTCCAAACACACACGAGCACCGGTGCTTTAGATAGCTCTGACGGAAGGCCCTTTGCTCCAGATATAACTGTTTTATGCTTGGTTATAAACAGGCCCCTGCAGAATTTGCAATCCATGTATTGCAGTCATGTGCCAATGCAGGGGGAAAAAAAAAAAAAAAAAAAAAAAAGGCAAAACCAACTAATCTGTTTTCCAAACTAAAAATAGGGCAAAAGAGGGGAAAGCACAGCTGGTGAAAGCAATTTCAGTTCTCAGATTCTGCTGTTCTAGGCATGAAGCTTTTAAACATAACACAGCTGAGCTCTATGAAAGGCACTCGTAGGTCAGCTCTGGCACCTACAGCAAAACCCAGCTTCAACCACGACATTTGCAGGGATCTGTGCACGCGATTCATTTAACCTGAACAACAGGTTCTGAGCTCCTGGTATGAAATAACTCCTTCCCGTTGTCAGATAAAACAACTCATTCCGTTGTCTTGATCCCGCTGCCTCTCTCATCCCTTTCCTGCAAATGCCCAGACACAGCAGGAACAAAAACACCCCATGCAGAACCAGCTTCAAATGAAGGCATAACAAAAAGAACAAGGAATTAATTCATATGCAAATGCAGAGCAGAAAATAAAGGCGGATTAATGATTCAGTAGCAACATTCTTCCAGGCAAATGAGCATAGCTGAAAAAAGGGAGCATGAAGAGGAGGGAAAGGAAACAAAACTGTGATGTAAAAAGCATCATCCCTTTCTTCATGTTCAAAATACATTAGTGCAAAGTGTTCATAGCACTTATGTAGGGCAGGATCTGCCCCACCAGCCCAGAACACAGAGCACCCCTTGGTCTGGTGGGAGAATGGGGGAAGCTCCAGAACCGCCCCATGACTCCCTGTCCCCACTGCAACTGCCCCAAGACACCGAGAGCTCTAAGAAACAGCCGGATCAGCAAGAAAAAAAGGGGCACTTTGAGCAGGAAAGGAGGCAGGAGTGAACAGCACCATTCAGCAAAGGATTAGGAGGCCCGAAGACATGAAAAGAGCAGGAATCTGGATGGGAATTACACACCAGAAGGGCATCCGCATCCTTTAATCCCAGCAGGAGCAGCACCCAGGAATAGAGCTGAGCTCTCCCTTAGCGAGCACCGTCACCTCCCACTGCCTGTTAGAAAGGCTCTAGTGGCTCCCAAGAGGGCCGGACCCACACCGAACACGGCACGCTGATCCAAGGCGGACCGGACAGAAAGCTCAGAGCTTTGCTACACCACAGCCGGCAGAAATGCACTTAAATTGAAGCACTGAGCTTCAATTTATTAATTAATCAATTAATTAATTCAATCAATGTAGCAGTGGATGATGCTATGCTGCTGTTTTGGCCCAGTGCCTGGAAAGCAACCGGTGACTCAGAAGCGCCGTGCATAGAGCGGGCTGCTCGTTTGAAGTTTGCAAAGAGCCCTCCGTGACTCCAGCAACTCTGGAGATCCACCAGCAGCCCCGCAGCAGCTGGTACAACCCGGCCACGGAGAGGTAGGATTCCCGGCCACGGAGAGGCAGGATCCCCGGCCTCCGATCCCTGGCTCTGCCGCAGACACCAGGTTACTTTCCCCCTTCCCAAGGCCCTTTGAGCCCCTCGCTCCACATCGGGGTTTCTCCTCCGGCGGAGATGAAAAGCCCTGGATGCTCCGCAGCTCGTGGAGAGCAGCAGGGCCCCGGCGCGTCCTCGGAGCGGTGCCGCCCGCCTGTTTGGGCGCCCCGTCGCCATCCTCCAGCAACGCACACGAGCACTTGCCCGTGGCCAGAGGTGGCCACGAAGCAGCAGCTCCGACCGCGGCGCCGCGAGTTGTCCAAGGTCAACCCCCAAGGCAGGAGCGGAGCAGCGGCCAGACCTGCTCCGACCAAACCCCGGGCTCTTCCACCACACGGGCATTCGCGCTGCTAACCAAGTTCACGGGAAAGGGCGAAACATCATTGAATTAACCTAACGGGACGCGGGCGACCCCATGCAGGCCCGTCACCGCATCCCGGCTCCGGCGCGTCCACGCACTCCGTGCCCGTCACCTCCTCCCGTTTTCACCTGGTTTCCCGAGGTTTTAGCCACGCGCAGGAGCTGCGGCTGCCTCAGCCCAGGCCTGCAGCCCCCAGGGCCCCCGGCCCCGTGGGGAGGCCGCGGGACCCCCGGGCTGCTCCCCAGCCCCCAGTTCAGGCCCTACGGCCCCAGCCGGCCCCCCTGCGCCCCTAGAGCCCCCGCCCCACGAACCCCCAGCCCTGGGCTCAGCCCGGAGCCCCCTCCGGCCCCCAGCCCGGCTCGAAGCGCCCCCAGGTCCCAGGCTCCCCTCTACCCCCGCCATGTCCCGAACCCTCGGCCCTTAACTGCCCCCCGCGCCCCCA
>NW_020456276.1:2509757-2515619 GCF_003342845.1 Nothoprocta perdicaria | reverse complement strand
AGCGCGCGGCTCCGCCCACAGACACGCCCCCCGCCGCCGCCCCCTGGCGGCCCCCGGCGGCGCCGCAGCCGCGGAGCGGGAACGGGCGGGAAAATCCTCAGGGGAGAAAAACGACCCCGTTCGGCCCCAAACGCGTTTGTTTTCACCCTCTCGGCGCAGTTTCTCCGCTCATAGTTGTGGCGTCTCTGGTCGCTGGGTGGCTCTGAATGAGCCCCTTACACACAGCCTGCACCTAGCGAGGCCCTGAGAGGAAAAGGGAGTTTTGGGGGGGCTTTTAGGTTTTTTTGCAGCTGCAGCTGTGGTTACACCCTGCTAAGAGCAGGGCACACACACCAGGGCAGCAAGATCCTGACTGCGGGTCACGGTCTCCCTCCTTAGAAACAGCACTGTGGTTTTGATGTCTTTATTAAAAACCAACACAGTTGAAGACAAGCAGATAACACAGGCCCTGACAGAGGTCATGGCAGTTCGGTGTGTAAAACAGGCTGCTGAAGGAGAAGCAAAGCTTAGTGCAGCACAGGGGACGAGGGGAAACACCAAAGACCACCCTGTCGCTGCGTCAGACAAAGCCGCGCACAGAACAAGGCTCAGGCGCTCCATACACAAACCAGCATCAACGTTTATTGGTGTTTTTGAATTAAATTGGGAAGAAGAACAGTTACAAATGCGTTTGTTGGTGCAGTGTGTACACAGGTCAGACTTTCTGCAACGTGAAGCGGCAGCAGATCTCCTCTACACACTGTTTTAATACAAAATCCTAGGGATCTAGGTCTATGCCTTTTTAGCGTATGGTAGATCAGGATGTGAAGAGAGAAGCGTAGCTCCCCTTCCACCTTTATCTGTCCGGACGGGTCATTCCTGGCCTGGTTGGCACCATCATAGGCCTGGACGGTGGTCTCATCATCGGAGGCCCCGGCATCATTGGCATGTGTCCTCCCATGGGCGGTCTCATCCCTGGAGCTACGGCAGGAAAAACGGGACACTCGGGACACCGGGAAAAAGCTCTTGGGAACAGCAGCTGCAGAGATGCAGCAGTGCGGGCTGCGGATTCCCCCATCCCACAGCTGCTCCATCCTACAGGGAGCTCTGATCTTGGAGTGCGTGGAAGGAGCCTCCCAGGCTGGAAGGTGGCTGAGAGGGACTATTCTCTGAAGGACATTAGCAGTTAGCAGAGGAAGAACCAAATTACCAGGCTGTGTGCCCAGCTTTGACAGGATTCACTGATAATCTACGTCAACCACTCAACAGACACTAGCTCAAGTGAATTGAAAAGTTTGTTTGGAAAGTGCTGCAAGATCCTCAAATTAAGTGTGTTCAAAAATAGTCTAGTGTACTTCTTACAGCTGGGTAACAGCATTACCAGAAGAGAAAAGCAGGAGCTTTATCAAAAAGCACCAAAATAATCACTTCCATCCAAATTCTCCACTTATTCTCAGACAACCATTAAACTGCCTAATATCTCTGATTATCTCTGTATTTTGTAACTTTAGAAAACACTTAAGGAACGCTTTGTACTGAAAACACAGTAATTGCAAAGACATTTCACTACATTTACTGTGCAGAGATGTATTCAGATTTGTTCCAGTAACTACTCCAATAATTCCCTCTGAGAATTCTTCAAACGCCAACAAGCTCAAAAGCAGAACAGACAATCAAGACATTTTAGTTTGCCTTTGCTGTTCTGAAAAACCTTTCTAATGCACGTCACTTTTCTGGGATATGTTACTTTGAGATATTCTAGAAGATAAGCTTCATCTATTGCTCTATTGCATCTATTTAAAGTCAGAAAGATAGGAAAAAAAAAGCACAACTTACTGAACACAGAATTTCAACTGCACAGCAAGGATCATAAGTGCGCTCTCAAGGGCAACTTTGTAGAGACTGTAGAACTGTTTTGTGTCTCAGCACGGATCAGCACATGTGTGTGATATATGCACAATGGAACAGCCCACCTCAAGCTGTCCATCCATAGAGCATCTAAGTGCTGCCTGCAGTGCAGCCGCAGGCTGAAACGTGTGTCACTACAGCTAGCGTCCAGCTGCTCAATGGAAAATGCCCCCAAACCCCCAGCACACCAGAGCAGCAGCAGCACCATTAGAGAACTGTTCACTTCCAGACTTACCCGGCCCCACTGGCATCATTCCTGGCGGGGGAGGACCCATCATTGGCATCATTGGAGGTCCACCCATGTGAGGGGCTGGCATCATCCCAGGTCGTGGCGGGCCAGCTGAACACAAACACAGACTGGTAATACGGTAACATACCCGAACACTTCCACACTCATCAGCCACTTGCAACGTGAAATCGTTATTATTAAGGATACAGGATTTTTTAGTAAAGTTTAATAAACAATAAGCTGTGCTGGAGGATTTAATGACGCCACTTGCCATGGCAGCTACCAAGCAAGATAAGGAGCATACATTAACGTGCTCTGCATGGCTAAAACACAACAAAGCAAACATCACAACGGCCACTGAAACACCCTCACAGAGCGTTCTCTTGTAGTTTGATATTCATGAGTTCAAAACTCCTCAGCTTTATTTATTTGCAAGGCAATGATGTTAAGCACAGCTGCAGAGAGACTTACGGAGGCTGGGAGGGGGCGGTATCATGGCTCCCCCGGGAGGCGGTGCCGAGAACGGAGATGGGGGGATTTTCCCTTGCTGAAATGCAGCCGCTGCACGGACAATAAAAACAGATGAAAAATACATAAACAAGAGTGAAAAAAACACCTACAAAGCTTGTGAAGCACCTGTGTCAATCTTCCTTCCCATGTTAGACACTCGGAGTTACTGTCGTGCCTAGGATTATTAAATTGAGTCACCCTAACTGAAAAAAGTTGAAAGTCAGCGACCTAGGGAAGTAACAGAAGCATGAAAATCATCTTAAGTGACAGGAGAAAGGAAAACTGGAACTGATCAGAAGGAAGGCAAAAGATACAGAAGATGGAAAGGACTAGAGAAGGGAAACCGACAGAAAGTTAACAGGGTGTTTGCATTTATTTTGCTTACAGAGAAAAGGACAGCTATCCACAGGGAAATAAAGGAAAAGAAGGAGAAGAGCCATTTAAAGGGAAAGACTAAATGCTTCTCATTTTATTTAGTACATTAACACTAAGAATGAAAAAATCAATACGCCTAAGGAGGTGAAGCCAAAAGACTCAGCCCACTGTCTGCTTTCCTGCTTCTTGGATACTTTTTTTGTTATTCAGGCTGTTCACATAAACGAGTCACTGCTAACTAAAGCAAAAATAAAGCTTAGGCACTAGAGAAGTATCTCATTTCTCCTTCAAGTGATAGCTCTGTTCTCAGCTGTTTGGGGAGAAAAGGAAACAAATTTCTTTTGCAAGCTTGTGGTAAAGTGCTCAGGTAGCTTTTAAACTCAAAGGAAATTCTTCTAAAAGCAAGCAGAGTTTGTATAAAATTCAGCTGTCCAAGAGGCCCCTTGACCAACAGCAGAGAAACGTCTGCCTGCAATGACCCCCTACGCAGAGCTCTTGGGTCTCTTCAGTGGAAACCTTCAGTGCAAGCCCGAGCATCTAGGTGACATTCCCACCCACAGCACCCATGGCAAGAAAACCACCACGGAGTGCAGCAAAATCAGCAGGAGGGGCAGGACGACAAGGACACATGGGAGAGACGGGAGCGATGGCACCGCCTCTCTCGGACACAGGGTTAGTCTTACTTGTCTTGTCAATGAGGCTCTGAGCTTGCTCCTCCATCCATTTCTGGTAGTAGTCCTTCACGTTCTCCTTGTGCTTCCTGCCGCTGCAGTGGGTTTTCCTCACGGAGGGCTGAGGAAAGTCACAAACCCAGATATTACCTAAACGCTTGCCAAAAAGTTAAGCCACGTAGTTAAATAACTAAGACCGGCCGGGTTGGGTGCACAGGCGGCTGCAGCGCCGGACAAGTTACTCCCTGCTACTCCCGCCACGGAGGATGCGGGACGTGGGGAACGTTGCGGGGCGCGGGGAGCGCGGGGCGCGTCCAAGCCCGCACGCGCCGCTGGCGAGGCGCGGGACGCGGCACTCACCGAGTCGTGGGTGAGGTAGGTGTCGCAGTAATCGCAGTAAAACCTGTGCGGGAAGAGCGGTCAGGGCCGACACCGCCGCGGGCGCGCGGGCCCCGGCAGGCGGCAGCGCCCGCGCTCGCCCTGAGCGCGATCCACCCCCCCCCCCGCCCCGCCCCGCCCCGTGCGGCCACCGGGCGCCCCGGTACCGGCGCCCGCGGAACCCCGCTCACTTGGGCATGGTGCTCCCCGCGCCCCGCCACCGGCGCCGCCGGAAGTGACGCACTCGCAGAGCGCCGCGGCGCCACCGGAACGCGCTTTGACCGCACTCGGCTGCCGTAGCAGGGCGCGCGCTCGCCCTGGCATGTCCTCAGCCGCCCACGGTGGCTTGCGAGGGCCAAAAGGGGGGCGGCGGCGGCGGCTTCGCGTTGGTGGCCAGTGCCAGTAGTGCGTGGTGAGGCATGAAACTGGTTGTTCTGAAAGGGGAGGAAGGATGAGGGCTGTTTAAAAGATGATTCAAGCTGGCACCAGACACACACTTCAACCTGCAGTGGCTTTCGCTATGAAACAAGCTGGTGGCTTACTGTATTTCCCGAGTTAAGGGTTTGCATCAACAAGACAAAAACAGCAGCTCTCCAGTCAATCTGTCCTCCAGGCTTCCTGAAATGCAGCTCCAAGTTTTAACACAGTTCAGAAAGTGGAAGTTAAAGATGTTTTCTGGGAACCAGGAAGCAAAACCCAATGAAGCAAAGCAAGCGTGGCAACCACATGCGCTTCACAAGGGATGACGCAGGACTCGTGAGAGCTGGGGCTGCTCGGGAAGTTTTCTTGAAGACTTATCCACGAGACAGGCTCATAGGCTGCCCAGATCGCATGACTAGGGCCCTCACAAAACGCGTTATGAGCCACATTGCATGGCAAGTGGTGGGGGGAGGGAAGGCTGGTAGACATGCCAAGGGAGCTTGGGCACCTCTGAATCATTTTTGGGGTCCATTATTCATCAAATAAGACATTTACTATAGCATACAGTAAACACCATTCTACAATGTGCCATGGTTGCTTTTCCAGACATTTTATTCTGTATTTTGCTGTGCATTCTGCTCTAGGTTACCTCTTTTTCCATTACATCACAAACACGTTTCCCACTTGCCTCAATAAATCTCAGCATCAGCAGAGCCCCCCACTTCCCAGCGCTGCCCTCAAGGCCCTTTCCCCCCGCCATGCTATTTGCTCTGCCAGGAGCTTGTTTTCCTTCCGAATCATCCCAGTTTTCCCTCGCAGCTGTGTTTACTGAGCAAACACAGCGGCGAGGGAACCTCCTCCTGGGTCAATATGTGACACGATAATGCAGGGACTTTGGAAGAGACACTGGGCACACAGCGGGCCCGGCCCCAGCGCACACTGACGGGAGGAGGAAAAGGGTCTTCATTTCCCATTTTTATTTCCCGAAGGGACAGGGGTGGGGGACGAGGCGGGCTGTTGACAGGGCCGCTCATGGCAGCACGAGGCTCGCAGGCAGCTCCGCCGACACCCACCGCCTCCTCCCAGCAGCCCCTGCGCGGCCTCATTTGCATAGCCACTTGTGACGCCGCACGCGGCTTATTTGCATACATAAACACGCGCCCTCGCCGCCCGCGCCCGATGCCATATTTGGAAGCGAGGGCGCGCGCGGCTGCGCATGGCCGCGGCGGGGCGTGGACGCCCCTCGCGTGACGCAGCCGCCCGCCGCGCCGCGGCCAATCGGGAGGGCCGCCTCGCAGCGTCACGTTTGCATATGCAAACAAATCATTTGCATGCGGCGGGCTCTCGCTCTGGGGCGCCCGCGCTGACGTCACAGGCGGCGCCGCGGCCGCG
>NW_020456276.1:2472779-2509132 GCF_003342845.1 Nothoprocta perdicaria | reverse complement strand
AGCCGAGCCCGCGGGCTGTGGAGGTGTCCGGTCCCCCCAAAAACAGCCCGGGGAGGGAGGGAAGCGCCGTGGGGAGAGGGGGCCCGGGAGCCGCCGCCGTCCCCGGGAGCTGCGCGGCGCTTCCGTGAAACTTGGCGGCGAGCGGCGGCCGCGGGCGTTTGGGCCGCCTCGCGCCCTCCGAGGCTGCTCGTTGCTGCTCGGGAAGAGGAGAGAACGCGCGGCAGGAGGGGGGAAAGGAGCGACGTGACGGGGGACGGAGAGGCCGGGGGTGCCGGGGCCCCGGGGCGAAGCTGCCGCCGGGCTCGGTGCCAGCGACCCCTTAGGCCGGGGCCCCTGCCCTGCTGGAGGGCGCAGGAGAGCGGGCAGGTTCGTGTCTGCTCCACAGGTCACCAACGGGGGCTACGCAGCTAACCGGAGTCGCCCGTTTTTCCTTAATGCTGTAATATCCACCCCAGAAACACCCGGGTTGGATTGGGGGTTTTCCAGGTGTCGGGCTTGCTATCAACAGTTGGGAAAACTTCGGTGGGATCACGGAGCTAAGGACAGAGCTGTACGGCAGCTTTGTTATCCCTTCCCCCTGATTTTCTCCTCTTTTGGCCGTCCTAAATTACATTATATTGGCAAATTTGCTTCTGCAGAGGGAGGAAGGGTTTATCGAGTACCGAGTAATTTGCAAATTGATTAAATATGAAGGTAGGTCCAGCTACCTCTTTAGTAAAACACTTTGCATAAGTGTTTTACAGCAGAAGGTGCTTTTATACTTCACTTGTGTGAATAATGCTAATAAACCCATCTGAACTGCATACATTGCTTTATAGCCTATTTCCAGCTTTTATGTGATGTTCCTTGAGAGACCTGAAAGCCTATTTCAGTAGTATATTTTTACCTTTTTTTGTATTAAGAAATCCCCATGAGTTATCAGATATTTAAACGTTATATTTTTTTTGCCTACAGATGAAGAAAACCTCAAAAAATGGTCAAAACCACCTAAAATTAATTTTCCAAGCTTCAGTGGCTCAACTCTGTTTCTAAAAACATCGTGAAAGTTTTCAGCTCTTTAGAAGTGTTAATTGATAGGCCTGGCCAATGGGTGGGAGAGTGTAAATAGGAAATCAGTTAAATTGGTGTCCTGTATGCAAGAGTGTATTAAGGAGAAGGGCTGGGGCTGCAGCGCGGCGGCCTGGGGAGCCTCTCGACCCTGGGCTCTGGTGCTCGCGGGTGCTGCACCTTTCCCCCCTGCCCTCTGCTTCCTCCCTGGCCTGCAGAGCTGTTTCTTGCGCCTCTTACTGCACATTTTACACGTTTGCTGCCAGGCCAGGCTGGCCTGCAAATAGTTTGTCTTGGTGAGACTATCAACTTGCTTTTTCTTTTGCTGAAGGCACTTGGGTTCAGCAAGGAGCCTTTCGCTGCGTGCACATCAGGCCTAATGCCCGTCTGCAGGAAACAGGGGCTGCACAGCAGGGGCAAGAGAAATGTGCTTATTTGGTAGACCAGACTCCTCATTTTAGCCTCATCTATTCTGTACTTGTCTATGTGTTAATTAAATACATATGCATACATACACACATGATTTCACTATAACTTTTCTCACAAGAGTGGGAAGCTGCTCTTTGAGGATAATTATATAGTAACCAGACCTCGTGCTACTTCCTTGTGCATCTTGGAGGTGTTGTGGGGTAAGTAATCTGAGCTGTAATGTGTTTTGAAAGAGTATTTCCAATAGTGTCATTAGTGCTTGTATTTAACATACTTAAGATGAATTTGCAAGGCTACTAGGAGAGATAGATTGTTTTAAAGTAGCTTTTTGGGGGGATAACTTTCAAAAAGAGCTAGTGCTCTTGTCTGCGGAACAAGACAGACTTACTTGTAGCCTTTAAAAGTCTGTCCCCTTCTGCATATTGCTTACAATTGTTCCATGCACGTTCTAAGTATTTGGCAGACCTAAGGCAATATTAAGAACCTGGCAGCTGGTTTTATTAGCAATATTGAACAACTGCTTAGGTAGAACATACGCAACCTAAGTTTCTGAGGCTATTCCTTGATCTTCAAGAAATACAGGTTAAATACTTCAGCGTGTTGTCTTTTTCTGTTATTTATTAAACAGTTTCCTAGACCTCTTTTTAATAACACATTGAATTCCGTGTTTGGGCTACTTTAATTTCTTAGGGCTCCGCAGTGGTGCATGAACTTGACTTTGTCCTTTCCGTGTCTGGGCTATCTGTTCTTTAAAGGCAGCAAACATTGTCCTGTTGTTGTTGCTTTTTCCTTTCTTCTGTTGTTGTAGTTAGGAGTTCTGGGATTTTAGAGGGAGATCTTGAGCTTTCACTTTTGGACCTTGGACTTTTGCCTAGCTCCAAAAGTTAACTGCTCGAAAAGATGCCTTGGCACTGGCATCTCTCTTCCCAGAGAAGACACCATAGGCAGGGGGCTGGAGGGCATTTTGCTGCCGTTGCTTCTAGGCTGAAATCCACCCTGGGTTAAGTGGCCCGCTTAGCCGTCCCTCCGCTCCCTTCCCCCCTCCAGATGTTATGTAATGCAGGCGCGGCGGGCGCCGGGCGCCCGCGCATCCAGCACCCTGGGTGCAGGGGAGGGGGCTCCGGGGGCCCTGCAAGTGCTCTTAGTGGGAAAGGCAAGTGCCAGGTGGTGTGAGCAGCTCTGCAGGGCTGGCTGAGCGGGCCAAGAAGCGTGTCTGAACATGTCCGGAGCCGGCGATGCCTGGTTCGATCCGCCCAAGAAACTCTTCTTGAAAAGCCTTTGGGTCGAGGTCTGAAAATCTCAGAACGTTTCGGGCAGGCGGTTAATGGTGAATGAGCCGGTGCTGGAGGCCCCGCAAGGCAGCTCTGCAGCGCATTGGGATCTACGGGCAGAGGAGTCGGAACATTTCCAGCTTTGGGAAGGCAGCAGCACAACAGAAGTTCTTACATGAGTGCCTGGTCAGCAGCAGTGTGGAGCAGGGTAAGGATAAGAGCAGAGGAAACTTCATTCAGATTTTTTTTTTACATTTAGTTACAACCTGTGCTCTAAAACTGAGTTCTTATAAGTTGATATGGAAACTGAGCTGCAACAAGGAAGAGGAATTTTTTTTCTTAATTTGAGAGTATGTCAGCAGTGGTGAGGGTGAGAAGCTGCGGAAGAAGACTTGGAGCTGCTCTCATTGTAGGAAAAAGTGAATTAATTCAAGTTGAAGTAGCAAATAATGTTGGATTTGAAATTCAGATTTCAACACAGTTGGCTGTGAAGGTGTGCCTGACTTGGGAGACTTGCTTTAATGTATGTATAATTCAGAAATGAAAAAAGAACGTAAACAAACATATGTTAATTGCTGTTTAGAAAGCTTTTTTTTAGTAGGCATGAGATGTGTTTGAATTTTATCAAATAATAATTTTTATTGTGCATTTAAAAATATTATGGCAAATAAGTTTTATAGAAAATTAGACTAGAGAGCCCGTCTTGTAAGACAATCTTTTCATGAGACAGAAGAATGGTTCTGGAAGAACCATTGTTTTTACTTTAAAGAATTTGTAGCTGCAATGTGGTTTAACTAGTACTCAAAGGAGAAGGATGCATACAAATAGTTATGAATTACCTTTATATTTTATCTCTGAAAATACAGAAAACTGTTATAAAACCTCTTCCATTAGCAAATTGTGTAATGTATAGAGCATTTCTGGAGGTATGAGCGAGGGGAGCCAGTGGGAGGTAGGGATTAAGTATGGTAGGGCTGATTTTTACATCAGAAATCCGAAATTTCTCTCTTATTAATGGAAATTTATTTATTATTTGTTCATTTGTCTTATGAGTCTCGGAGAGAAGGTCCTGCCTTAAAAATACATTTTGATCTGTCTGTGTGCTGCTTAGATTGCCCTTAGTTCTTTATATCAGATGAACCCCCTATATCGCCTAGAAGCGGATGCACTTGATCAGGAGTCTGAAATGTGTTTTAGCTAATAACTTTTCTTTATTGCTTTTGCCAAATGCTTAATTTCTGGTTTTAGTACAGAAGACATGGTGATACTGTCAGTAATAGTCTGCTCTGAGGAGGAAGGAGACTTAATTTTGGGAGTTTGAAATGCTCTGTCTCAGAGCTCAAGTGTAAATAGGTGGACACGTGGTGTCTACAGGATACTACTACTCGTGCATAGGCAGTTCTGTCGTCTTCAGCATAATAAACTTTTTCTCTCAGCCTAAACTGCGTTTTACTGTAGTTAGAGTTAGCTGCTACTCAGACTAAATCATCATTCGGTAACTTTTTTTCTTTTTCCTCCAGCTAGCCATGTTCTGTTTCAATTGGTGGAATATAACATGTGCAGAAGGCAGACAGAAAGACGAGCACGGATTCTGCAACCATAAAGTTTTAGACCTTTCGTGTCAGGACACAAGTACTGAGGGGAAATGGGTCGTCTTAGCTGCATCTGCCCCAGCACCATCAAACATTTTATCGTGGGGTTTGATCAAAAGCCAGTTTTATTGATTACAACATACATAATAAATATAAAGCTTTTATGCCCGTGTAAGCATCGTTGGATTTGCTACAGAGATTTATGGCCTCGCAAGTAGGGAGTGGTGGTGTGCGCTGCAGCGCAGCGGAGCTCGGGGTTCCCTGCTGTCCGTGTTCTGTCTGCGCTTTGCCTTGGTCCATGGGACTCCTGTCACTTCCCTTTGGCTAATCCGTGTTCTGATTAATCTGAGGAAAACTTCCCCCATGCCCTGTATAAATCTCAGGCTTAATCTAGGACTGTTTTCCTTCGGAGAGGCTCGTGGAGGGGATCTCAAAACCTTTTGCCATGGAGGAGGCAGGAAATCTGAGGGGGAAAAAAAATGGGCCTTTAAGTAAATCCTTCTCCTCTTTTGAAAACTTTTTTGGGATTAATTAAGTGCTCATCCAGGCATCTAGGAAGGAAATGATAGTGGTGGGATGGCAGTCATATTATTTGTTTCTCTTCTTCCTATATTTAAAAGTCTCGTGCTGTTTATGCACCTCAATAGTAAATAGCAAGAGTTTTAAGTGACGTATCTCTTGATCTGCCCCAGTCAGATTAATATTTGGAGATGCTGTCCAGTTGAACACTGACTTTAAGAAAGCATTCAGGGTTTTGGAAAAGTTAAGCAGGCAGTAGGGAAGGAGGAAGGTGATTTAAATAACAAGATATTTTAACCTACTGGTGAGCTGCTGTAGTAAGGGGCAGAGAAGAGGAATGTCCCTACATGTAGACAGGCCTAGTGTCTCTTGAGGATGTCAAAATGTCAGGGGAGTGACAGTCTCTAGGAGTAGCTAGAGTTAGAGATAAAGAGGAGTAGCTGTTGAGCAAAGTGTAGATGGGGTCATTCATACCGTGTGTCTGGGGAGCAGAAAATAGCATTTTAAGCGTGTAACCCATTGTGGCTAACTTAAAGCGTAGAGGGTGTCTTTTTAGTACATGTTAACTATTATAAAATTGCATCTGAGGTGGCCACAAGTGTCCCTCAATGCTACTGAAATAATGAAACCATAGTATTGGTTAACCAATTGAAAGCTTTTTCTTGGACAGCTTTTATTTAGTGTATTTAAAAAAAAAAAAAAAAAAAAGTAAATCTCGTCTCCAGAATAAGCAATATGGTAAATATTTGACCTGCTTATTCCAAAGAAAAAATAGTTGCATTGATTGTATTTTTAACTACAATTTATCCTATGATTAAATTATGCTGTGTTCCCGAGTTGCAGAACTTCTCAAAGTTGGGGGCACCTGATATGGAAGCGCCGACAGACGACTGTAACGGGAGGAATTGGTACACTATAATTT
Organism: Nothoprocta perdicaria; assembly: GCF_003342845.1. Taxonomy (NCBI): domain Eukaryota; kingdom Metazoa; phylum Chordata; class Aves; order Tinamiformes; family Tinamidae; genus Nothoprocta; species Nothoprocta perdicaria. The sequence continues at coordinate 2,503,352 of NW_020456276.1, read as the reverse complement.
TAGTCTGGTGGGACTGCCTCGCATGCCTGAGCTTGTTCTAGGACCGTTTCTGTGGCTTAAATCCCCCTCTAATGCTGGCAGTTACAGATTGGTGCTATAGTTTATGCTGAAGAAGTGGTAGTTACTCGAGTCTTTTGCAGGCCCGGGGCCTGGACAGCGCTTCGGTTGCACGAAACCCCTGCAAGGAGAGCGATGCTCTGTGGTGGCTGAGGGTGCAGTGCTACGAGAACAGTGCACCCTCTCCCTGCCTTGTCACTGCTCAGAGTATGATACTGCTTCTCATTGCTGCAGGGGTTTGTGTTTGTCCTGGAATATCCCCTTTGGATTTTGGACCTGGCTGTTTGCAACATGGCTGTCGAAATGTATTTTGTGGCTTAGTGTAAAGAGAATGTGTGGGCTTCAAATTAACCAGGTGTTTCCCTTTTCTCCTTCAGCTGTGTAATTTAGTTTACAGCTTCTGACTTCCCTCAGTGGCCTTTTGGTGAAGGCAGTTCCTGAAACTCATGATTTTATGTAAGAGAGGCCAAGAATGAAGATACCTGTTATATGACTTCGGCTTTCAGAAAGGGTATCTGTTGAAAGCTACTCGCTGATTAAAATTTCCAGTCCTTCAAAGCATCTTGAGACTTTCCATTTAATTGCCACTACTGAAAATGTTTGCATTAAAACTCCAGGTGAGCGAGCTTCCCTGTGGAGCAGTGAGTGCGTGTCCTACGTGTTCTTCCTTCCCGCCGTGCTCATCTTCAGCCTCCTCCAAGACAGAGGTGTCTCCTGCTTGAGAAGCAACGTGATACCTGTTGGAGATCTCCTGGCCAAACTCTGGTCATTCAAGGTCCCCAAGAGCTGAGGCAAATAAAATCCAAAGGTGATACTGGACATGGAACATGTTGGGGCAGAATAAAGAGTGTGCTGGGGGCTGACTCGTTTGGACGTGCCCCATATACAGTTTTAGCCGTTCCCACCTGTATCGTGTAGTGATGTTCCATTTTTTCGTTTCAGGAGTGAGAATTCATCCATCTGCTGCACTTTCTCCTCTTGCATCTTTTTCTCTGTTCTTAGCAGTAGCCGCTTTATGCAGTATTAAGGAGCCTGGTTACATCCTGGATTTGGAGAATGTAACAGGGGGCAAATGGTGGGGACTGAGGATTCAGTGACAGAAAATGCACAAGTTCTACATAACTTCTGTTCTTACATTCTATAGAAATAGAACGTTCTATGTAAAATATTCCTGAGATTTCGCTGTTCTCTGCTATTACTGCATGTTTTGTGCGTTGCATCCTGGCTGAAGGATATCACCTGAGTGGTGATTTGCCTTCAAATACTCTGCCATATGTGAGGACCCAGAACATACAGTACTCATTGCGCGTTGGACCCTTGCCTGTCTTCAAAGTGAGAGCAGTGCAAAGCCACGGGAGGAGAGAATGTAACCTGGCATTCGCTTTATTAATTTGTCAGTGTTTTCTACTTGACTTAGACATCCTCAGCTTACTGTGTGTGTACGGCTTAAAGGCTAAATCCCGTGTAAAATGTCCATGAGTTGCGTGTGGCCAAATGGAATTTCAGGGAAGAGCGGAGCCTGTTTTTTTTCCCTGGTAGGTCGGGAAGAGAAGATCAGTACCAACTCTCACCCACTTCAGCTAGCGGTGGGTGATAGTGGCTGTAGGAACAGGGAGGAGCTAATGAGACAAACAGCCCCTTCAGTTTGGATTTTTGGAGGGTTTTCATCGGAAATTAGCAAAGAATTTGTCAACAAATGAAAAATTACAAGCTTCCAGTAACATTTCTAATGAAACTTGTAATAATTGTTTTACACTGTGAATGTTATTTTTTTGAGAATTCTTACATCCTGCAAAAATGCACTTAGAGAACTGTCTTTGCAAGTTGGCCTTGACGTAGGGGATTTTTATTCCTCCTGTGGCTCAGATCTTGGGGCGGCTGGAGCGCAAACGAAACCCAAACAGGGCCCTGTGCGCGGCGGGTGCAAGAGGTGCCGTGGGGAGGCCGTGCCGCGGGGCAGCTCGCGATGCTCCCCATTAGCTTCTGTTTGGAGAGTACTTGTTTGACAAGAGCCCCCTATCTCGTGTGTGTTAAAAATGCCCATTGCTGCTGCTGTCCTTCCGAGGCGCCCGCGTCGCGTGGAGCAACGGTGGAGGTGTGGGAAGAGCCCTGTGTTTTACTGGCTCTGGAGGGATTAGGCACTGTGTGTGCGCCCTGCCTGCACTAAGCCTGAGCTGGGCCTTGGTTTCGTCACTCTCCTAACAAGGAATTGGATTCAGTTAATAGCAGAACTGTTTGTTTGCAGTCACTCCGAGCTTGCAGATCCCACGGGTCGGGTCCGGTGACTTTTCTCTTTTCTCGCACAAGTTTTCACAACTGTTAGATTGAAGTAAGTGGGTTCTAGATTGTGGCTAGATTTGGGAGTTTCTTTCACTTCTCGATATTGCATGGTGACCTACTTAATTGGGAGTAATTACCATCTATATATTAGTTTAATATAACAAAAGACTGTCTGGAAAATAAACTGGAAGGGAAAGAATGGCTCAAGATAAACCACCTCTTTGCAAACACTTAAGCGTTGTTAAGGGACATCTCCAGAGCTATTAGCAGAGAAGTTTAACTTCACTTTTGTAATTTAGCTCCTGGGGATTGGAACAGAGCAGCAGAGCAAAAGTATAGATTAAAAAAAAAAGCCCTGGTCTGTGAGTAGCATTTTGTTGGAGAAACACTTGGTAAGAAGCTGTGCAGCTCTTGGAAAGGATGATATGGCTATGGGTGGATAGGAGGGCTCCGGTCGATACTGCGGAGCCGCAGTGTTTATCTGCTATCTCCCCAGCCCCTTTCCTGAAACACGGCTCTTACGGCTGGGACTGAGTGTTGTTTTGGTAGAACCTGAATGTTGTTTTGGTTGAACCAGGCCTACATGGTCACAGTGGCAGTTCACATTGCCTGCCTTTCTGCAGCAGTGTGAGGGCAAAGCCTGTCAGACCTGCCCCGTGAGTCGCGTTGAGCCACAGAGCATCGCAGGCCGGCCCTGCTGTAAAAATGGAGAAAAGTTGCTTCGTTTGGGCAAGGTGAGCAGGGCCTGGCACCTGACGGGCTCTGCTGCGGCCGCGCTGTGGCCGTGCCTGTGATTAGGACGACTCAGGCACGCACGTTACCGCGCTCACCGCCCGCGTCCAAAGCCGCTCCGCGTGGAGCAGTAATTTACTGTATGCGGCAGAGAGCAGGCGAAGCCCCGAGAGCCGGCTGATCAGATCAGCAAGGCCCTAGGAGGGGTTTAACACTGCCTCGGCAGCCAACTGAAACGGCTCCGACGGGGCTGCCCTAATGTGGCGCGAGCCCTACCTGCAAGGCAGGCTCGGGGAAGCAGAAGCTTTTGCATGATAAGCCCTTCTTATCAGGTTCAGCTTCTCATACCTGTCCCCGAAGTACAGGCAGCTGGTGGGAGGCAATTGTAAGTGGGGCATGACAGTGAAGACCTTAAAATAAAAGCAAATTTCAGTGACTTGAGTGCTTTTGACCCTGAAAAGACCTGCTTTCTCACCAAGGCTTGCGTTTGGTTGTAAACTCCCGAACTAAGAAGTCTGTGGGTGCATTTTGTACCAGCTGCCACAAGCAGCTTCAGCTACTCGTGGTGCAGAACGCTTGCTTGTGCAACCCTCTGAAAATGCTGCTGGCTTTTCCAAAGTGGGGGCTGCCTTCAAACCGCTGCCCGGGCAGGTGGGACAGGGGCAGCGTGTCCCGGACGGGGGGCTCGGTGCCCGTGGGGCGAGCGGCTCCGCGGCGCCGTGGCGAGCGCAGGGCGCCGCTCCCGCCGCTATCTCTGCACCACCCGAACTTCGGATCTGCTTCGTCATCCTGACTCCGGCCCTGGCCGCTTTCAATTTCCCTTTAGCTTCTGGAAGCTTCCTCATCGATCGCTAGTGGGGAGGCCGGGATGGGCCCACACAAACAGCAGGGGCTCCCCCATGCTCCACCTGAACCTGCCGTTCCCCCCAAGGGTGCGAGCGGGAGGGTTTGGATCCCCAGAGGTGCAAACCTGCTTTGCAGCAGGGACTCTCCTGTAGTTAGTTCCTAGCTAAACGCTGCCGCGGCCTGGAGCTGTTTCCCCGTGACAAAGCAAGCCCTGAAATACGACACAGGGAGGGGAGGGCAGCTGGCAGCGGGCCTGTGAGCACAAATAGCCCACTCACTACCTTTGGAGGCATCTTCCCAGGCAAGCAAACAGGAAAGCACCGAGGCCGCCTTGCGAGGAGGCACTGTGCGAATCGTCCCCCTGCAATTTGATGTCTTCTTTTTCCATAGTATAAATAAAATATCATTACAGCCGATGCCGGCATCGTGGCACGCGGGACGACATGCGGATTTGCGTGGCGGAGCATGAGGAGAGCGCAGGGCTGCGGCTTTTGTTGCCTGATTGCCGCAATGGAGGCATGAAATTTTAGTGCAAACTTGACCTCCGGAGCGTAGGGTGACCGGTCGAGTGAACAGGAGCCTCCTGGCGCGGCCCCTGGGGGAGTTATGTAAATCTTGTGCCGGGTATAAGCAACAGGCGGCTGGTGACGTAAAACTGAGCATTTGTCTCTATTTATTGGCTAATGTGACACGCACCCTTCCTGTAGCGTTTGCCTGAGCTGGCTGTATTAAATATAGCCCTGACACTCCTCGAAAATGCCTAGAGGTGAATAACGTCTGCTCGGCTGCAGTTTATTGTTCTAAAGGTAAAAATCTCACGTGGTGGCTCTTGGCTTCGTCCCGGGCTCAAAGTCCGTTCCGTGATAACGGCAGAGGTCTCGTGTGAATCCGGCAGCGCTGGGTTCGGCGGCCGTGCGGGGCAGCACGTTCCTCCAGTGCCGTCTCGTGCTCGGGGTCTCCCTGGGGACACTCGGCGGGATGTTGGTGGCTCCCGTGGTCCCTGCAGCGCAGTCGTCTCCCGGCCATGGGTTAGGGGACCCGTCCTGCTGATTGGGGCTCTCCTGCCACCCTGGGTGCCTCTTGGCTCTGCCCCATGGTGCCGTCACCTGCTCCGACCCGATCACCTGTGTCCCTCCCTCCTCCTTGGGTCTCCAGTGTTTCCTATGAGGAGAAATCTGTGGTATTTCTCTGAGGCAGTTCTGATTTTATGCAGGATATGTCTGATTTTTTAATTCTCCCCTGAACACGGTAGGAATTGAGCAGGAGGCAGTTGGTTTGCTCAGTTCCAAGCCCCTTTCCAGCTGGCAAGCTATCCAAAAAGCCCTATGTTTGTTCTTTCTCAGGGTCACGCTGCAAATGTTTCTCTTGCTTCACCTTGGCGTTTTTGGCTGCAGTTTAGATACAGGACACTTCACCAAACAATAGCAACCCTCCATAAATCCTCTTACCCCTGTCGTGCCGCTTTTGCCTGGTCTTTTACGTGGCTTTCTTTCAGTCCTCTGGGTTTTCTTGATCTTTTCTTCTTCCCCATTTTGCTCAAAAGGGGAGCATAACTATTTGTGGTCAAGAATAAGACCCAGCAGTTCAACCTATTGCCTCTGGTGAGATTTTATTCACCTCTCTCCTCGCAGCACCTACTCACAACATGTAAATTTAGGACCACATCTCGCAGCCAGGCGTGAACAGAGGAACTGTAGGACTTGCCAAGTGCTTATATAATAATTTAATAGTATATTGTGGAAGAGCAGCTCAGGCTCAGGAACCTGCTGCCTGTTTGACTGCTCTTCTTTTCAAATTAATTCTCACGAGTTTCAGCTACCCCATCTCTCAGGAATCAATAGCACTTGGAGCTCCCTGAATAACTTAATATATCACAGGTTTCCACCATCATTTATCTTTATTCAATAAAAAATCTTGGCTGAGGTGATTTTAAGCTGTGATTTTTTTCCTGTTAGCTGCGCAGCCTCTTACAGGTTACTAAATAGTCCTAGAAAACCTGTAGCTCATACATGACCATATGGTTCCAAAGCAGCAGAGCCAGGGTTCTTATCCATAGCTCCTGATGCACCTTCGGCCTTGAGGGTTATCTTCAGTGTATTCTCTGTGTTGTGTTCAGCCTGTGCTCCTCGGACCTTTTGTGCCAAAATAAAACAAAAAGATCCAGTTTACATAAGTTATCTCTAGGAAACAAGGCCTGTCTAAAGAAACAGCCCTGTTGTTTACATGCTGCTGCGTGGCCGTTCCCTCCACGGCTCTTGAACTTCTTGGCAAACTTCAAAAAGTGGTATTAGAAGATTTTAAAAAACTGAATTAGAAGATTTTCAGTAAAAATAAGCTGAGTAGGAAAGTGATCCAAAATCCTGTCCCTGTGAAGTAAAAGACAGGGTTGAGCTCAATAATTCTGGGGGAGTCGCATGCAATAGAGACAAAGATTTCAGGAAGATGTGAGCAGCAGATCTAATAGAGTATGAATAACATTTTTGCTTACCTGTTTAGGGCAAAATACATAAAGTTGTGCTGGGGACCTTGACCCACCTGTCCTTAAGGTTGCATTATTTATTTATTTATTTATTTGTTTGTTTGTTTTTTTCTTAAATAGGAATCTACAAGCCGCCATTGGAGCCTACTATGATTTTGAGAGCCCAAATATCAATGTACCCTCCATGTCCTTTGTGGAAGATGTCACCATAGGAGAAGGAGAGTCCATCCCTCCCGACACCCAGTTTACAAAAACATGGAGGATACAAAACACAGGTAAGTCCTGCAGGCTGCAGCCAAGCCCGTGTCGGACACGTTCCAGGATAAGGGTGGCACATGCCGTAGAAGAGCTTTTATGGAGACTTCCATCTGAGAGCAGATTAAACTAGCCATGTTTCTAATCACTTGCCGCAAATGAGATAATGAAAGTCAGCGGGGAGATCTCTTAATCTCAATGTGTTTTAACTCATGAGCCGCTCTTAGTCATGCAGTTTTTGTGAATGTCCCCGTCATTTGGTAGTTGTGCTCTCTGTTGAACTGTGCTCTCAGGCAGAGGCAGTGGTGCAGTGATCTAGCAGAGAGAGGATGACTATGCAGGGTAATGTGACAGGTACCCCTTCTAATACACTTAAAACAGCATTGCTTGTTCATGTTTGGGGAGGATGCAAGGCTGGAGAGACCACATTCCAGTATGAGATAAGTCGAAACAGCGGCTGGAATCCAGGAAGTGAGACGAGGCTAAAGACAGTCTCAGTATTTAGTCTGTCGGGATGTACTTAGGGGGAAAAAAACACATCCATGGATGTAAAGGGAAATACCTTGTCCTCAAGTGTTGCAATGACAGGATGTAGCATGAATGTTTAACCCACGTGTCTGAATTTAATTGACCTGCTGGCACTTTTATAAAGAAGAATGATAGCCCAGCAAGGTCTAATATCATGAATCACCATGAGCAAACTGCAGGTGTGTTAATATTGTTGCTTGTAAATAACTGCGGTGCTTGAGTACTGTACAGATTTATGCTAAATATCGTAGTATAACAATGCTAAATTTCATAGTATAACAACACTAAAACCGTACTAAAAAGCTAAGGGTATTTCATGAGGACATCACAGGTGAGAAGAGATGACTTCCTCTTTCCTCCTTCTACCCACTATGAACCTTAATTTATAAAGACTGTTATAGAGAGAAGGCCTAATTTATAAAGACTCTATTCAAGAGAGAAGGCGTAAGTATTTCTTTTCACTTATTTGGTAGACTCGGTGAAATGCAATGCTGATAGGTATAGCTTTCTCAAGCTCACATCACGTACAAAATTGGCCAGCATATATTTTAGAATCGTGTCTCAAATGCAAGCCTTGCAAATGCAGCATATCTGACAGATGCTGTGTCCTCTTGTGTGTTTTTGTTCCTTTTTTTTTTTTTTTTTTGGCTGCATGCAAATCCAGCCTTAATTTAATATTCTAGTTTTAGGACTAGTTTAGGAAACAACGTTTCATTGTTCCTGGAACATTTGACCTCCTGCAAGCCATGGATCTTCTAAATTGAAGAAAAGGAGTTAATCTTGACTTAGAAAAGGACTTAATCTTGACTTTTCAGAAGTTCCTGGCAAGACCAGAATTTGTTTTGGTTTCAGTGTGAATTAAATCTAAACTTAAGAAGTACATATGTAGTCTAACATTGGGGCTGGAGGCCAAATCTTGTTAAAACTGTGCTGTTGAGGCTTGTTTTAGTTAAATCCAAGCTGATGTATGGTGTTATGACTTTGCAGTTCAGGTAGGACCATACTATTTTAGAACGATTTTAAGATTTAATTGAGATATAATATCAAAGGACTACAGTGTTCCCAGATAACATCTGCTTGTTAGGTAGATAACTGAAGTAAAGCCAAAGTTTTTAACAGCTCGGCAGACGCTCTTGATGAAATGACTTCAGTTCCACAACGTGCGATATCTGAGGCTTGTGTCACCAGAGCGTGGAGTGGCTGGCGAGTGTGGCAAGCAGAGCTTTGGAGAGGTTGTCACTTAGAAGCACGCAAGCAATAAGCTAGTTTCAGGCAGTTGCTGTATGTGTTATTAAAAACTAATGTCCTGCTTTAATACCTTCCAGGACTCTGCTTGGTTTGTCTGCCAAAAGACCAGTTTGTACAGTAGAGCCATTGCTGAAAGAACAGCAGGATTTAACAGACTTATTTCCTCTTCCCTCTCTCCTCCCAGCTGCTGCTGGCTTTGCAGAACAGTTACTCCAATTTGCCATCTCCTGAGAGATGCATGTACTGAAATAGAATGACATAATCATCATTTCATTTTATGGGGCTTATCAGTTGCAGCACTCTAGGCACCTTGCAAGCCTAAAGCCATTAAAACTGATAAAAATCACATAAATAATTTAAACTGAACCGTGTTGCTGGGCTGCCAACCCTTTCAGATGAGACTTCACACTCAACTCCCACACGCTACAGTGTGAGGTCAGTTAATCACTCGGCTCCCCTTTCAGAGACCTCCCTATCTCAGCACTGCTTCCAACTGTAGCAGCATCCCCCGTGCCAAATATCCCGTGTTGTTTATTCGTATCACGCTCTCGCTGCTGGACTGTGAATTTCACACATCAGGACTCGACAAGAAAGCCAACTCCTGCCATGTCTTCCCTGAACTATCTGCTGGGATTAAATGAGCAAGGAAGCTTTTGCATAGGCTACCCTTTGAGGCCGTCTTAGGTAACGATCAGCATCCACTGTCCTTGCCTCAGAAGAGACTTAGAGTTGTTCCAAGCTTCCTGTGGGTCAGGCCTTCCTTAACTGTTTCCACTAACCTTAAGCAAGCAGCAGTATTCCCAAGTTAATGTCAGTATCGGTTACACTGATTTATTTATTTATTTTTGCAGTTGCTACACGGAGTAACTGCTGGGCCTTTGAGGTTTTCCCTGTGCAAAGAAGAGCTAGAAGTTCTTTAAAGAGGAAAAGGGAATTCTCGTGCTGGTTGCACAGTGGACCAGTCTTGTTGAACAATGCACTCTTCCATATATCCCTTGCAGGTTGCGTGCATCTTGCTGGCCCTCCGAGTGTTCAGCAGTTGCACAGCTGCTCTAATAAGGACGTTTTATCCCTTTCCATACAGCCTGAAAGCTGCTCCTAGTGCGCCGTCATTAATCCTTCCTTCTGCTTACCCCTAGGGACGGAGGCCTGGCCCCCAGGGGTTTGCCTGAAGTATGTTGGGGGAGACCAGTTTGGCCACGTCAACATGGTGATGGTCAGGTCCCTGGAGCCCCAGGAGATGGCGGATGTCAGCGTGCAGATGTGCAGCCCCAGCACGGCAGGGATGTATCAGGGACAGTGGCGCATGTGCACGGCCACCGGACTCTATTATGGAGGTGAGTGCTTCCCCTTTGGAATGCGCCCGTTCCAGGCAACAGAGATGCTCCTGCTGGCTCCTTGCAGGCGCTCTCCTGATACCCAAATGGTATTTCAGCCATACTCTTTCCTTGTGTGACTTGCTGCAATGGCTCTTGGCTCATTGCTGCCGTCTGGGAAGATGCAGCTCGCTGGGAAGGTCCTTGGTTTCCAGTCTGGAAGTGCTCTAGAAATCCAGTGGCTGATACTGCTTTGAACCCTGAAGGACACGAGATGTGTGTTCTGTAACCTCCGACCACACACAGAAGGCAGAAGCCTGCCAGCTCGGAGATTAAGTATAGCAAATAGAGCAAACACCTTAGTGTTTGCTAAATGAGCTCCATTTTCTTGGTCGGCCCAGGTTTGTTCTAAAACTCTGCAGATTTTAGAACCTGCAGAACCTGCAGTTTGTCCCTGTTTCTGCAGGGACAAACTGCAGGTTACACAGAGTGCTAGAGAAGGAAGGGACATGGATGGGTCTCCTTGAGACCATTACCCCTGCGGACTCTTTCTGAGCTACACAGTGCTGAACATGGTGAACTAAATACAGATGTAAGAGCTTTTTGAGTGATGAAACCCCTGTCTAAGAAGTTTGGTTAAGAAGTGGCCCAGATTCTAAAGTTTAACCTGCTGCATTCACTGTAGAAAGGTTATTTTTATATAGAACATTTTAAAGAAAATCAGTGTATGATATTTTGTGTAGTTCCTCAGCCTGAAATCTTTCTCCATTCGGAGTTTTGCAGGCGTTTTTAGGCAGGTTCAGTGTCTAGCAGGAGACTTTGTGCCTGTTCTGGCAGCTGGGAGATGGGCTTGAGCGGGAAGCAGGAACGCTCCGAGTCAGAACCAGCGCTTTGCTTGGAGGAACGGGTTTCCTTGGCAGAACAGGGAGAAACCATTTGAAATCAGTGACTTCTATTACATATTTTGAGGGCAAACGAATGCGAATCTGCCCGTTCAACAGCAGCTTTCGCCGCCCGCCGGGTTGGGGCTCTGTTTTTGGGGGGTTTGCGGGTTTTCCACGAGCCGCGGGCGGCGGCGCCGCGCGTGGGCGGCAGGGGGCGCCGCAGCGCTGCGGGTGGCGCCTCCCCCCCCCCCCCCCCCCCGGCCTGCTCCCTCCCGCAGGATTTGGGAGCCTTGCGCTTTTCCCTAGGGATTCCCACCCTTGCCGGCATTTGGGGGGAGTCCTCAAACATTGCTGGGTTTTGCAAGGCTGTAGCCTCTCTTTAATTGCCTTGTGAGGAGCAAATTAACGAGGGCAGCGTTATTAGCCCCGTGAGCGGAGGGAAGGGTCTTTGGGAATTCGAGCTGCTCCCCCGGCGATGAGGGTGAAAGCAGCGGGCAAAGACCCGGCCGGCGCCTCGGCCCGGGCCGGCAGCACCGAGCAGCCCCGTGCGGACCAGCGTTACCTGCGGAAAAGCTGGGAGCTCCATTCTGTGCGACGCAGGGTGCCCTTGTCAGATCTGCCGAGGTGAGGAAAGGCACCGCTGGTTTGGATTCTTCCTCTCCACGCAGCGACACAAAACCTGGGCACGTTTAATGGAGGGGGGAAAAAGGCAGTAACGCTGAATTTGGATACAAGTCAAGCAATTTATGTAAATAAGCCACACTTTTTGCATGTGGTGTGAATGAAATGGTGACTAGAATAATTGTATTTATGTACAGGGCACAGATAAGCATAGGTAAGAGCGTAAATATTTTCTTTGTTCATATAGCTGTTATTCTATCCAGTAGGTTGAAAGTTGGTATAGTAATATCCCGCAGATAGTTAGTCCACATAATGTATTTTTGATGGAACTAGAATCAAAATATTATTTCAGATTGAATTGTCATAGACTAACTACATTTTAAGTGACTTTTTGCAAGGTTTGGCTATTGAAGAAAACAAAACCGAACCAAAAACATTGGTTTGTACCCCCAGAGCAGAAGTTTGAGAGTGGTATTCCTTGTGCTCTCAGTTTTATAGTGCACCCTTGGATAAAATTGCTTTGAGGTTTCTTTTGCAGTGCCTCCCATTGGCAATCTGAAGTACAGTTGCATGTGATCCTGGTAGTTTTTTGGGGTTTTTTATATTTTTAATTAAATTTTCTAAACGTTTTTCTCCTTATTTTTTTTTTCCTGCAATTGTAAAGGATGGAATCCCTCTTCTGTTTTCCCCTTCTCTCCCTTTCTCCATAAGCTCTATTCTGCGATGACCTGAATGTCCTTCCCTTTCCCTAGATGTCATCTGGGTGATCCTCAGCGTGGAGGTTGGAGGACTTCTAGGAGTAACACAGCAGCTCTCATCCTTTGAGACAGAGTTCAACACACAACCGCACCGCAAGGTAGAAGGAAACTTTAACCCATTCGCCTCTCCACAGAAGAACAGGCAACCAGATGAAAACAACCTAAAAGACCCTGGGGGTTCCGAGCTAGGCACAATCAGCAAAAACACGTGGGGGCCAGCTCCAGACCAAATTGAACAAGATCAGAATGGACTGTCACAAAACTCTGTAAATCTCTCCCCCAGCAGTCACTCGAACAACTTGTCGGTAGTGACGTACAGTAAGGTAGGTGCCCTGGGAGAACAGGAGAATGGGTAGGTGATGAGACTGTGCTCTGTGTGTCATAGGTCTTCATTACAAACTGCAAAGCCCTTCCCTTCTGCTTCTGCCAGACCTGCTAAGGAAGGTTTCAAATTTGACTCTCTGACTCTGCCAACTCCTCATGTTACATTAAAATACCTTTGCCTCTGATAGACTCTACCAGATTCACCTTTTTTGTTTTTGCTTCAAATCCTTAAAGTTTATATAATCTTGTCTGGGTGCTGTAACTATTAGTGGCTGGAACCGACTCCGGTTACATGTGCAAATAAGTCAAAATATCTCTCTAGCTGTGCTCCAAATTTTGCATTAAAAAGGCTTTTAAAAAAAAAAGACCACCCTTCCCAAAACCGAAGATGAATGAGACAACTTCATTTTAAGTGGTCTGGGGAGACTACAGAGCTCACCATTTTGCTCCCAGAATCTATCTGTCAGGAATAATCAATCAAAGGATTGTTCCTGTCTGTGTCCTTGTCTTGTTTATATCTGTAGGTGGCTTTTAAATTATCCTTACTTTAAATCTCTCTCAAAAAGCTTGCTTGATGGATGCTATATGAGTCTGAGTGATATTTTGACTGTTTTTATTTGCTTGTGTGTGAAAATTGAATTGCAGGATTATTTACAATTCAGAATCCACCTGTTAATGCAACCGGTATGTGTAGGTGTGTACTGTCATATGTCAAAATAGTTTGATTTTAAAATCCTTTAAAAACGCTTTACTGTACTTTAAGCAGGCTGTGTAGGACAATAACACTTGGTTGCTGAATGACTTAATAAAGCCCTAATATTAGTTCACCTACAGCACTATAGTTCCTAACTGGATAACCTGCCTGTCCTGTATCAGTGGATCATGTTCTAGTGTCCTACTTTGCAGCAGGGCTGTGCGTTTTTAGGTTTTCACTGATGGCATGCGTGGGAGTGACTGTTTGGCAGGCTCCCAATCACCCCGTCGATGTTTTGCACCTCAGACATCGACTTCTGTAAGGCTCCCACTTCGAGGTTCTCACTTAGTGAAGATGAGATGAACGGCTTAGGAAACTGGTAGAAATAAAGCCCTTCTCCTGTCCTGTCTAAATCAGCAGAGCCTGGAAGTTCAGCAATCCCTTGTGGGGAGCAGTGCACATTTTCACAGCAGTGACTTCTCAAAAGGCCCTGGCTGAGGCCACGTATATTGATGCAGCTTCTCTCTGTGAAAAAATGATCTCCCTCAGGTGCTTCTTGTGGGGAAGGCTGCTGTGCTCCTGTCTGCCGGGCGCACCCCAGCAAGGGCTGGTAACAGCCCTCGTGGCGCAGCGGTCGCGGAGAGAAGCTGAAGGATAAAAACGGGATGGTTTTCGTGACCTAGTGGACTCCCTAACCTTTCATTGCTCAAATACAGCCCTTCATAGCTAAAGTGCTAGGTTTGATGTAGGTAGGAGTATTAAGTCCCAGCTTGGCTGTTAAGCTTTAAGCTGAATTTGCCTTTTTTTCCCTACTCGCTTGTTTACCATGGGTGCCGCTCTTGGCAGTTGCTCCATAGCTGATTTGCACTTGCAGGGGGATGGATGCAGAGCTGCTATTGCCCTTCCACAGGGTTGTGCAGAAGTGCTGGGTGCAGGTTTGGGCAGTAACGTGGCCTTCAGTTTTCACTAGGTCTCTTTCCTTGCAGTTGGTTTCTGTGCCCTTCCTAGTGAAGTGAGGGCAGCATGTGCCAAAAGGGCAGGCGCGTGGACACAGCTGCCGAGGACGAGTGTTTTCAAGGAGCATGGGTGTAAGCAGCCTGTACCTGCTGGAGGCGCACAGGGCATAGCAAATATCAGCTGTGCCAGAGAGGAGAAAAGCCACAAGGAGAGTGAAGCACTGAGATGATGATTTCACTACGTTTATGCAGGCTGTAATAACTCGGAGTTCTCACTCCGTACTGTTATGCTATGAGTCACTGTAATCTAGCCTGGGGTGTAGGGTAGGTGACCTCCTTTCTCTTGCTCCTTGTTCCTTTTTGTGTTCACTAAGTGTTTTGGGATGGTTTTGGATAGAATTTCTGAGACAAAAGCAGAGATTTTGTTCCTCTCTTTCTTCAGGAGAGGTAATTCAGTCCTCTTTGGAGAGGAGGTGGAGTTGGTTAAAGGCTGGTCCATTTATTGAGGCTTCTGTCTCCACTGCAGGGTTCCTGTTGGTGACAAAATAAGAATAGTTCTTTTCGGTAGGGGACATGACTAAGGCAGTTCTGAAGATCAAGGTGCTTTGCGCAGCAAATCTGCCCTGCCCAGTCCATCCAGGCCAGGACGAATCTGGCCACACAGCTGGTCCTCACATTGAGATTTGTGGCTGGTCTCTTTGGAGTGAAAGGCTCAGGTCAGCTGGATCTCTAAACACTTGATCTCCTTCAGAATTGCCAGGTGAGCATGGCTTAGATGCAGCCCTGTTGCATGCCTTCTTCCTGCAAGCTGCAAGCCTTTCCGCAAAAGAAGTTATTTTTTTCCCTGCTCCAAGGGGAAAATGTGTAACCAATATCCCCAGCTGAATCTCCCAGCTTAACCAGAGAAGGGGTGTCTGTAGAAGCCCTAACCCACCTGAGCAGCAGATGGTTTGGGGTACCCGTTGGCAGAGGCTGCATCCCACCATCTGCTTAGGCTGTTCCGTTCCACCTCGTGCCCAGGGGCTGGATGCCACCCGGCTGCTTGGGCGTGCAAGGAGGCTGCTGCGTTCGAACCGCTGCCTCCTCAGCGAGCGGGGACGTGGAAGACGTTACCTGCAGGCTCGGGGGGCTGCTGACGTCGTGGCACGCTGGTGTGCCCTCGTTTGCACTGCCTGTGGGCAGAACCCGTAGGACTCGTGTCTGGTTTCATGGGCCTGGTGAATGGAGCGAATACCCAGTTGTGTTTAACAGCAAAGCAGTGAGGTTGAGTTAGGATGTTCAGAAGAGGCAACGTGCCAGAGTTAGGAGTAAAATGAGCCGTTAAGTGTTCCTCAAATCATTGCTGGGGTTTCCCTTCTGCCGAGAGATCTTGGGGAAGCCAAACTATGCAGTTGCACGAGACTGTAACATTTTTGAGACAAAACTAGTAGCTTCTGGCACCATAGGAGCCGGTGGTAAATTGCAGCTGTAAAAGAGGCCAGAAGCTGCCAAACGGGGGTGAGTTCCCCCTCCAGAAGAGCTGAGCGGGTGTGACTTGTCCTCCAAAATTCCCCTGTGCAAGCAGGATTTCTGACACTGCCGGGCCATCTGCTGCCGAGTTAGACAAGGGTATGAACGTCTCGCAGGGGAAACACTCGGGATGCTGTTCTACAGAACTAGGGAGAACGTGACGTGGGTGCTGTGCCCGGTGGAATAGACGTCCTTAAAAAGAAGAATGAGAAAACAACGTTGAATTCCCTAGGAAGAGATAAGATTAAACCTGTGACCTAGTCAAAACAAGTTGAAAGTGGCCTTTATTCCTGCTCCGACGTGTGGCTCCCCGGTCCACCCTGCTTACCTTATCAATAATGTTCTGGAGAACTGTGGGTCAGGGTCTGTGTTCAAGGCATCATTTTAAGCATGTTTTCTATCCATTCCCAATATAGTTTTTGCTTGTTCTTAGAATCAAATGCACTCTTAAGTACAGTATCGTGCTTATCTCAGGATAGGGACGTGCTGTATTGGAGCGCAGACCTGCCCACGCCTGGGTATTTTATTCTCCTGTTTGGCAGTCGCTTTCTCTCCGTACTCTCCAGAGACATGTGGCTAATGGAGCTTCCTTCTGTTTACTTGCTCCTGTCTCATAGCAACATTGCCGAGGTCCCTGCTGCTCTCTTGTGACTGTCTCCTACATTAAAAGCACAAGTTGTAGTCGTCTGATGCCTGCGCAGTTACATTTCTTAACTAAGAAAAGAAATCTGCAGGTTTTGGTGCCTCTAAGAAGAGCTGAAGCAGATTGCTGTGCATGGACATGCTGTGTGTGCTTGTCACTTGCATTAAGAGAAACTATTTAAATCTGTAGAGGAATTTAGTTGCCCGCCCATCTGCTTTGAGGAAATGCTGTTTTCTGGGGAATATAAAGCTGTACATAGAAGGTCTGATTCTGCAAGGATTTACCTGGACAAAATAAATAGTTGCTACCATAAAGAACATGCTACTATGTGGAGGATATTAACTTATTAATATTCATTGCTTATAATACTCTTAAAAGCCCCTTGAAATATAAACCTACATGGAGTTCCCAAAGGTCAGTTCCTAGCGTTCTTGCTTGCTGCATTTACGCTCCCCATGTTACTTACTTCTGTGTGCGGCTGAATTCTGATCCCTACCACTTGACAGTTTTCTTTTAAGTGAAAACCAAAAATCCTCTGTCTTTTAAGCCTTTAACTGGCCCCACAGCTGATTTTCAAAGCTCCTGCTGCTCTGAGATGCTTCTTCCAAGTGGGGGCCCTCGATTTACGTATTTTTGGAGCACCTCTGCGAAGATGAGACGGGTTTTTTTTCCACCAGTAACTGTTTGAGTACCAAAACACCTTTGGGTAAGGATGATGCCTCAGAAATATGTTTTTAATCATTTTTTTTTCTTTTCCCTTATCTTCTCTGTAGAAGAAGCTTTCCTTTCTCGGTATCTGGGCTTTAAGCTGAGCTAGTTACCACAGGGCTCAACTCATGGTGAGCAAAGTTGAAGAAAGTCAGGACTCGAAGCTCCCACTGCTGCTCTTGGCCAGCCGCACTGCCGCATGGTGTCTGCAGGCCAAACTGATGCTGCATGAGCTGATTTGCTTTTTTGGTAAAACACTGGTGTGCTTGGATGCTGCATGTTAGCCCATCCATGAAAACCAGCAGCCCACGTGCTCTTGGACTGTGGGAAATGGGCGATAATGTGACTTTTAGCTTAACTTTGCCCCAGTGTAGAGTGGCAGTTTCCCTCCTCTTCAATCTCCATGGACTAAAAGCCTGCGGTTGCTTAAGTTACAGCAGCTGAGTTGTTGCATGGGGACTTAACCGTGTACCTAAACCCTCGTGTCCCTGATCGGTTCCTGCATCTAAACCGTAAGAGCAGCCGCTCGTGGAGACGCTGCCTCGTGTTCAGGTGGCCTTCACTGGCACCCCGTGTTCGCCCAGCATGCGTGCAATTAAATAAACGACGGCGACGGAGCCAGCGGCGTTTTGTGCCCGTGTTCAGTGGGCACAGGCGTTAGCCCCGCATCCTGTATCGCTTTGCAGCGGCCTCCTGCCTCCGAGTTGTACCTCGGCCACGAAGGTGAAATAAAGAGAGCTCTTGGAAAGCCTGTGGTGTCATGGTTTCTGCAAGGTTCACTTCATCGTGGTTGTATTTCCATGTCAGCTAAAAAGGGTCTTTAATAGCCACTCCGCTGGGAAAGCAGCTGGGGCTCTTGTTGTTGGGGAGGTCCTCACCAGGCGGTGCCCTGAGAGCCCCGGCTGTTTTTGATGGGCGGGTTGCGCCTTCCTTCCCACACCGGTGCCTGCTTGAAGGTGTGGGAAGAGCCCGGCCTTTGCAAAGGCCTTGGGCTTCCAAAAGCTCAATTTCCTTTTGAACACTGCAGTCGAATGGTGATTTATAGCAATAATTTTCACATTGAGTCTTCTCTTGAAAAACATGATCCTCTCTCCTCATGCATTTATCTCTCTGAATATCCAGTGTGTTTCCAGTAGCATCTTAGCAATTACTGCTGTGGAAGATGATGGAAGAACTAAAAGAAAATTGGCAAAGCTGCAGTTGAGCTTCTGTTAAAAAGAGGGATTTTGCTTTGAGAGTAGAAGGGAATTGCCAAAAATAGTGTGATTCTCAGCTGAAATAATTCAGGAAAACTGCAGTTGTGTGTAGGTTTTCTCACGTTTATGGCGTAAAGACCTGCGTGCTGGGATGATGATTCTTGGCGATGCCTCATGGTGGAGATTTACTGCAGCAATAGCAGTAAATAGCCAAAGTTGTCAGGTATCACGACACTGTTACAGGTTGAAAACCTATCGGAAATGATTCCCGCTGCCAGAGCTTGCAGTCCCAGCTGGATCAGGTGAATAAGAGCAAGAAAAAGTGTTCTCAATTTACAGAGGTGATTAAGGGTTTCTTGCTCAGGGATGTTGCAGATAGGACAGGTCACTGCAAGCATCTGCAATGGAATGTTAATATAAACATTTTTTGCCCCAGTGCAGGAGATTTGTACCTTTTTAGGCAGGTGGAATATTATGTAAAACCAAATCTGCTCCTGATCTTAAAGAAAGGAAGTGAATTTCTAAAAAAATCCTAATTTCTTATGCACAGTAGTAAATCTCCTGGGTAAATGAGGTGCAGAGCAGAGTTCCTTTGTGTTGCATGTGATGATCCCCAGGAGCAAAGACCCAGGGCTGCTTTTTTGGGGGAATTCACGTGCTAAAAGAAGCTCCCTTGAGCCACGTGCCCAGGCTGCTCTTGGGGCTGATGTGGTGGCCGCAGCTCCCCTGGAGATGCCACCCTGCTTGGTGCCACGTGGTTCCAAACTGCCTGCCTAGGAAGATGGCACAGAAGGGGAGCTAAATCCAGCTTTTAACTAACATAGTGTTGGCAGAGCTGGGAAGCTTTGAATTAGATATGTCGGAAAATGATATTGGAAGACCCAGAGGAAGTTGGTTTTTTTCACTGAAAATGAGGTTAAGAGGCGCTCTGGGGGGTTCTCGGTGTGACAAGGAGGGTGAGGAGCTCGTGTCTGCCTTGCTTGGCTGACCGGCCCGGCATCCCGTCCCCAAACACTTCAGTGCCGTGTGGCAGGGCTGCGAGGAAGCTGATGGTCTGCGAAGAGCGGCGCCTGGGGTCACATGCATCTCTGTAGGTGATGGGCAACAAATGCTGTTTTTCCCGTGCGGAGCGGGCAGCTGCAATAGCTCCAGCCCTGGGGGAGGAGGCCGCTTCGGATCTTGTTCCTGACGTTGTTTTCGGACGCCGTTTTCCTGCTGTGTCCCGCGGCTGCTGCTGTTGATGTCGCTTGCCTGTTATTTAAGTGCACTGTCTCCTCTGCTCTTCCCATTCCAGGGACTTGCTCAGAAATGTTCCCCCTTTCAATGGGAACTGCTGCTTTCGGAGCCCAACTCTCCTTCTGCGATCTGCTTCCTGAAGCAGAAACATCAGTTTGCAGGTGTCCTGCTTAATAATCTGTGAATCCTTGCCCCGTGCTGCATTTTGAGTGACTCTGGGGGTGCTCAATTTTGCTACTGCCCTGTACTGCTGTACAGTAAATCCTAAGGGGTGAAGCCTTTTCTCACTAGCTGCAGCAAAACCGTAGGCTCCTCTAGCACTTACCAAGTTTACAACTTGGGTAAAATAGAGCTGCTGAACCTGGGGCTTTGCACTAAAGCAGCGCAATTGCGGGCTTTCTGCAGGGAGTCGTGGTACAGCCTCGTCGCCGTGCGGCTCACGCAGCACGGCTGCACTTTGCAGCAAAACGGGAACGCCGTTGAGAAGCGGTTACTGGGATTTCTTGCAGTTTTGCTCGGGAAAATCTAATGAGAAATCTAAGGAGCTCTTCCCTGCTTCTGACCCGGGCGCACAGATGGATCTAACGGTCCTTTGGGTGGTGTCTTCATCTGTTCCATCCAGCTTTGTGTCTCTGTGACTTGGATCTCTCGCCTTCCTTTCGCTCTTTCTTTTGCTCCCTGATGAAATACTCAATAGGTCGTTTGAACATTAGGATTTACAGAAAAGAGGGCTTGTTGATTTGGGCCTCTTGATTTGGGACCTGTTACTAGATCTGGCATTTAGGTCCTTCGCCTGACAACGTAAAGGAAACGGATTGCATAGTAAGTTTGTTGATTGGACGTGGTTGGGTTTCGTTAGAAGAAAACGCATAGCCTTGCCTTGCCAGAGCAGCAAGTGGGGGGCCAGTACCCTGGGGCCAGTAACAGCTGAAAAACAGTTTTTCTGGCTGTTGTCTGACCTAAATAACAGCTGGAAGAGGTAAGTGGTTCTCTAAGGAGACCAAGCACAAGCTCTGACCCTGATGCCTAAAGAGTTTCCTAGAGGTGACTCCCGTGGTGGGGAGAGGGTTTCATTGGGAGCACTGGGATGGGATGGTCAGGATCTGGGGGCATACACTAATTGGGGACGTACACTAATTAGATTTATTTCTTGCGTATTGAAATTGATTATGTCTCCAACTTTCTTTCAGGGTTTCCACGGTCCTTATCCCTTCGGACAGTCTTAAAACACACACAAAAAAACGGGTATCGGCAAGAGGAGAATTTAACAAGGAACTGACTAATGGGGAAGGGAGGGGGATTCACGTGCAAACAGACACAACGTGGAGCCCCCTTCTCTGCCTCCGTGTCCTGCGTAAAGAAGAAAACAAAAAACCCAATAACTTAAGACTAGCTGTTTCCAGAGGAAAATGCAAAATCTGAGTATGCATGTGTGAATGCTGAGTTTCAGGAGTGTTGTTTAATGCTATGAGAAAGAAAAATATACCAACACCTTTTTTTTTTTTTTTAGAAGTCATTCTCACATAATTAGGTAGCTTAAAGTTTTAAAAATTAAAATGAAAAAGCCATCTTTGAGAAAAAAAAAATATTTTGCTTACAGAGCGGTTGTAGTTTGAGCAAATGTTTAATTTTTGTTTGTTTCCTGTTCGTATTTTTTTAATAAGGGACAGCGTGCATTTTTATGGAACTGTCATGTTTTGCTTGCTGCCGAATGGGAGTTTAGCCTCTTCTGGGGTTTGTGCAGTGACTTTTGTTGGACGTTTTTAATGAGTGGGTCTTCGCCCAGCTCCTCGTTTTAATGGCACCTGCTGGTTTTAGTTACGACTTTGTCATCTTCTGTTAACTCTTCTGTTGTTTTTTCCTTTTGGTTTGGGTGTTGCTGGTGATTGTCCTGCTTGTCACTGGAAACGGTGCTGAAACAAGGTCTCGGTGTCACAGGTAGAGAACTCTGGGCCTGGCTTAAGGTTACATGGGGAGCTCATTTCTCTTCCCGTGTACGTGAAGTACTCGTAAATAGGCACCCGTGTTAACAAGAAAGATTTATTAAAGTTCCCGAGCTGTCCTATGTGGTTAGCATTTTAAAATACCTTTTTTGTTAACCCTGTACAGTAGCTGTGCCTGGAACAACCAAGCAAGCGTGTCAGTCTCGTGCCAAGAGGAAACTCTCTGCGGGCGTAATTCACTCGACAGTAGTTGCAAAGCTTCACCTGAGTCCTGTCCCTTTAGTTTCGAATCTTCCGCCCCTGTCTCTCTTGCACGGAATAAGTTTCAATTCCTTTCTCCCGTGCTAAAGTATTAGCGTAGCGAGCGGAGGCTGATTCATTGCGGTTTTGAATGTAGAGCAAGCGCTAGCATCATCGGCTGCATTCTGCATCGCCTTGTGTTCATTTGCCTTGATCTTCAGCGCGTCGCTCTTGTGAGGCTCCCCCCGTGCGCGTGGGCTCCGCGGGGCCGCTTCGCTGCCCCGCTCCTCCTGCAGCAAGGTGAGGGGCCCGGGCCCCCCCGCATACTTGAACAAGGCCGGAGCAGCCGTCTGCCAAAGATAAAGTCGTATGCAAAGCCCCCCGGAGCCACCACCTTTCAGACCTTTCCAGCACGGTCTCCTTCCCAGGAGCAGCGCCTGCTTGCGTGGCTTTGGGCTGGTTACTCCTCATGGATTGTTTTTTCTTGGATGGTTTTGAAGAGGGAATTCATTTGTGGCTCAGCTGCTGAGGACTCTTATCTTCTTAGTGCACACGGAGGGATCTTTTAAGAGGCCAGATCCGTTATATCTAGCAGAGGGAGAAGCTGGACCTTGGGGAAAACGCTAAGATGCTGCAGCTGCAGGCAGGGTAACTCCTTGCTCTTAATTCCATGGAAAAAGCTGATAGATCCTGTTTGTATTTCAGAGGTTTGGTTGCTGAAGGGCACCGTGTTATCTGAAGTCTCCCTTCAGGTTTTTTTGCAGGGGGAAGCAGGTTGAATGTAAGAAGTTATCTCCAGGAAAGAAATTTGGCCTGCTCAGCACCCGTGGCTTGGCAGGCCTGGCACTTTGCTGGAGCTGGTGCAGATGCAGAGCGAACTGCTCTGAAATGCAAACGTGGAAGGTGGAGCTGCACGTGCTAGTGCAGCTGCGGTGCTTGGTTCTTGTCCTGCAAAGGTCTTTTTGTCCCAGAAAAGCGGTCTCCTCTCAGTAGCTGTATCCAGGGAATGGTTTGCATCATCATAGTCTAGCACGGGCAAGTGGATTCCTTCTGTGCTCCCTCCGTGAGCAGCAGGCTGCAGTGAGTAGCTCTGAAGGCAGGAAAACCCCGCCTGGAGCGCTGCCGCTTCCCTGCCGGAGGCGCTCGCTGCGCTGGAGTCTGGTGTTTGTCCACACAACAAGGGGATTCCTCATCTTTGTCAGCTCCTTTCGGCAGCCAGGAAGGAGAGAAAGTGGGAAGAGAAAGCCTGGGGCGCACATCGCTGGTGCAGCAGCCCTGGCATCGCATCAGCAGAGCGATCGCAGACCCTCGGGCACCTCCGTTGCAGCTTCCTTCTGCTCCCAGCCCGCGTGCTGCTCCCTGGGGAACGGCTGCGCCTGGTTCCTGCGCTCCCGCTCCAGCTGCGCCTGGTTCCCGTGCTCCTGCCTGGCGGGCCGGCTCTCCTGCAAGGTCTGAAGTGGCTCCCGAGCGTCCGCAGCCCGTGATGTCCTCGTGACGAGCGTCGCTCACGCCAAGGGGTGAAGGCCGGCGGGGCGCCTGCAGTCTCGTGCTGCTCACATTGTGTTCCCTGTGTCCGCACGTGGCCCGTGAGGTTGAGGCTCTGGGTTGTAAGTCCTGCTGTGAGGCTGAGAGAAGATTTAAATGGGCGGCTGCCCTCCCTCTCTGGGTTTTTCCTCTGGTCAGAGCTGTTTCACAGAGGCCAAAGGTGGTTTTGTCTGCTCGTGGTGCAGCTGGCCCCAAACTGTCAGGTTTCCAACTTTGCAGAAGGGGCCGCGGAGCTGCGCTCAGAAGCGCTCTTTGCAGGTGCCTTCAGGGCACTGGCTGCATGGGCTGATCTGGGTCCGACGCCTTCAGACCCGTGGAGTCCAGCGTTGGGTACGTGAAGGTGACCTGGTTCTACAAGGTGCTGAACGCCAATTTTTTGGCGAGCACGGGCTTCTGTTGCATGGAACAGCTCGGGTAACTCAACTGAGCACATGGAACTCTTAGGCCTGTTAGAGGAAGTAACTGGTTCGGGACTGGAGAAGCAGCGGCAGAGGAAACTTGTGCCCTGAGCTCAAGAAGGGGGAGAGAAAGCAGGACCTTCCACTTGCCGTGGTCTCCAGAGCAGACCCTCGTGTGAAGCAGGAGCCGTTTGGGATGTGGAGCCTCGTGGCCAAGCAGCCCCTGGTACCTGGCCCCCCGTCTGAGCCGCAGTGTGCCCAGGACGAGCCAGCCGGAGGAGGGAGCCCTGGCTCGGGGCAGTCGGATGCCGCCCCGCGGGTGTCCGCACGGTGGGACACACGGCGGCGCAGGCTTCGGGAACACGCGCTGTCCCGCGCCCGCCGCCCCTGCGTCCTCCCGGTCCTGTTTGCCCGTGTGTGAGTGAGTGGGTGGTTGTGCGGCCCGTCCCTGCTCGCGGCGCCAGCGCACGTGCAGAGCAGGGCGCTCTGTTGTCCGGTCGGGAGAAGTCCTGTGATGGCACATCGGGAGGAAACATAAAAAGGAAGCTTTTTCCTTAATGTATAAATGAATATTTGTATGATTAAATTAACACAGAAAAAAATGTTCTGTAGCTGTTGAGAGTTTTATTGAAGCACCAAAATGTCCCAACCCTCTGATCTCGTAGCTAGACGTACCCTTTCCGTTCACGTTTCTGAGGTGTTTGCAGATGTGAAGACACCTCTCCGGGCCATGCAGTCCTGCCTTTGCCCGCACGCTTGGAAAGGAAGAAACTGGGCATGTCTTGGGTTCATCAGACCAACGGTCTGGTCCAGACGGTTGCATCCCAAGCGTGGGAGAGAGGGGGACCGTGTGGATCCGCCTGGGAAGGAGCCACGGGCCGGTAGCTGCTGCGAGGCGTGAGGTGAGAGCCGGGCCGGGCGTTGGGATCGGCGCCCGGAGCGCGGCCGCCTGCGCGCAGCTCGGGGAGCCGCGGCGCTCCGCAGCGCCCCGTCGCTTGTCCGCTCCGTGGCGGGGTTTTGCCCCGTGGTGCTGGCGGGTGGCGGCGCGGGAGGGCCCGGAGCTCCCCGCGCATCCGCACAGCACCCTGCGGCTCCGCGCGCAGCGCCCAGCAGGCACAGCTCCGCGTTTCCCAAGGCAGCTGCCACGGCCCAGGGCGCCAAGCCTGGGAATTTGCCTGGGGAATCTGTTTGGGAGCAGCGTAGCCCAAGCTGCTCTTTGGCTCACGTGTGACCGTGTCACCAGTCCTTGTGAGCAGCCTCTGTGCGTGTCACACCTTTGAATAAGCGCCGGGAGCTTTCCATGGGCTGCCAGAGCTTGTCCAGAGGCTGTCCGGGAACAGCCGCCCGCTCCCCGCGCCTGCCGTGCTTATCCTGGGCCCGGCAGTGAAAGCAACCCTTGAGCCAGGCGCTCGCGGGTGTCGTTAAAACCGTTCACTGTTTGGAGAGGTTCACGTGGCCTCCCCTTCCTCCCTTTTCAGTTACTGGCTATTTGCTCGAAGGGATCTGTTTGCCTTTAGGGTTGCAACCTGTCAGGAGCTCATCAGAGCAGGACAATGTGATCACACCTTCCTTCGCACGCCGTCTCAGCGGGCGCCGGTGCTGCGGCGGAGGTCGTCCCACGCCGCGCGCGGGGCGCGGGGTGTGGTGCAAGGCGGCGAGGCAGGAGGCCAAGGCAAATAGCTGCTGCCGTCGCCTATGGGCTGTTTGGGTTGGCTTTTCCTCCTTTTCGGATTGATCCGTTTTTAAGGAGACCGGGGCTTTGTGCGTTGAAGGTGGCGAAGGTCTGGTTTTGAGTCTGCTGCGTTGGGGTCAGGACGCGGCGGGTGCTGCAGCCGGGTGATTGCAGCTGCCTTGAGGCCTCGCGGAGCTGCTCTTGTCACCTCCTTGGCGCTGCTCGAGCCCGCGGTCCCCTCCGTGCCGAGCGCGTTGGGATGGGAATGGCCTGCCCGGAAAAGAGCCGGACATGGCGCAGGACGAAGGGGACTTTTTTGGTTTGCCAAGGAGATTTCCCCATCCCATGTGCGGGATGGAGCCACGATGGGCTGCAAGATGCTGAGGGCGGCATCTGAATCCAGCTCACCAACTCCTTGGGGATCCGCTCTAAAGTGGGTAAGAAGCGCAATCAGGAAAATAGGCCGTGCTGAGTAAGGAGAAATCTGTGTCCGTGGGGAAAAGTGTCCGTGCATCCACTTCCACACAGGGAGCCGGAGGAACTGCTGGTGCTAAGAGCTTGGCTTTTTTTGCCCCTCTCTCACCGCCTTGTTCTGCCAGCGCTTTCCTTGGAAAATGCCCAGTTACACAGAATTGATCTAAGGAAACCTCATGTCCCATGTGTGCTTTCCGCTGGAAGCGGCGCGGGAGCAGCCGGCAGGCGCGCGCGGAGCAGCCGTGTTTGGTGCTGCCCTATTCCCGGCGCCACCTCCGGAGCCTTGTCCCTATTCCCTTTTTCCGTTCACACCTTGGGCTGCCCCGGGGCTGCGATAGCCTGAGGTGCTTCCATGGAGGAGGCTCCTTCAGCCCTACTCCAGTGGTGCAGCGATCCCGGCTCTTCCCGAGCTCCTGCTGCAGGGAAGCAGCCTGTGCTGAGGGGGAAGAAGGGAGAAATGGGAGCTCCTGCTTGGGCTCTCGGGCTTTAAAAGCCAAGGGCCGCTTCCCAGCTGCTGTTCCCGGAACGCCAGCACATCCCTGTGTCCCGCGGGAGCTGCGGGAAGCTGCTCGGAAGGGGGTTATTGATGCCGGCGTGGGCCAGGGGGGAGCTGGAGCCGGCACCGTTAGAGGGAGCTGGGTGGGCTGTGCATCCCGGGAACTGCAGAGCACCGGGATGAGGAGGAGGCACCACGGGAGCACCCCCGGCCCGTGGCGCTGGGGAGCGCCGGCCCCGCCGCCCGCTCCTTATCTAATCGGCCGTGTTTGCGCTGGCCGCGTTTCCTCAATTACCGCCGCGGCTGCCGGCTGCGCCCTGACGTCACCCGGCACCCGCCCGCGACGCGACCCCCGGGATGCGCCCGGAGCCGCCAGGACCCCCGGGATCGCGGGACCGGGGCTGCGGGCGCTGCCGCCAGAGCAGCCGGTTTGGCCGAGTTCTCAGCGATCTGAATAAATAGCGATAAAGCAATTATTTAAAGAGCAAACAACTGGGCACTGCTAAACACGCTCGGGTCTTTCCCTGTTTTTTGGTGCAGGGCGGTGGTGCTGCCGGTGGGAACAGATCCCGGCAAAGCCGAGGTGCGAAGGGGCAGATCCGTAGGGGCGCAGCCGCCGGATGGCTCGAGGTTTCCTTTCATCCTCCCAGAAAAAGGCCTTAGGGAGGATGAAGATGTGGAATCCGCTGCTGGCTTTCCCAGCTTGTGTCCATTCCCAGCCCCTCTTTCTCCTGGCCCTGCAGCCTCCCAGGCTGGCCAAGGGGCTGCAGCCGGATTGGGATGAGCTGCAAGGTTTAGGATGGGCTGCAAGGGTCGGGATGAGCCCCCAGGCCCGGGTGAGCCGCCAGCGCCGAGCGCTGCGTCCCCGGAGGCCACGTGTCCTTAGGAGCCGGTGACTCAGGGCTGAGTCAGAGCGCGGAGCCGGAGCCCGTTGGGCACCTTCCCCCCGGGGGCTTTTCCCTTCCCTGGCCAGGCCAGGGGCTCCCCTCCTGCCCCCCGTCCCGCCTTTGGGCTCAGAAAGGCTGAGTTTGGGTCCCAGGCATCCCTGTGGGGCCAGGGGAGCCGCTCCGGCGCGGGGTCTGCGTGGCTCCCACGCTCCGGGTCCTGCTCCGTGTGGATTATTTGCATGTGGCGCGGGAACCCGCTGGATTTGCATTTCTTGGTGGCAGCCGCTGTGGGAAAGGAGCGTTGCGAAAGGCACCGCGGGCAGCCGGCCCCGCCGCGGAGCGCAGCCCCGGCACCGGGAATGCCGCGGAGCGCAGCCCCAGCACCATGGAGCACAGCCCCGGCACCGGGAGTGCCACAGAGCGCGGCCCTGGCACTGGGAACGCCGCGGAGCGTGCCGGGGCTCCTGCAGGGAGCCTCTCTGGAGCTGGGATCATCCCGCGTGCAGCCGGGCAGTGGAGCAGGGAGCTCCCTGCGTCCCCGAGGTGCCGCTTCCTGGCACTGACCCGCTGTGACTTCCCAGCCTAATCCCGGGAGACAAAAGCCGGGGCCGAGAGCAGCCAAGAGCAGGGCATTAGCGAGGGAACAGCAAACACGGCGGCTCCCTGCGCTCCGTGCCCGGCCCGCGTCACCCGCGCCCGAGGGGGTGACACCCCCTGTGCCCGCCCGGCCCCACGGCTGCTCCCAAACGCGGGTGCTGCCCTTGGGGTCCCTCCCCTGGGAGCCGCTGCCGTGTCGGGAGCCCAGTTGGGATTTGAGGCACCGGAGCAATGGGGCTGGTTTGAGATTTGTATTTCACTAATGCCCCCCGCTGGATCCGTGTCGCGGGAATAACATGTGTAGGGGCTTCCAAAGACGTGTGCGGCCCGGCGGGAAGCGGGGCCGGGATCCCCGTCCAGCGCGTTCCTGCCCGCCGGCGCGCTGGCACGGAGGCAGGGAGGGAGGAGGAAGCGCCGGCCTGAGCAAACATCCCGCCTGCAGCAATTAAGATTACGGGCGGCAGGAGGGGAGCGAGCGGCTCCCGGCGGGGCCGCTGCTGCCCTGCGGGATTCCCGGGATCCCCAGGCTCTCCCGGGGCCACCTTCCTGCTTTGCTTCCTGGTGGATTCCAAGGCCTTCCCCCTTTTCCGCAGCTCCTGCAGGATAAATCCCACCTGCCACGGGCACGGCCCCCCCTCGGCTGGGTGTCCCTGTGGCCACGTGCGGAGACACCCTGCAGGGACCTCCATTCCCGAGCAGGACACCAGGGGACACCAGGAAACACCGCGGCTGGGACAAACAGCGGTCCCGCCATCCCTGCGCTTCCTGCAGTGACATCAGGCCCCTTCAATGGCTCCATTATGTCCCCATGTCCCCGGGCTGCTTCTCTGTTGTTCTTGTGCCCGAGCCAGCGATTTGCCGCAGCGGGCGGGTGGGGAGAGGCCTCCAGCCTCCTTCCCAGCCCCTTTTCCCGCTTTCCGCTCCAGCGTCGCTGGGCGCCAGGGACCAGGAAAAGCCGCGGAATGGCGACCCGTACGGCGCCGAACCGGTCCCGGTGCCCCCGCTCCCCGCTCGGGTGTCGCAACCGCTTCTCCCGCTGCTTTGCATATGTAACCGGAGCCGCCGGAGCGGCGCTGACCCCGCGGGATTGCGAAAGGCGGGAGGCGGCCGGCGCCACGGGAATCGCTCCCCTGGCCCTCGCCTGCCCGGGACTGGGGTTTCCCCCGAGGAGCTCCGGGAATCGCCCCATGCAGGTGCCGACTGCCGATGCTCTTCCCAGGCCTGTGCCTGGGGCACACGGATCCCGGGATGCCCTTGGGTGCACCCAGGTGGCTCTGTGGGAGCCCTGGTGTGAGGCTCAGGCCTGGTCCTGCACCAACCCATTAGCAAACGGGCATCCCCTTGGCTGACGTGGAGGATTTTCCCTGTTTTCCTCGCTCCGTGCTGCCCAGGTGCCCGCTCTGCCCCACACCGGCACAGCAAACACCTGGGGAAACCGGGCAAATGTTCTCCTTGTCTACGTATTCCTTATCGAAATCCCTGGCGCTGCTGATAAGGGAGCAGGGAAAGCACTTTGGGAGCCAGCCATGGTCCCTGGGATGGGCTGGGCTGGCTCGGCAGTGGGATGCTCCCACACCGGGATGTGGCGCCAGGCGCTCCAGCGGATCCATGCGATCTGTGCGCCAGCTGCACCCGCTCCCGACTCTTCTCCCCACTGCCCTTTGCTGTTTTCCCAGGGTCTTGGCATGCTCAAGCCGGGCAGACCCCTCGCCTGTGCATGATGCCCTGGATTTGCCACCCTGGGAGCACCACGCGCTCCGAACGGGATAAGTGCAGCCCAGCACCTCCAGCAGCCCCCACATCCCTCCAAGTCCCCAGCCGAGCCCTCCGTCCCAGGCCCGGCTGCATTTTCTAAACCAGACGGGAATGAAGCTGCCCTTGAGCGGAGAGAGCTGTAATCCAGGGGAGCTGTAATCCATGGAGGTGCTTGGAAAGGGAGGCGGAAGCGCGCGGCGAAGCAGTGGTGCCCTTCGCTGGGGACGCCCCGATACCCAGGGCACCTTGAGTTTTCCCTCTCCTTTGGCTCTCCTGCAGGCGCTGGGCTCTCCCTGCGCCGGGCGGTGCAGCCGGGAGCCGCTCCGGGTTACGGCCGGGGTTGGGCTCTGCTGACGCCTGTGCAAAAATGCGGGTTTGGAGGCCGTGGGAGAGCTCGATTTGCCCACGGCGGAGCCGGGTGACCTGCACCGCCGCCGCTCCGGGCTGAGCCACAGTAAATTCCAGCTCGCTGTCTGTCTTGCTTGGAGCAGCTTGTTCCAGCTCGTGCTGGCAGGGACACCCGGGGCCCTGTGTGACCCGTTCCTGGTGGCCGTTCCCACAGTGCCGGCGAGCGAGGTTGCCTTTGTCATGGCACGATTGGAGAGGGGTGCGAGGGTCTCCTGGCATGGAGCAGGCAGGTTGGAGCATCCTCAGGAGTTGGAGCATCCTTGGGGAGTTGGAGCAATCTCCATGCTGGAGGTTGGAGCATCCTTGGCACATTGCATCCTCTGGAGTTGGAGCATCCTTGGCAGGTTGGAGCATCTTTGACAGGTCAGAGCATCCTTGATGGGTTGGAGCATCCTTGGTGGATCAGAGTTTCCTTGGTGGCTTGGAGCATCCTTGACAGGTTGGAGCATCCTTGGTGGGTCGGAGCATCCTTGACTGGTTGGAGCATCCATGGTTCCTTGGAGCATCCTCAGCCAGGTTGGAGCAACCTTGACCGGTGGGAGTGTCCCAGCCTTGGCAGTCCTGCCCCATGGCCCTCACGCTCGCACCGCCGACCTGCTCCTGGCCCGGCCGCAGCGCGTTGCCTCGAGCACCTGGGCGGGCGGGAGTGGGAAGGAGTTAACGGCTCCTGACCCGGCTCCGGCGCTGCGGGGCCGAGCGCGCCACGCTCGCCGCGCCCCCAAGGGTTAACCCCGCTCGGGATATTCAAACACCTCCAGCTGAGGTAAGCGCCGCTTGTTTGTTCAGGTAAATAAGGAAGGACGGGATATAATGGGCCGAGGAGGCGCCCGCGGAGCGCTCGCCTGCCGGCTGCGCGAGGCGCCCGCGCGGGCCGGAGCTGCGCGCCCG
>NW_020456276.1:2469497-2472618 GCF_003342845.1 Nothoprocta perdicaria | reverse complement strand
GCCCCGCGCCCAGGTAGGACCCGCGCGGACCGGGGCGCCCGGGTGCACCGGGATCCGCAGCCCTGGGTGCACCGGGATCCGCAGCCCCGGCTGCTCTCGCACCTCCGCCCGGACCCCCTGGCACCAGGTGGCAGCCGGGACACCCCGGTGCTGCCACCGCTGCTGCCACCGTCCCCCTGCCACATCCCCACAGGAGCGCGCGCCCAGCGGTGCCGCGCCAGCCGGTGCAGTGGCTCTATCCATCTCTGGAGGCTCCGGGGGCATCTCTGCCACCTGCTCCCACCCTGTCCCATCCCCGCGGGCTCCCTGGGCGGCTGCGTCGCTTCCCGCCGCGCCGCTGCCAAGGCCGCTCGGCTCCGGTCGGGCTTTGGTGGTTCTGCTCGGTTAGCGAAACACAAACGCGGCGGCGCTGCCAAGGCCGCGCGCTCGGTGCCTGCGGGGCGGCCGGGCGCCCCCGCTCCTCCCGCGCGGGGCGGCCTGACCCGCGGCGGCGCTGGGGGCACCGCGCGGGCCCCGTGCGGGCGGCAGCGGCCACGGAGGTGCCGGGGCGGCCGCGGCCCTCAGCGGGTGCAAGGACAGGGGTTGCAGCAGGACCCGAGGTTCGTCCGGAGCCGCATTCCCACTGGCAGCCCCTGTCCGTGCGTCCCAGGAATTTGCCCTGCCGGGTGGCTCTGCACCCTATAGCAAGACCCCCTCTCTGTCCGTGCTGTCTGCAGCCCTCCCAGCAGCATCTCAGAGCCCCAATCCCTGCTCCAGCCATAGGGAGACCTCTGCCCATGCAATTCCCTGGAATCCGAGCATCCCAGCGGCTCCTGCTCCACCGCAGCGGGAAGCCCCGGCTGCCTCCCCTGGCTCCATCCAGGTGCTACTAAAGCTGCTCGTGGTTGCAGGACCTTGTCCGGGGATGGTCACAGAGGGGACATCGCCTTCCCAGTGGCCAAGTGCTGGAATGCTGGAGCACCTGCTGCCAAACTCCAGGAAAAGGGCGAACCCCCCACCTTGCACATAAGACAGAATGTGGGGCTGGGAAAGGGCACCTGGAAGCGCCCTGGGATTTGGGAGCTCTCCCAGGCTGTCTCCCTGAGCTGCGCTGCGGCACAACCTGTTTAACCGCAGATTTAATTTTAATTAACGGGCCCATTGTTCGCGGGGCTGGGCTGCAGCTCTCCTTTCTTTTCCCGCTTGGCTTTGCTTTCTCCGGAGTCGCTGGTGCGGGTTGTGCTCAGCCACTGGGGCAGGCAGTGCCGGGGCACCTGACCCGGCCGGGCTCCGCGCGCCGCAGCTCCGCGTGCCGACCGCGTCCCCCGCTGCCGGGAAAGCCGCCACGGGGCGCACGGGGGCCTCGCGCCTCCCCTGCCACCCGCGCGGCTCTGGAGCAAAGGGAAAACCTCGGAAAAGCGCCCGGGGCCTGGCGGCTCCTCCAACTCGGTGGCAGTTGTTTGTTTAAAGTGTTGCAAGAGCTAATTCCCTAATCGCTTCCTCTCCTGCCCACTGCCGTTTTGCCGGTGCGGAGCTGCCCTCTCCGCCGTGGCGATTCCGGCCGCGCGCGGCTCGTATGGGGCGAGGGAAGGACTCGGCCGCGGCGGCGCTCGGGCGCGGGCCGGGGGCTCCCGCGCCG
The DNA here is from genome assembly GCF_003342845.1 of Nothoprocta perdicaria. Lineage (NCBI taxonomy): Eukaryota > Metazoa > Chordata > Aves > Tinamiformes > Tinamidae > Nothoprocta > Nothoprocta perdicaria. The sequence continues at coordinate 2,471,000 of NW_020456276.1, read as the reverse complement.
CCCCGGCGGCTCTGCCCGTGTCCCGCAGCGCCCTGCGCGAGCAAACACGTCCCCACCCAGCGCGCGGGGCCGGGGCCGCCGCTGCCAGCGCTGCGGAAAGGCAAACAAGGGCCCCCGCCCTGGGAATACAGCCGGCTTTGCCCGCTGCCTGCTCCGGCCACGCTCCCCCACAGCTGCCCGCGGCGGCCGGCCCTCGTTCCCGCGGGAAAGGCTGCGCCGGGCGGCTCGGCACGGCTCCTGCTGGAGGGGAGAGTGGTACCCGCATCCCGGAGCATCCCGGGCAGTCGGGAATGGTACCCACAGTCCTGAAGCATCCTGGAGGCTCGCCTGTGGTACCCGCATCCTGGAGCACCCCAGAGGCTCCAGAGCGGTACCCACAGCCCCAGAGCATCCCGAGGGCTCGGCCCCCCCAGGCGGGTTGTGAGGAGCTGCTCCGTGCAAGCTGTTGCCGCTTCCCTTTTGTGCTGGGAGCAGCGTGAGGTTGGATTTAGGGCTGAGCAGCTAAAGCTCTGCACTTAATCCGGAGCAAATGAAGCAGAGGTTTGGGAGCGGGCGGCATCTCTAGGGGATACGGGCTGGAGGGGATCCCGTCCTCCCTCCTCCGACCTTCCTGGGGCCACCAAAAACACTCTGTTGGCTTGGTGATTGGCACTTGGGTCACTATTTCCAGCTCTCAAATGAGGGATCCCTCTCCTGGATCCCCATCTGTGAAGCTGGGATGGATGCAAGACCCTCACTGGCTTCTCCAGTGCAATGCAGTGGTTTTCCCAGGCTCTTGCACGTATTTTTAATGTAGATAAATAAATAAACACTTGGCCCTCAGGCACCTTCCTGCTCGTGGGCTGCTCTTCTCCCTGCTCCTTGGGATGCCGCTGCGCTCCTGGGGAGCTTCGTGCCGCCATGGAGCCGTTTCCCAGGGTTGCCATGGCAATCCAGCAGGATCACCCTGCTCCCACAGCCTCGCTGCCCGTGTGCCCGGCGTGGGTGGGAGCGGGCGCCCGTCGGCAGTGCCGTTCCTGCAACGCTGCCGTGCACAGGTCCGCGCGGTGCCGCAGGGTGCCCGGTGCCGAGCTCGCACCCTGGCTCCTGCAGCGGGACTCAAGGCAGCGAGTGCTGCTTTCCAAGCGCGGAACTGTGTCACTGTGTCCCTATGGCTCAGGTGCCCTGTGCCGCTTCCCACCCCAGTGCCAGCCTGGCCAGGGCGCTCCGGGGACCTCGCAACGTCCCCAGTGCCGGCTGGCACATTTGCAGCGCGCTGCCCGTCCCCGCGCGCTGCCCGCTGACCCAGAAGCCGGCGCGCTGCCCCGGCTCCCTTTGCAGGGCCGTTCCCCTCTAACCGGCTTAGCCGCCGCCGTGGAGCGTCCCGCGAGCTCCCCGCTCTCTCCTGTCCCAGCAGGCTCGGAGCAGGCAGCGCTGAGCAGCAGCATGGGCAGCGCGGGCCCCGGGCTGCCCGCGGCACCAGCCGCCCGCGGCGCCCTGCCGGAACCCGCTCTGCTGCCGCCC
>NW_020456276.1:2458283-2469354 GCF_003342845.1 Nothoprocta perdicaria | reverse complement strand
GCCCTGCCCGCCTTCTGCCTGCACTACTGCGAGGCGCCGCACGCCCAGCACACCGGCTGGGCGCCCAAGGGCCCCGCGCCCGGCGCCCGCGCCCAGGCGCCCAAGGAGCCCGAGCAGTGCCCGGTCATCGACAGCCAGGGCGCGGGGCCGGCCGGCACGCTGGACCTCGTGGGCAGCCTGCCCGTGGAGGAGCGCTCGCTGGAGCAGGTGCAGAGCCTCGTGCTCGGCGAGGTGCTCAAGGACATCGAGACGGCCTGCAAGCTGCTCAACATCGCCGCAGGTGGGTGCCCGCGCGCGCCCGCCGCCCGGCTCGCGCCACGGCGCGCGCTGAGTTTGTCCGGGCTCTGCCTCTGCACAGACCCGGCCGACTGGAGCCCCGGCAACGTGCAGAAGTGGATCCTGTGGACGGAGCACCAGTACCGGCTGCCGCAGCTGGGCAAGTCGTTCCAGGAGCTGTCGGGCAGGGAGCTGTGCGCCATGTCGGAGCAGCAGTTCTGCGAGCGCTCGCCCGCCTGCGGCGACGTGCTGCACGCCCACCTCGACATCTGGAAATCGGGTGGGTGCCGGCACCGGCGCGCGGCCCCCGCGGCGCCAGCCCCTCCTCACCCGGCGCTTTTCCCTTCCAGCCGCCTGGATGAAGGAGAAAGCGGCGCCAGGCGCCGGGCGATACTGCGGTGAGTTTGTGCGGGCTCAGCCTGATGCTCGCGCCCCACGCCGTGGCCGTTCCTTTGCGCCCCGCTCTGTCCCGAATGCAAACGCTTTGTGGGAGGGAGCACTGGGAGACCCTCATCCCTGTTCCCATCACCCCTGGGGGGTCCTTGGGCTGTGCCCATGGATGTGGGGCGCCCGGGTGCGCGTGGCGCCCGCGCTCAGCCCCTCCGCGTCCCCCGGTGCAGCGGGTGACGGTGCCTGGACGGACAGCGAGGTGGACTCGTCCTGCGCCGGGCAGCCCATCCACCTCTGGCAGTTCCTCAAGGAGCTGCTGCTGAAACCGCACAACTACGGGCGCTTCATCCGCTGGCTCAACAAGGAGAAAGGTGGGTCCGGCGCCCCGCGCCGCCGTGGCCCCCCGCGCCGCCGCTGCCCCCACGCGTCCCCACGGCGCCGTGCTCCCCGCAGGCATCTTCAAGATCGAGGACTCGGCGCAGGTGGCCCGGCTCTGGGGCATCCGCAAGAACCGCCCGGCCATGAACTACGACAAGCTGAGCCGCTCCATCCGGCAGTATTACAAGAAGGGCATCATCCGCAAGCCCGACATCTCCCAGCGCCTCGTCTACCAGTTTGTGCACCCGCTGTGAGCGGCCGCGCAGGGACAGGCCGCGCCGGGGGGCCTCGTGGCAGCGGTGCCACGTGTCACGGGTGCCACGTGTCACGGGTGCCACGGACCACGGGTGATGTGGACTGCCGATTGCACGGACCACGGCTGGGGTACAGAGCTGCTCCCAGCTGCCGGCAATGGAGCACCGAGCAACCCATGTCCCCCCAAGTCCATCCTCACCCTGGGGATGAAGCCACCGGGACGTCCCCATCACTGGGACGCAGCCCCTCCAAGGAGGGATTTCTGCCCCAGAGGTGACAGCAAACGGTGGCCCTGGTCCCTCCGTGCAGCCGCCCGCACCCCTGGCCGAGCTTCCGCTTCCACTGCCCGATCCCTGCTCCCAGGAAAGCGGGGCAGGAAAAAAGTAAGAAAGAAAAATCTACTTTCTGCCTTTTCCCTCTGGAAGATAAATCTGAAACCCAGAGCACTGCAGCAGAACTTGGACAGAGACCTGGGGCTGTTTATGCTGTGCGTTTCATAAGAGTATAAGTTACCCAGCCTTGTTGATCTTTAATATTATAGGGGTTTTTTTTATTATTTGTTTTCCTTTTGGTTTTGGCTGCCGCCAAGCTGTGGTTTAGGTTCACAGGAGGAGTAAAGGAGGGAGCTCCGGATGCCCGTGAAACGCTTTGTAAGAGTCTAAGGCGGGGGAAAAATAATACACCCGGGGGGTTTTGGGGTTTTCTTTTTACACTTAAAAGAGCTGCCTGTGGTGGCCACTGCCTTTTTCTTGCCTTCCTGCCCGTTCTGTCCCATGTAGGCAGCCGAGCAGCCCCTGTGCTGCGCCCGAGCTCGCAAGTGCCGCGGCGGGCAGTGCGGGGAGGAGCGGGGAGGAGGAACCGGCCCTTGTCCCGGCAAAAAAAGGGGAGAAAAAAATGCAGGAAAAAAAAAAAAAAAAACATGGAATGTGTCTCTGGTGATTTCCTTGTGGGTTGGAGCCGAGCGGAGCCTTGAGAGGGTCCCTGTGTCCCCCAGCCACCCGCGCGCTGCTTGGGTGAAATTCCCTCTATTTGGGCAGCACCAGCGGGTTTCTCCGTTTCTCCCACATCCCTCCCGGGGAGGTCAGGGTGCCCGGTGGCCTCGGATGGTGCTGGGACCCACCAACCCCCGACACTGCCCCTCGCCCGGGGGTCCCGCCGGGGTGCCCGGCATTCCCGCAGCCCCGGGCCGCCCTTGGCACCGCTATCCCGCCATCCCGGCGAGCGGATCGTCGCTCCCGCTGCCAATTCCCGCTGCAGCCTTGCGGATCTCGACCTGCCACCCGAAGTGCCCCAGGTCCCTCTGTCCTTCCCCAGCTGGGGCGGATGGCAGGAATCCCAGCGCATCCTGCAGCTCGCGGCAGGAAAGCAGGGCTCGACCCGGAGCTTTTGCCCAGCAGCAGGTTTAGGGATGCAACGAGACGGGCGCGCGGGGCAGACGGTCCCCGAGGCGGCAGGACACTCACAGAGCTCACATTTTCACTTGCTGTTTTTTTTTCTTGTATCCACGGTAATACAATCACAATATATATATATATTATATATATACTTCTTAAATTACACAATCAATGTACAAAAAAACGGGGTGCATTGCTGAGACAGGTGGTTGGTTGGGTGCTTTTCTTGACTTCTGTTCTTTGTCCCCCCTCTTCCCCATCAGGGTGACTTGCCTGGGGGAGCGCTCGCTCCCTGGGGCCAAGGGACTGGCCCGGCCACGGGCCGGACAAGGGGCGGGATGCGGGCGAGGAGCGCGGGACGGAGCGGCTGATGGAGCCCGGGTGGTGCTGGCAGAGCTGGACTGGGCCAGGGCCACCCGGCTCCGTGCCCAGGTCGCCCAGGGCAGAGGGACCGTCGGCGTTGTCTTTGCAGCTGCTCCGCGGGTCCCACCGCTGCCTTGGAGTCCGCTCCCCGCGGCCTCGTCCTCCCGGCTGCTCCCGAGCTCCTCCTGCCCCGGGAGGGCTCTGGAGCACCTGCCCCTTCCAGAGACCACGTTTCCAGCAAGATGTTGGCATCTCCGGGCAGAGAAGGGGCCTGGCCTGGCTCCGAAGGGGAGATTGAGGAGGTGTCACCAAACTGGGAAGCCCCAGCTCTACCTGGCCATTGACTGCTCCTGGCCCTGCTCGGGGATCGCTGCGAGGTGGAAGGGAGCAGCTCCCACACGGGGACGGAGGATGCTGGAGAAGGAGGGGGATGTTCATCCCTTCCCTTGGGGAGGGAGGGATGAACTGGGGAGAACTTGGGAACACCAATAAATAAAGGGAGTAAAACTCCATTTCCTCTCATTTCTGGGGTGCAAATTTGATTGGTCCCAGGAGCGCTGTGCGTTTCGGATCAGTTCAAGCCAATCAGAAGGTGGCTCTTGATTTCAGTATCTTTAAAAACCAACCAGTCAGAAGCTCTCACTGGTTGGGCCTTAAGATCTTGAGGTGTTGGCTTTTCCCTTGGAAAACCAACCAAAGCAGAAGAACGGACGTCATCTTTCGCTTCACATTATCTTAGAAGAAGAAGAAAAAAAGCAACTATGCAAAATACTCTTCAGAGACAACTCTTAAAAAAATAAAAGCTTGATCGGAAAATATGTCTGAATCTCTAACTGTGAGGAGTGAACGACCAGACGGTGAAATGGCTGGTTGGCTGGTGGAGAGATGGAGACAACGGAGGGTGGATTTATCTGCTGACGGCAACGAGGAGAACACCACAAGACTTAGATAGCCTCCACGTAGTTGGCTGGGTAGAGACCTAGCTGCCCGTTGTCCAAGCGCCCTTTGCACCATCCCTGCTCATCTTCTTCACCTAGTTTGGTTAGTTCATCACCTGAAGCCAAAGGTAAAAGGGGGGGATGGTTGGGGGGCATGTGAAGCCTCTCCTGGTGGCTCCTTTTCTGCCCTGGGGACTTCCAGGATTGACCCTCGGCACTCGGGATCGTAGGGCAGAAAAGCCAGGGCGAGCCCCAGGAGCCCCGCTGTGGCAGAGACGCGCCGGCCACCCAGCACCCCAAGGGGACCATACCTGCTTTGAAGCTGAGCTCGTCCTGCTCCTGCCCGTCGTAGTCATACAGCGCCCGCACCCGCACGCCCTTCGCCGACGACTCCTCGTCGAAGGGATTGGTGCCCCCGTTGGCCTCGCTGGCATTGAAGGAGTTGCTGCCTTCATCATCGGACCACTCCGCGCTGTAGGTCTGGCCACGGTCGTGGCTGCTCACGCTGATGGTGGGAAAGGAGGGATGGGCAAACACTGCTCATCTCCCCAAGGCAGGGCCCCCTTGGGCTGCATCTCCCCACGGCAGGTACCCATTTGGGTTGCATCTCCCCATGGTGGGCGCCCAGTTGGGTTGCATCTCCCCATGGCAGGTGCCGCTTGGGCTGCATGTCCCCATGGTGGGTGCCCACTTGGGTTACATCTCCCTGTGGAGGCCGGCCACCCGCTGAGGCCCTTGGGATCCACCCGTGGCACTCACCTCCCGCGCTCCCCTCCCTGTGCCCCCGTGTCACCGCCGCCGGCGTTGGTCAGCGTCACCCCCTCGCCCTTCTTCTGCTTCTCTTTCCGCGTTATCGTGTGCGTCAGGTCCGGGTTCCACTCCTGGGAGCACAAAGCAGGGGGGCACAATCCTGAGCAGGGGGCACAGGGCGCCCGCGCGGGGCTCCACGGCCGCGGGGGCAGCGCCTCACCTCGAACTGGGGCCAGTTCATGGGCATCCCTGGGCCGCTGCTGCTGCGGAACCACCGGAGATCCTCCTGCGCGTCCGAGAGGCGGATGGTCTGCTCCAGCTCCCGGTACACGCTGGCGTAGCTGCGGGACAGCGGGGAGGTGGGATGCTGGGAGCAGGGATGGACCCTGCAGGCGAGCGGGGCCCTTGGCCAGGGATGGGGTGGTGGCAAGAGGCCGAGCCTGCGTTTTAGCCTAGGAGCCACTGAAGGGCTCCTAGGGAGCTCCGGGAGCACCCGGATCTCCAGGGCTTGGTCTGCTGGTGGCCACAGGCCCTGTCGCTGGCCCTGGCTTTGCTCCTCCGTGCTCCTGACCACGGCAGCACCATCCCAGGTGCTCTCCCCGGCCAGGTGCACCTACCTGCTGCTCTCCGCCAGGTTCAGGTGCCTCTTGATGTCCAGCAGCACCTCCTTGAGGAAGTTGAGCCTCTTCTCCTCAAACTGCTGGCACTGCTCGAAGACCTGCTCCATGCTCTCGATGTACTGTGGGGTGCACTTGTTCAGCTCATCCAGAACCTTCTCATACTTCTCCTGAGCCTGCGGGTGCAACGGGCGGTGTCTCGGATACCGCTGGAGCCGCTCAGAGACCCTCTCCCCGAGCTCTGCAGCTCCCCTGCGCCGGCACAGCGCCCGCGCGCTCGCACCTTCTGCACGTCTTGCTTGCACTTTTCCACCTTGTCCTGGAGCTTCTTCTGCTGCTCGGGGGTGTTGGACTGCTCTGCCTTGCTGTTGGCTTCGCGGGTCACGGCCAGCTTCTCCTCCTTGCAGGCCAGGTGGTAGGCCTTCTTGGCCGTCTCCAGCTAGCGGAGGAGGAGAGGGGATGGGCGCAGAGCAGCAGCCACAGCCCCTCTCCACGTCCCTGTGCCCTCCCGCTCCCCGGGCACCCCTTGGCTTGAGCCAGGCTTCCCAGAGCCTGGGCAAAGAGGTGGCCCCTGGCTGGCGTCTGCAGATGCTCTGCGTTCCCTCCTCACCTCCTTGAGCTTCTTGGCCCAAGGTTTCTGCGCTTTCCGGAAGCCGTCCTCGGCCTCCTTGGCCTCCTTGAAGCCTCCCATGATCTGCTTGTGGTAGGCGTCCTTCTGCCAGTTCTTGACCTTCTCGAAGTCGTCGTTGAGCAGGCTGTTCTTCACCTCCTGGTGCAGCTCGCTCACCTTGTCCGCCTCTGTCATGATGGCCACCCACGCCTTCTCCATGCTGCCGTACTGCGGGCCTGCAGGGACGGAGAGCATGAGCCCAACCAAGCCACGGGTGCCGCGGTGGCCTCCCTTGGGGACACCAAGGCCTGGGAGTGGGACCCAGGGGTCCGGGTACCTTTCTCAATGAGCTGCCTCCACCTCTTGGACCAGTCGGTGAGCTGCTGGGCGTAGGACTTCTCGATCTTGGCCCTCTCGTGCACGCAGTTCATGAGGTCATTGCAGAGCCGGTGCCCGTCGTCGATGCGCTTCACCGTGCGCTTGTAGTTGCCCACCTGGGACAGGGACAAAGTGTGGCCGGGACGTGGGGAACGGAGATTTGGGTGAGGATTGGGATGGGATGGAGGAGCTTTGGCTCCAGGCTGGCTCAGCCTCGGCTCCTGCAGCCCTTCCTGTGCATGGGGACAGCGCTGGGGACACCGGGGCGCACGGGGACGGCGCTGGGGACACCGGGGCGCACGGGGAGGGCACTAGGGACACCGGGGCGCACGGGGACGGCGCTGGGGACACCGGGGCGCACGGGGACGGCGCTGGGGACGCCGGCGCTCACCTCCCAGAAGCTGTCGGTTGTCTCCTCGGCGGCCGCCGCCGGCTCCTCGTAGGACCCCGACATGGCTCCTGCCGCCTGCGGCGTCGGCGCGGGCGCTCGGGGGCTCTCGGCGACGCCGCAGCCTCATGCACTGCAGGCAGAGGGGACGGGTGAGCGTGGGGGCCGGAGCTGCCGCCCGTCAAGGTTGCGCAGCCGCCGCACAGAGTGTCCTGGGGCCAGGAGCAGCCTGGATGCACAGGGGCAGGAGCCGGGATGCCCCATCCCCTTAGGCGAGATGCCCCTGGAGCTGCATCCCTGTGCTGGGGGCAGTGGACGCGGCGCAGAGCCCGGCGGGGAGCAGCCTGTGCCGGTGGCTCCATGCGGCTGCCGTCACGTGAGCCGCTCCGCAGCGTTATCCGCACAGGCGGGCGAGAAAATGGGAGCCGTTGCCCTGCTGCGAGCGCGGCCACCTGCATCCGCAGCGAGCCCGGCCAGCGCTGCCCCTGCAGCACTGCGGCCGGAGCGAGCCGGGATCAGCAGAGCATCCAGCCCGGCTCGGCAATCCGCAGCCCCCCTGCATCCCGGCACTGACCCCCGGTATCCGCATCCCCCCGGGGCTCCTTACGTAACCGTGTGGAGCCCGATGCTCCGCAGCGAAAGCCGCGAGCGGCCCCGCGGGGCCCCTTACCCGGCGGGTTCCCCGGCCCGGCCGCGGCGCATCCCCCGGCGCAGCCGGCGCGAGGGCCCGGGGGCGGCCGCGGGGGCGAGCGCAGCGCCCAGAAATTCTCCTCCCGCTATTGCGACCTAATCCGCACTGATCTTGGGCAAAACGGCATCCCCGGCGCGTCACGTGGCCCCGCCGCGCGCCTTAACCCCTTGCTGCTCCGGCTGCCGAGGGAAGCGGTGTGCGCATGGGGATGGCGACGGGGCCATGCCGGGGACCGCGGCGGCCGCGAGCATCCCACCGGCATCCCGCTCCGGCTGTGCTCCCCACAGGACCGCGCGGCTCCCGGCGGCTCCCAGAGGGATGTGGCCAAAGCGGCCGGAGCCGTGAGCCATGCTGCATCTCCGCACACTTTGGCCTTATCGATTTCCTCCTCATTTACTGTGCTCGTGGGAAGTCGATTTCTTCTTTAGGGCCAAAAAATCCCTTGGAAGCCATAGGGAAAAGTGTGGATTTGGGGCTGGCACCAAGCAGCAGCGGGGGGTGCGCGAGGACGGGGGCAGCTGCGGGAGCCGGGGGCAGAGGGGAGACGGGCGCCGAAATGGTTACGGGTGCGCAGCGGCGCCGGGGCTCGCTGGGCTGGAAGTAAGCGGGCCCGGCGGGGATTTAGTGATATAACCGAGGAACGCTCCAATCGGCGGCGGCCTGGTTAAAAATAACCGCGCGGCTCCGGCCCTCGCGCAGCCTCCGCGCGCAGATGGCCGCGGACGGCGGCGCGGCCGAGCCGGGCGGCCCCGCAGCGCGCGGAGCTGCGCGTGCGCCCGGCGCCTCCGCCTTGTCCTGGGGCGCAACGGAGGGACCCCAGCCGTGGCGGTGCAGGGAGGTGGGAAGCTGGCGAGGAAGCGCATCGGTGTGCCCATGGCATCCGTGTGCCCATGGCATCCGTGTGCCCACTGCATCCATGTGTGCAGCACATCCGTGTGCCCACTGCATCCATGTGTGCAGCACATCCATGTGCCCATGGCATCCATGTGGCCACAACATCTGTGTGCCCATGGCACCCATGTGCCCACCGCATCCGTGTGCCCACAATATCCATGTGCCCATAGCATCTGTGTACCCAGGGCATCTGTGTGCCCACGGCATCCGTGTGCCCACTGCATCCATGTGCCCATGGCATCTATGTGCCTACCGCATCCGTGTGCCCACAACATCATTGTGCCCATGGCATCTGTGTGCCCATCGTATCCATGTGCCCATCGCATCCATGTGCCCACGGCATCCGTGTGCCCATGGCATCATGGACGTCGACGGGAGGCCTTGCAGGGATTCGGGAGGCAGTGAGCAGCGGCACTGGCTGCTGCAGTCCCCCCTCGCGGCTCCTGTGCTCGCTCACCAGCACAGAGCCTTTCCCGTTGCTGCCCCTCGCTCCACAGGGCCGTGTCGCCCTGCCATTCCCAGGAAGTGGCAGCGCAGAGGCCGCGAAACCTCTGGGCAGGAGGCCTGGCCTCGACGCCGGCTCCCTCCACTCCCAGAGCGCAACCAGATGTGGCCGGAGAAGCTTCCATGGGGCAAAGCGCCCCTGGCAGCCCACCTGCCCTGTGCGGGGGAGTCATCTCCCCCCAAAACAGGCAGTGGTCCCGGGGCTGAGCTGCCACTAGGGAGAATGGGATACAGGGAAAGATGGAGCCGGCAGGGCTGGGACACAGCTCGGAGGTGATGATGGCTCCGGGCTCCGGAGCAGGCAGGAGTGGAGAGGAGGATACAGGGATTCTGGACAGAACTGGAGGAGCTGGGAGGCTTTGGGGGGACCAGCCCCTTCCCTCACCCCGGCTTTCCCAGGCAGAGACGGCTCCCGCAGGCACCAGCTGTACCAAACACCAGGGGCTTCTCCATAGGATTTCCCGGAGTTGATCTGCATGGAGATGGGATGCGAGGATGGAGGGAGATGGCCCTGAGTGCAGGGGCTGAAGTCCCGGCAGTGGATTTGGGAATAATTCCAAATACGAGGCGGCAATTAAAGCAAGAGCCAGTGAGAGACAGTGCCGGGGGATGCAGTGGCGCTGCCCCCCCCATTTCCACCTTGGGGCTGGGGGCACTGTGGCACCCCATGTGTGTGCACGGGGGTCCTGTCCCCCCGCAGGGTGTCATGGAGCTGGCGGAGGCTGGGGGCTGCGGGCAGCGGGATGGAGCAGGGGGTGGCTGCATTTCGGCTGCTTGGGGTGAAGGAGAGGGGCTCCGTGTGTGGGGAAGTGCCAGGATGTGCGGAAGGGCTCCGAGCGGGAAAAGGGGGTGAATCTGGGGCAAGCTCTGCAGCAGGAGGTGATAGATGAGCGGGGTCTGGGTTGTGCAACCTGCAGCCCATTCATGTCCACACAGCGGCACCAGGGACCCCCACGCACCAGGGCCAGGACCCAACGTGTCCTGGTCCCGTTGCCGGGGCTTCCACACTCCGCATCCTCGTGGAGACGGCGCCAGCCCCGCGTGTGGCCCTAGCCCGGCGGGGGGCCCGGGCTCCGCGGGGGACACCGCGAGGCTGGCGGGGCCCCGGCTCCCGCCCTCCCGCATCGCCCCCCCGGCGCCGGGGGAGACCGAGGCAGCCGGAGCCGCGTAACCGAAGCCGCCAGCGCGGCCGCCCGCCTGCCGCGGCGCCCGGATCGGGTTGCCCGGGGGGGCTCGGGTGACGCTGCGCCCGCCTCCCTGCCCCACGGCTGCGGGCTCTCCGCATCCTGCCCTAATTTTATTTAATGTTCGCAAAAGCAGCCAAAACTCCCAGGGAATTGGCGGGAGGTGGTTTTCTCCGTGCCCTTTCCCAGCTCCCGTGGGTCTGGAAAGGCCGGTGGGGAGGACAGACCCAGAGCGGGTCACGGTTGCAGGGCCAGGGAAGCGCGCGCGCTCCGGCCCCCGCAGCGACCTGCACCGAAACGGCTGCGAAACCTTCGTGCCAGATGGTGTGGCGAGAAGCGGGAGCGGGGAGGCGCGGGGCCGCTCCGGGCACGGCGCTCCCGGCGGCTCCGCGGGCGCCTGAGCGGCCGTCCTGCCGGCGGGGGGACTGCGGCACCGGGAAGCGCCGCCCGCGCCGCCCCCGCCGCTCCCCGCCCGCCGAGCCGGGATGGGGGCACACACGCTGTTTTCCCTCTCCTTTTCCCTCCCTTTTTTTTTTTTTTTCCCAGTGGCAAACACGGCGCTAAGCAGCGCGCGGCCGCCCCCAGGCTCGCGCTCCGCAATCCTGTTACGGCTAAATCCAGCCCGCCTCCCCCGGCAGCTCCGTCAGGGCGCGGGCGCTTAATCGGCCTGGAGGGATGGATGGGAACAGCGGGGCGGGCAGGATGCTCCGGGGGACGGATGCGAGCCGGGGGCTTGCACAGTGCCGGGTATCCGCACCCGGCGCAGGATCCGGAGCCGCTTCCCGGGGGACGCGCGCGATGGCGGCTCCCGGGCGCGCCCGACGCCTGCACCCTGCTCGGGACCCCCCCCCTGCCCACGCACCCCCGCACCTGCGGGAAGCCCCCGCGCCGCGTGGGCGCCGGAGCAGACAGCGGCCGGTCCGGGTGCCGCCGGTGTCGCGGCGCTGATCCCCGAGCGCCGCCGCGCAGCGGGGCGCGCCCGGAATTTGCCCCGAGCAAGGGGCAGGCGCGGGGGGCAGAAGCCGCCGCCGCAGAGGGGACCTCCCGCCCGCGCACCCCGC
>NW_020456276.1:2449465-2458099 GCF_003342845.1 Nothoprocta perdicaria | reverse complement strand
ACCGGAGCGAGCCCGGGCAGATGGGAACGGGGGGGTAAAGATCAGCGCGGGGATTAGCGAGGCGTTTTTAGCCAGCCAATGGGCGGCGCGGCCCCGCGCCGCAGCTCCCGCGCCGGGAACGGCGCCGCAGGAAAAGCGGGAATGAAGCGGGAGCCCCCGCGCCGCCCGCCCGGCCCTCCCAGGGTTTCCTTCGCAGCCTCCATCCCCGTTTGCCCCTTCGGGGTCCCGCGAAGCCCCCCGGTGCGGGCAGGGGCAGCAGGGCCGGGCTCTCCCGCTGCCGTCGCAGTCCCGGGTCTCGCCGGCAGCCCCCCGTCAGGTACCAAAGCATCACGTCTTGGCAGACCAATTTTAGGGAGAAAATGGAAGGTTTTCCCCCATGAGGGTAGCGAGCGCTTTACAGTCCATTCCAAAGGGCATCGCCACCTCCCTGGCTCTTTTCCTGTGGAAAAGCACAGGGATCCTGGCTTTCCCGCAGCCATGAGGCTTCCCGGGATGGTGCTGGCTGCCTGTCCCATGGACTGGGCAGAGCTGGGAGCCATAGGGACAGGGACAGGGACCCAGGGCAACGACCGCTCGCCCCAGGCCGCTAATCCCCCCGGCCAGGCCAGGGTGTGCGGGATGATCCCGACAAGCCGTGAGGACAGAGCCAGACCACAAATGCCATCAGGCTGGGACACATGGGGGTGTTTCCCCCCCAAACACCCAGGATGGCCAAATCCTGGGAACAGGGCGCTCCGACGGGCTGGAATCTAAAGGCTGCCACAAGCTCCGGCTCTGGCTGTTTCCTTTCCCGCCCAATGAAGTAGATATTGAAATATTTATTGAAATACGTATTGAAATATTTAATGAAACATTTATTGAATTATTTATTTTTTTTTTTTACTGAAATATTTATTGGAGTGTTTATCATTCTGCCCAACGTGGTTTGGCCCAGGGAGGGGGGAGCCGCTTCCGTGCACCCCAGCAGGAGGGTCGGGGGCTCCACCAGCCCCATCCCGGTCCGGTCCCGGTCCCGGTCCGGGATGGGGAACGGGGGGAGGTTTGGGAAGGGTTTCAGCCCCTCCCCCTGGACCAGCCGCGCTCCGCTCAGGCAGCGCCGCGGCCACCCAACGGTGGGAGGAGGGGGCCTCAACGCGCTCCGCTCAGGCAGCGCCGAAGCCACCCGCAGCTCCCGCCGGGGGGGGGGGTCCTTGCGGAGGCCGGAAGCGGCGGCGCTGCGCACGCGCGTTCCTTTCCCGCCCCGGTGCCGCCGCCGCCGCCACGGTGAGGCCGCGCTGCGCGCATCGGCGCCGCCCGCCGCCATCCGCGCCCCGCGCCGCGCCGCCCCGCGCCGCCGCCCGCCCCGCGCGCCCCCGCGGCCCTATTTCGGCGGGGGGCGCGCCCGGGCCGCGTCGCCAGCCGTGAATCCCGGCACCGTCCGCGCCGAGCGCCCCGTTAACGCGGGGCCTTTCTCACGAGTTGCCGCTGGCCTCGTTCCCCGCCCCCGTGACACCCCGGCTTCGCGGAGCCCTTTAGCCAAAGTCTCGGGATTCCCGGTGCCGCTCGCGATGCCGTTTTCCCGGTAACCCCCCCCGGTTCGCGGGGCCGCTCGGTCCCCTCGGTGCCATCCGCAGCGTCGCGCCCCTTTCCCGCCCAGATGTTGATGCCCAAGAAGAACCGCATCGCCATCTACGAGCTGCTCTTCAAGGAGGGCGTCATGGTGGCCAAGAAGGACGTGCACATGCCCAAGCACCCCGAGCTGCTCGACAAGAACGTGCCCAACCTGCACGTCATGAAGGCCATGCAGGTAGGGACGACCGTGGCTCCGCGTGGCCAAGCCTTGCCAGGTGTTGCTTTGGCTATTTTTTTGTCTTTTTGCCAGCGTTTTTCCCGTTTTCCTGCTTCCTGGCATGTGTGTTGTGTCTTTGTTTCCTGTTCTGCCTATTCCTTCTCTGTTATTCCATGCTTATTGCTCGTGAGCCCCCCTGCTTGCAGAATAAAAACCCCTGTTGTTGGTATCGCTCGGAGATGCTGAATGGCGATGAAGATTGTGTGCTGGGCCGAAAAATAACACGGATTCTCTCCCTAGTCCCTGAAATCCCGCGGTTATGTGAAAGAGCAGTTTGCGTGGAGGCATTTCTACTGGTACCTGACCAACGAGGGCATCCAGTACCTGCGCGACTACCTGCACCTGCCGCCCGAGATCGTGCCCGCCACCCTGCGCCGCAGCCGGCCCGAGACCGGCAGGCCGCGGCCCAAAGGTAACGGCGCGGGCGACGCCTGGCCTTGCGCAGCGTCGTTTTGGGTGGTCGGCTCACGCCGGCGTGGATGGCTCTGATTCTTGGGTGCGTAAAGAGATAAAAGTCGTGGTGCTTTGTATGCGGGGACGGGGAGGTGGTTGTTGGACTACTGAGGAGCTGGAGGGTGCTTGAAGAAAGACGTGGAATAGAAGCTTGGGAAGAGAGTGGGACTCGACTTTCCGTGGTTGGTGACCTGAGTGACAGAGAAGGCCTGTTGAGACCTCCCACCATGGAACGAGGTGGTAGCAGGTGCCCGAACACCACGGAGGTCCCAGGCAGAGCGTGTCCCTCGGCAGCCAGAAAGGCTTTTAGGGTGTTTTGGGAAGAACCTTCTTGTGCATCACTGCAGTTCTGCAGCGAGAGGGCAACAGATACAGGGAACTAAGCTTGGATCCACATTGGGAAGCCTTTTCTGGCATTGTCTGTGCAAGGAACAAACTTTCCTTTCAAAGTAGCATAGGGTGGTGAAAGATTTAATGGCAGAAGAAAACACATTTGTGCTTCAAATGGGAGGTTGTGTGTGGCATTTAGGACTGCTTGGATGCCCATGGTATTGGCCTTGCCATGGGTGTTGTCAGGCAAATCAAGTCCTTAAAGCTGCCTTCAGCTTCAAAAGCTTTCAGTAAATGCAGGGAGCACGTTTTGGTTGTAGTTCTGATTTTCTTCACGGGATTTTCAATTCCCAAGAGAACTGGAGATGCTGGTTGTGTCAAGGCATCTACTAGTGTGGATCTCTCAGCAGCTGCCCCCTCCCAGGTGTCTCCTTGCAAAATGCTGCAGTGCTTCCAGCAGGGAGCTTTAGGGGTGGCAGAGAGCAGCCTGAAAAAATCAAGTGGGGGTTGCAGATCTCCCTGTTTTGCAGCCTAGATAGAATGTACCTTTTGGGGTACTCATTTAATGGCCTAGGAATAGTTTAGGAATCGTTTGGATTCCTTTATGAGGGGCAGCATTACATAGTAGTGCAGTATAAATAATCTTTAGATGAAGGCCATCAAATTAGTGTCTTTCAGTTCTGAAAACATAATGCTGTCCTAAAGTAGTAATTAGAGTGAGAAGGATGGTTGCTTTTCTTGTAATCATTTGGAAATGACATGTGAGATCCCTTCTGTTTGGTTTTCCTGTTTTCCCTTTCGTCCAGTGCGGCATTTTTTGTCTAGTAGCAGGAAAGAAATGCAGCTGTGTAGAGCACAAGCTCTAAAACATTAGGTTGTCCTGAGAGTGCTTGTGACCCAAACCGTTTCGCATTCTGTGGAGGGAGACCCTTCATGCCAGTGTTTGAGGACTCTATTCTTTACATGTCTAGACAACATCATATTTGCTTGTGTTTGCCTCAGAATCGGTGTCAGTGTGTGTGTGTCAGTAGGGGAGTCTTGCCTGCAAGTCCTTCAGGTGCTTTGTCAGCCAAACAAAACTAGCATCACTGACTTCAAAAGCAAGAACTGCGTTGAAATGGGAAGCTGATAGTTTATTTGATCTCTGAGGAGCGCTGGAAGTCATCCTGTGCGGTCTTTGGAAGCTGTGTTTATCCCCATGAGTGAGCTGGAGAAACTGCATATATAATGTGAGGGTGGCGCTTAGTTCATGGCTAAAATACACAGAGTTTCTTGTGAGGAGCTTCATTTATGGCATCGCAGGTGTGTTGGCCATTGACAGTGACCCCGTTCAGTCCCCATCTCACCAGGAGTAGCTGGTCCTGCTGCAGGAATTGTGTTGCCACTGTGATGTTTCCCTAGGGACCAGCTGCTTTAGATTCAGCTTTAGATTTAGCATAAAGCAGATTTCAGACCTCTGTGTGGTTGTTAGGTCTAAGCTGTCTGCTACACATGTAATTTTGCTGTGAGAAATGAAGGATGGACAGATCTGAAGGGGGGGGGGGAAGAAAAAATAAAAATAAAATACCAACCCAGTTTAACCCTAGCAGAAAAGAAGGATGTGGAAGCAGACCTGGGATGGTTAAATCTCTTGGCGTATCTGTGTATAGAGTTTCTGTTTGTATTAAAAGCATCTGTTTTAAGAACTGATTTCTGTATGGAAAAGCTAGTACCTATACTGTATATCAGGCCTGTGGAGAGAACACGATTCCCATGTTTGTTGCAGCACATCTGAGGCTGCTGGTACACTGTGGTGTGACATGAAAAAAACAACCTGTACTCTGTTTTTATGACCCAAGCAAAAAGGCCTTGGTCTGGTGTTGTTGGGATGTGTTTCATCATTGACCTTCCATAGGAACTCCATGGGAATTGCATGGAGGATGCGTTCAACCGGATTGTTTCTTTCCTGCCAGTGTTAAGTCCAACGTTAATCAGTCGTGACATAGATAATCTGCTCCTAGTTGTGTTAATCTATTCCATTTTGGAGGATTTGTGATACCGATAGTATAGCTGTGTTTTTAGGTTGGGATAAAAATGTCGCACGTTTTGTGGCTTAGTGAAGAAGCTGTCAGACATGACAAATGGCCCTGCTTCTAGGATTTTGTTTGTCTTCATTTTTGGCCCTTATTTGAAGCAAGTGCTGTAGCTGTGTTTGCCAGGAGGCTGTTGCTTAGATGACATTGTAAATCCAATTTTTACATTATTTATAACTGCAACCCAAGTACAAACTTACACAGTTAAACACATGTCACTCCTGAAGTTTTCCTTACGATATCACTTCTGTATTTACCCTTGTGTATACGGAGCTGTCTAAGCTGCAGCTATATAGTGATGCTCCAGGGCAGGTTTATTTCAGATGCAAGGTCATGCACAAAATGAGTTGCTTTGTATGAAACAGTGCATTCAGTGTTGCTGGTTTTGCTTGCAGGTCTGGAAGGTGAACGCCCTGCTCGTCTTACTCGAGGAGAAGCTGACAGGGACACTTACAGACGCAGCGTTGTCCCACGTGAGTATCTTGTCATGTTGCTGTATGAATATCAGGCTGAGCTTGCTGTTTTGCAGCTTATCTCTGGGAGTTATGTCCTTGGTACTGGCCCCCTTTCAAGAAGGAAATGAGGGAAGTTGGACTTCTGGCATAGCTGAGGTGTTTGCCCAACAGAATTGATCTGTATCTGCTCACGCATTTGTAAAGCTGAACTTTGGGTTTCTTCTGGAGTGGGTTTAGTAACTGTCGTTGTCTCAATGGCTGTTTTAATTCTTTATATTAGAAAAGAATTTTCATAGTCTCTGTTGAGGTCTGCACTTGGGGATGGATTCTTTGTACTGATTCATCTCTTTCTCTCCAGCTGGTGCTGACAAGAAGGCTGAAGCTGGTGCTGGAGCAGCTACTGAATTCCAGTTCGTAAGTATTTGCGTTCTGGATTTACTCCCTGTGCTGTGCTAAAGCTCAGGGTATGGGGCCATGCGTGGGTCATAACGTGCGTGCTCTTTTTTGGGGTGCTGACTAGTTATTCCATGGAGCAGGGGCTCGTGCAATGACTTCTAATGCTCTTTCTCTTCTGTTGCAGAGAGGTGGATTTGGTCGTGGACGTGGTCAGCCTCCTCAGTAGAACTTCTGCGTATGTTTTGTGTATAATAAAATAGGTGAAAATGTCACCTGAGCTGTCTGTGTGTTATTTAAACACAGATCTAATGCTCATGTTGCTACAGAGGTGACTCAGATTGCCAGATTATTGACCTATGTAACAACAGTTGTGTAATAACTTCTGATTAGAAAACAAGAGCTCCCGAGGTTTGCTGGTGTTTGATGCAAGGTTTTGTGGTGAGTAGATGTGATTTATGGGGGAATGAGGAGCCTGGGTTCATGGCAGCAGTCAGGTGCTGCCAGGCAGTTTTTCAAGTCTTTATAGGAAGACCTTGATTTCTAGTAATTTCTAGTAATGCAGCAACGCTAAACTGAGACGGTTCCATACTGGAGACAGAAATTCAACAGATTCAGCTGAGTTGGCCTCAGGCCCTCGGTGACTCGGGCACAAACAATGTGTGCAGGTCAGCGTTTCTGTTATCCCCATCTGAAGTCACTGTGATAATTAACTGTGACATAAGGAAAATGGGGTGGTTGTGACAGCACCTGCTGTCTGGAGCTGAAGAGCTGGGGCCGAGGAGGTGCAGCAGACCCCGGGTCCTCTGCAATCTGCGTCCTGCCAGTAGATGTCACCCACTAACTAATAATGAGATGCTAATTGGGAATGATTTTCTACTGCCTGCTAAATGACACTTTGTTTGAGGACTGCCTTAGTATCAGAAGTGCTGAACACTGGAAGATTAAATGGGATTAATAGCCTAGTGGAAAAGGAACTGACTCCAGTTCTAGTTTGGAGGGGAGAGGAAATAAAGGGCATATGATTTTTCTGCTTCCAAGGGAATTTGAGCTATGGGTGTTAACTGTCACTTGGGGGGGATTAGGTGTTTCAAATTTGTGTTTTAATTAACCGCTCCATCTGCCTCTGTTGAAATTTGTAGATTATGATTTAGCCAAATGTCATCCAGAACTGCTGAATCCCAGATGACTGGGTTTAGCAGAGTGCACTTGACAGCCTAGTTCTGCACTTGACAGCCTACTTCTTAGTGGCAATGTAGATTAAAGAAACTTTTTAAGGCTTTTCTAGCAATATTCTTGACCTTCTGAGTTGTACAGATCTGCTAGGGCTTTTCATTCAAGGTCCTGCTTATTTTATCTTTCATTGTAGTAGTAAAGCTTATACTTGCTCCTGTACATTTATAATTGGGAGTCGAAGAAGCCAGTGTTGTGCTCAGCATAAGGTTTAATCCCATGTGAAATTAAGCACACTCACTCAGGGTATGAGTGGCAATATTGAATAACAATGGGGCTTTCTTTTTCCAAAAAAGACATTTCAGTCAGCGAAGGCAAGGTCCGTGTGAATAGAGATGGCTTTTGTCTTGGGGTGCAAAAGTATATTAGTCTACTTAGACTTTATAATGCAGAAAATGTCACATCCACTTTCTAAAAATCTCTTACTACTGTGATCTGCCAGTCTGTTCACGCGGGCCTGGCTGGCTCCAGGTGTGTAGTTTTCTTTTTCCCTTCTTTCTTTTCCTCCCCATTAGCATTAGGCCATCTGAACTGATGAGCTCCAAGAAATGTGGTCCTTAAAGATTTCTCCTTTTTGGATGCTTTTTGGTGGAATCCACACCTGCAAATGATGTTTTTTTTGCACTAACACATGTAGTACAAGATGAGGCCAATATCCCCCGATATCCTCCATTGGGCAAATAACGTGTAGAGAAGGACTCGGGTGCTTGGCAGGCATTTTCTTGCTTCAAAGTGGTCAAGTTTTGGGACGGGTTCTCCCTTTTTATACTGGAGTGCGTGGCCACATGTCTGGGCTGCCCCATGCCCAGGCGCTTGCCTGCGAGGTGATTGTACCGATGCAAACCTGACCTGTGGTCTCTTAAAAAAAAAAAAAAAAAAAAAAAATCTTTTATTTGGAGAGATTTTCGTGGTATGTTGCAGCTGGTGACTGCTTGCTGTCGTCGCGGTTTTGCCTGAGAGGCAGCGCTCCGGCCGGTGCTCACGCTCCTCCCTGGCAGCCCCTGTGGAAACCTGCCCAGAGGTGGAAACCTAAAATTGCCCCCAAAACCGGCCTTTTTGGAGGAGCCGCCTTGTCCAGGAGCGCGTTTGCGCCGGAGCCCCGTGTGGGGTTTATGTGGAGCGAGGGGGTGAGCGGGTGGCGGGGCGGCCTCCCCGCCGGGCAGACCCGTCCGCGGGGCGCCGCGGTCCCGGTGCCGGCCCTGGTCCCGGTGCCGGCCCTGGTCCCGGTGCCGGCCCTGGTCCCGGTGCCGGCGCCGCCGGCCGCACCTTTGTTCTCCTCAGGGCGCCAGGCTACAATGGCCCCCACCACAGCGCGCTCCGCCACTAGCGTAACCCGCCCCCCGCCGGCAGCGAGAGGGGCATTCTCGGCGCCTACGCGCTTTGCGTAGCGCCGCTGTCAAGGCGGCCGCCGTGCGCCCGGCACTGCGGCTTTTGCGTAACTGTTAAGGCGCTCCCAGCACGCAGCCGCCCGGCCAGCGCCTTACGCACCGTATTCTCCAAGCGCGTCTACGCCGCGCTGTTGGCGCAAGGCGGAGGGAGGGGAGCGTGTGTGCGTGCGGCGGGAGCGATTCTGGAAGGCGGGCTGCGCTGTCTGCGTGGCGGAGGCGCAGCGGAGCGGCCGGGGGAACCCGCCGCCTCCAGCGCCCGGAGGCTTTACGCCGTTTGCGTAGCGTGCCCCAAGATGGCGTCGCGGTCGTCGTCGGCGGCGGTGGCCGGAGCGCAGTCGGCGGCGGCGCGGCCGGAGGCGACGGGCAGCATGAGGCGGGCGAAAGGCGGCAGCGCGTAGCGGGCGGCTCCCGGCCTGCGGGAGACGGACACAGAGCGAGGCCGACACAGAGACTCGTGCGGGGAGGCGGCTCCCCCCTCCCGT
>NW_020456276.1:2422876-2449084 GCF_003342845.1 Nothoprocta perdicaria | reverse complement strand
CTGCCCGCAGCCCCGGCGCTGGCAGCGCTTCAGCGGGCGCATCGCACGCGGTGCGGAGGGAAACCTGACCTTGGCGTTATAAAAAGAAGCGGGGATGAACGGATGCGGTGGCAGCGGTGGGATGGCCGGAGAGGCCCGGGAGGAAGTGGGAGTTGAAGCTAAACGGGTTGGATTTGGGGGGCGGTCGTGCCCCACACAGGCGCATTTTCGGCAGAGTTAAAAAGAGTAACTTGTGGCCAGCGTGCGCTGTGGTGGTCCTGGTTTTTGCCTGCGGGCTGACACGGGGCTGCGGGGCAGGGAGCAGAGCCGGCTGCGGGGCTTTCCTTTGCACACCCAGGAATGGGGCGTCCTCCTCCCTCGCTGCTTCCTCAGCTGCTCTCCCAAAGTCTTTGTTCTCCTGATTATCATATTTGTAGCTACAGGAAATGGGAAGGCAACGCAGACAGTTCGCTAGAGGAAAGCGAGCTAACGTACTGCTCAGTTGCTGTTCAGCGTGGTGAGGGAGCCCGGGGAAAGCCCTGCTGCTGTGCTGCCACGGTGAAGAGGGCCAACATTGCAAGTGGAAGCACTCTGGAAATTAAAAAGAACATGTTTTAGGGCAGCTTTCCTCATAGCTGGTCCCCCTTAGGGCAGCTTTTCTCATAGCTGCTCCTTCTCACTGACTTTCAGTAAACTTGGGATACTTTGAACTAACTGTAAAGAAGAACGTGGTCCTGTTGTGTAATGGTACTGGGGCAAAAAAGCAAGTGTAGCTGAAGGCGCCTGTGTTTCCTCATGCTTCTTTACCCATTTTATTAAGCAAGTGTGCCCATTCGTCTCGAGAATTAAGTGTGTGACCCAATGTGATTACAGCGTGGTTAAGGGTATATGTGTAATCAACTTTTGCCTGGTGAGTCTTTATTTTACAACTCTTCAATTTGCAGTGTCATACAGCTTACGTGGTGGCAGTGCTCTGTTACGTGCTGTGAGCGGCAGAGCTGATGTTCAGAGCTGGTATTGGCCACATGAAGATCTGTTCACGTGCGAGTTTCACAATATTGATCAGAGATGGTTAAAGGAAAAAAAAAAAGGGTAAACAAGCTCCTTCTAAAGGCACGTTAGTCTGAAACACGTTTCAGTTTAGTTGAACTTGTTGAGATTTGCTTAAGCTCTAACTTTAATATCCTTTTATATCAAAGTTATGGCTTGGAACAGTTTAAAGTGGATTGGATATCTCAGCTAAAACTGACGGAACTTCAAACTACTTTATAGGTAAGACTTTGAATGGGAAAATCAGTTTCCAGGTTTCAACAGCAGGAATCGAGAACTTGCTGTTTCTCTGTGCCCAGTTGTGCCCTGTCATTTCCACAGCTTGCAGAGCCTGCGAGTGACAATCTTGACAGACTCTGTGTGTGTTGGGACCAGATAGATTCTCACCTGGGAGTTGTATGAGCACATATAGAGCACTGTAAAGCATATGGTGCATGATATAGACTGCATATAGTTTTTTCTTAAGTAAGCCATAGAAACGGCAAAGTTATGAATTAGCCTAAAGTTTTCTCTTATTTTGGGTTGGTATCCCATCTCTTATTTTGGGTTGGCAGTACACATTCTTGCAAACACCGTGATTTATTTATGGTATCCATATAGCTAAGGCACAGTTGAAACTATATCTTACATCCTTATGTAGGAAATACCTACTATACAAAGTGGTCTTTTTCAACATATTCATTTAGGGAAAATTAGTATCAGGTGATATTAAAAATGCATACCTGAATGGACTAATTTATGTTTGTATTGATTATTTAAAGCAGCATATAGAAAGTCTTTGTTTTCTACTGATTTTTTAGGTTGTTTCTCCTTTAAACTTTAATTTGAGGGAAGTTCACAGGTTTAATCATATCTTCACTTGCACTTTTTTGATAACTAGAAGGGTGTTATTTGTATATATATAATCAGATATATGTCAGCTTTAAATGTCTATAAAAATATTTTACATTTTATTCTCATTACAGAAGATTTTTTTTTTGTCCTACAGATAACATTTTATTATTGATGGTTTCTATGTAAGTGGAAATAGATTTCACTATTTAAAGGGGTCTCCCCAAGAAGGGAAAAACAGAACCAGAATGTAGTTAAATAGTTTTTAAATGGTCACAGTTTCAAAAAAAATCCAGAAGAATGTTTTGATGGATAATTTACGTTTCCTGTACTAAAGCATTGTTCAGGGCTGGCTGCTTTTGGTTATTGTTTTCCTTTGAGGATTTAGAAATGCCATGCCTTTACACTCACACATTTCTCCCTTTGCTCCCACTGTGAACTTAAAAGTTTTCTTCCTTTTTGAACCTCAAATTAGCTCCTGAATTTTAAACATACCTGTGAAGAAACAGAAATAAAGAAAAAGTAGAATTAGGTTCGTGTCCATTAGCTCTTCACTTTGTTGGTTTAATTTTCTTGAGGCTTACCAATAAATAGATATTGTTGAAAAAACATATCTTTAGTTTGGCATTAAATTCACAAAGAAAAATCCTTAATTCTTCCTTCTCTGTTTCTTTTTATGTTAAGTGATTTACTTTTCTCCTCATGGCTCTAGAGGTTGTGTATTTTCAGTGAATTGCATTTGGAAGCCAGGACTTTTGAACACGAAAGACCCAATGGAATATTTTCGGAAGACCAAGTGTTGGGTGAAAAGACGTCTTTGTCGCATTTGCCTTAAAAAACAGTGAAGAGAGAGTTCATTTAAATGTGAATCTCAAACGGAGTAAAACCAAAACACGTGTCTTAATTGGCCTGCATGAAAAAATCTATATCGGTGATGTTTCGTAAGCGGCGGGATCGCTTTGAGCAGGAGGGAGGGCAGGGGCTCAACGGGACCGTTTCAAAGCGAATGTGAACAGACTTCAAAGAACCTTTCAGCCATGGCTAGAATGCCAGGGCTGCAGCGTTTCCATCTTTTCAAACGGAGGAAACTCCGAGGATATTGGCCACTTTGAAGAAAAAAAGCAGCAAAGGAGAGCGTGCAGATGAAGGGACCTTGTTACCTCTGCGGTCCTTTGTTGCTTGTGGTGGCAGTGACTCTCAATATTGCTGTTATGGTGTTATTTTTAAATAACGCAAGTGTGTTTTTTTTGTGTGTAGACCAGCTGTTTTCGTGGGGAAGTGTTCCAGAAAATGTCACTGATGTCTTACTATGATGAAGCAGATGGATGTCTGCTTAATGGCAGCATCTCTGTTATATTTTAACAGAAATAAGAAGGAGCTGTTTGGCTTTAAGTCCTCTGCTGGTGCAGCTACAGGTTCAAACATGCCTGCATTGTGCCCGGTGAAAGCATGAGCTGCTCATCCACAAATTGTGTTTTCAGGGACTTTTGGAGGAAATGCTTCAGAAAGAATAGGATCCAGGATCGCTCATCTTTTCTTAATTGTGAATGAGGTCTAAGTTAAGGCGAGAAGGCCGAACTTTCACACAATGTCTGGTAAGCGCTCAGGCTCCCTAGTTTTATGTGTGCGCCAAGCCAATACTGTCACCAAAAGCTACATTTATGTAGCCACACGGAGCCTCAGCTGGGGACACTAATTGGAAGGTAAACCAACCTTTTTCTTCTCGCTTCAGCTGTGTCAGTTCTTAAGAAAACCGCTGTGTAATACAACAGTTCTCCAGTTTTCACTGTAGTCCCCAACTAATCTGTGGGTCTTTCCCTGCACTCCAATGATGCCCCAGAAACACTGTGATCCTTTGTGCTTGGGCCTCCTTCTAAAAATACTATCAGCTAAAAACATCTTTGGTTCTTCCCTATCTGGGAGTAAGGGGAGCCGAGCGTCATGGGATCACCCTCCTTGCCGTGGAGCCTGGTCTCAGGATCGCTGTTCCAATGGCTCAGCTTGGCTCTTTGCATTCCCTTCAACTACATAAAGGGTTTGTGGTTGAAACCAAATAAATTTCTCCCTGTCTGTTGCTAACACATTGCCACATGTGTTAGCAACATCCAGTAGGATATAGGCCAATGCAGAAATAGTTTTCTGGGTTTGGATTCTCTTGTTCCGCTTGCCTGTGTTGTAGTAAATTCTTTAGAGCAGGAATCTAAACTTCTACAAAATCTAGCTTACATCTCGCGATTAGGAAGCAGATACTCAGTTTCTAAAAGTCCCAGTTCTTTCTTAACCCAGCTGAGGGACTGACTGTTCAGTCAAGTATCTTTCAAATTTATCAAGTATTGATACCAGAATTTGTCTCTGTAGCTGTCCTTGCTGCATGGTCAATAATGCACACTAATGTGCTATGAAATTTTAGACTTTAGAAGATTTGAATGCTGCTTTAATTCTTACTCACTTGGGTGGGCTTTTTTTCTGTGTGTGTCATTAGCATATTTTAATATTATGTACAGGATTAACTACTTACGTTTGTAAAGCTTCTTGAGATTGTTCATCGCTGTAGTTTTTTATGTGCTTGATTTTTATAGATCGAACATGTTCATCCAAACAGGATGTGTATATTCACACACCTACTGATATTAAGTCATTTGGTCAGTGTAAAAAGAACAATTCTCCCATGTATGTATGTATGTATTTATTTATTTATTATCTCCCCTCTTTATTAAAAAGAGGCCACTTTAAAAACTAACATTCCTTCTGGGGAAAAAAAGCCTGCCCTGACGAGCTGTGTAAATACTGGATGGTCAACAAACTGGTTTTAACAGGCAAAATAGGTTATCAGTTTTGGGGTCTTGCACTGGGAGTGCCCTTGTTATCGTCTCTCTGCTGCTTCAACAAGTGGCTGCTAGTTCAGGCATTTCAGCTCGTGGCTCTGTTTTGGCCCTCCTGTGAAAGGCATGTCGCAGATAACCTTCCTTCTTACCTAAAACATCGTTTTGGTAGAGGGAGGGGGCTCTTGGTTATGTTTTTCTTTGGTAAGAGTAGGCAGTCACTGTAAAACTGCAGGGAACCTGTAGTACTATGACCTTTGGCGTTTTGAAGCCACGGTGGCAGTGCAGCATGTTACAATTTATAATTCCAGTTTTAAGAAGTTGTATATATAAAAAAAAAATCACAGGCTCGTTTTATTTTTCTCTCTTTCTAATACTGGAGGTGTGATCCAAATGCTTTGAATAACTTTGTTCCAGTTCAGGTTTTACTCCCTTTTCAAGCCTTGTGCTTCATTTTTGTCGAGTTCTGTCACATGAATAATCCTGACAGTTTTCTGTCGTTAATTTGCCGTCTCCAGCCGCTACCTACTGCATTGCAAGTTAAATCACGTTACGCCGTAGAACAATGTGTGTGTCTGTGTGGAAAAATAACGTTTGTCTAAAAACTATATGTAGCGTTTGGGAACAAAGCCCCTGCCGTGAGAACGTGCGGTTGTAGAGAGGATAGGGGTTTTTGTGGGCACAGGGCAGCGGCCGTCCCGCGAGCCCCATGCAGTGCCCTCGCAGAGCTGGCCACAGCCTTGCTGGCCACAAGCTGCACTTGTTACTAGGTGCTAAGTTGGTAACATGCCCTGCATAGCAAGAGGGTTGGAGAAGCCTTCCTGAAAGCCTCAACTCCTGACCTGCCTGCTCAGACTATCCTCTGCTAATAGAAGGACAAAACGCATGTGTTGTCACAGTGTCGTTAAGGCTGTGTCACTGCTAGCTAAATCTGAGAGATTAATTTTTGTCTTTACAGAGCATTTCTTTTCTCCTTCGACTCCTGAGGTCCTCCAGCGCGTGCCTTCTCATTGCTTAAAGGTGATTTTACACAGCCCAGCTGAGATTGCAGTTTTGTCAGATACAATAACAAATGTTCTTACAATCCTGGTATATTATTGTTAACTTTGAATAAAGCATAGAAGAAAGTCTTTATTATGCTGGACACAGAGCTGTATCGTGACTTCATAGGACAAATCAGAAAGTCGTCCGTACAGCTGAGCTCCAAACTCCAGAACACAGAGACTCTTCTTAAATTGAAACTTTCAAACAAAGACAGATTGTACAGTGGAAATTGTCCAAGTCAGGCATCTTCTCCACCAGTCTCACCAAAGCGTGTTCTGAAAAGTGTTGCTTTCTTGCAGTCAGTCTTCTGATAAATAATGATAAAATGTGAGATGGATTTGGATGTCTGGGGGTTCATACTTCAGTAACTCAAATACATGATTTTGTGACTTAATATTTAGTGGAAAACATAAAAGAAATCCCGAGTCTGTTGTAATAGCAGTAAACCATAGGTTAATTTTGGGCAGCAGAATGTTCCTTGGGACAAATGCACCTATTTAACATCTCACCTGCCGTTTCTTACCCAATAGGAGTGCCCACTTGGTTGTCCTTAGCCTCATGTCTTTGGGTAGGACTGTCTTTTCATGGAAGTCAGGAAAGCAGCTGCCCCCTTTTCTAGTAAGGTTTCACCTGGATTTTAATGAAGCCGTAGCTCCTTTGGTCTCTGCTGTATCTGTAAACTGAAAATGCATTCCTCGCTGTCCAGTCTTTGCATTGCAAAGCACTGTTATTTCTGGAATAACGGATGTGAATAAGATTTGTAAGTAAATCATTTTAAGGTCAATTTGGCATAGCAGAGATTCCCAGATTTGTACTGGGAACAGCCTCCCTCCCCTCTTCTAGCCCTGCATTGAGAGCAAGAGTGTTCGGCTGTTGAAACAGCGCAGGATATTCCAGCATGTGTTTCCTGGCTCTTCCAGGGAAAAGTCAGTGGGCTGTTCTAGTCTGGGGTGGGATTTGATTGTTTTCTTTGCATGCTGCTTTGAACGTTGCCTACCATTAGGGCTACGTTTAGGGCCGTTCGGGAGCCCCTCATGTAGACTAAAAACTCTGTGTACCTCATTGCCAAAGAGCTTTTGCTGCCAATTTCCCTGCTTTGCTGTGACGCGTTGTCTTTCAAATCCTAGTAAACTGAAGTTGGCCGCATGATGTAATACCTGCAAATAGTGTTCCAAAATGACCCGGCTCCAGAATCTGCCCCTGAAATCCCTGGTAGGCCAAGAATTTCCATAAGCATTTGAAAATAGTTTCCCGGCAAGAATAAAATGACAAAATGGAAATTTAAACTTTCTTTCATGTCTTGACCTGACACATAGTTCTTGACTGAATTCTTATAAAGGGCCTGTTGGCCATTATCAAAGTATGGGGCTGCCGTTAAAGAAACTTTAAAGGTGCTAGATGAAGGGAAAGTGAAAATAAATGCACAAAATTTATCATTTTGGATTAACTTGGCTCTTTTCTGAGGCGGACAGGTAGGATTGAGGTTGAGTTGTGCTGGGTGATGGGCAAGCAATGGCAATGTTGCATTTTATCAAGACTAGCTAATTCTTCCTTGTTTGTTGTTTCAGTTCCGAGTAATCTCTTGTCCCTTTCTCTCTGTTCTTAAGTAGATTTGAGAAAAAAGTCATTTTTTTAAAGATTTAATCAAAGCAATCGTTAAAAATATATATTACACAAAACCGTTCACTTAAAAGTAGGTCAATAAAGTAAAAAATTGGCTATTGAGGTCACAGGCACTTGCAGATGGTCTTTTTTAAAACAGGGTCCTGTATATTTTGTTGCTTTTGGGTAATACTGGAATACATTCTGTCTAATGAACATTCCCTCTAGTTAAGCAATTGAATAACACTTTTGTCGTGTCCCTGTCAGAAAGAGAGAGACAAGTTTTGCAATATTAGGAAGTTTCTAAACAGTACTACTGCGATACGAGTATCTTGACTAAGACTTGCCTGTCAGGATGCACCAAAAATAAGTTAGAAAGCGCAGCGCTTCCATCTTCATGTTGTAAAATAAAAGGCAAGGTTGTCATTCTCCCTCTTGGCTTCTGATGGAAATTGTGCTATGTCGTGGGTTTATGCAGCAATGCAGCAGTCTTGCTGTTCTTCTCAAATATTAATGATTTGCAAAGAGATGTTATTTTGCAGTAGGTCTCATTTTATTGCATTTGTGACAGTTTGTAAAAGATTTGAATAATGTTTTTCGTGGGAAAATAGTCTTGGATTATAGCGACTCTCTTACTCAATGCCTTTGGATGTCTTGCGTGTATTGGAGCCCGAAACTTTTTCACATGTTCGTTTTTTAGAGTACAACAATGTCTCGCCCTCGTTTGGAGCTAGGCCCCTTTGTCCTGTAAGAGCTCATTGGTAGCAATATCCTGTTTAAAGTTGTTTTAAAAGAATGACCTTGTAGGGCATGCTTCCTGCTCTCCCTTGATGGGATTTCCTTTTTATTAAACAGGAAATAGTCTGATTACATGAAAGTGTGAGAATGACAGGTTTTTCCTTCCCAGCGAGGGTTGTTCATGCTAATTCTATGTGGAGTGCTCTCAGCTGCCAGAGCTGCCGAAGCTCCTTTGCGCTGCCTGAAATTATTGTCTCCACCTAAAAGTTTCACGCTGGAGCGGTGCTAAAGCGCTCCCCACTCTGCACCATCAGCTGATCTTTCATGTGAAAGTCTTTGTACCGTGATTCTGTCAGCAGATACGTTTTTCTCTGCCATTCGTGTAAGGTGACTAGACTCAGTGATTTGTAGTATGCTCTGCTGGTATTCAAAGGCCTATTTTATTCCTTTTTTTCCTTCCCTGGCTCCCTGGGTTGAAATTGGAAACTGCGGAGATGCTGCTTTCCTACCCCACAAAGAAGGGTTCTATTTGTAACATCCATTATTTTGTTTTTAACTTTGTCCTCAGAATCACCTGCGCTCCTTATTTAGACAGGGCTTAGTGATCATGTCTCATATGGATTGGATGCTTTGGGAAAAGGAATTACCATGGGATATTGCTATAATGTAAACGCTGTTGCGTTTTATTCCGTGAGCCAAAAGAATGGCCAGAGTTAAGTGTTCCCTCAAGGAAGCTGCAGAGTTAAGGTAGCCCGTTCATGCCCTGTAATTCCCTTAATAGATAGATTGGGTAGCGCCCAGGGATTGATCTGGGATTGCCTAATAAATGATGGTGCTTCTTGCAACTGCAGCCGTGAAATGCGGGCACTGACCGAAGCAGGAGGATTTTGAGACCTTCTTATTGGTAGGATAGACAGAAAATTGCTGATTAGAGAAGTGCTGCCACTTGAGAGCATTGGGTTTCGTTCCAAGCTTAGGAAAGGTTAGACCAGCAGTTGCCGAAACGTTTGTTGTGACCTCTCTTGGGTTTCTGCCTTGAGTTTTGCCGGTGCTCATTTTGAGAGCTGTTGTGTGCACCCTTGCTCCTCTCCTCACCCCTGGGTTTCTGCTCTCTTGGCCACCACCTTTTTCTCTGTGCACGGTCTGGGTGGCTCTTGAGCCTTGCTCTTCCTTCCAAGCTCTGTGCCTCGTGCTGTGAAAGACCAGACCATTTCTTTTTATGTGCAGTGGAAATAGCGCAAGTTTTGTGTTCAAAATTAGCATGTGATTTTTGAAGACTCTCATGATGAATATATATATATATATATAAAAAAGGTTATTCTGTCCACATTAACTGTGCTATTTTTGAGTGTTTGACTTTGCATTAATGCTTTAATGAACTGTCACATTAATATCTACACAACTTTCAATGTGAAACAGCAGAACGGGAAATAATCTTGCAGAGTGCTTGGTTGGTAGATAAAAATTTTCAAAAAAAAAAAAGGGGGGGGGGGCAATAATGGGTAAACCCAGGAAATATGAAGCTTCCTTCCATGGCAGAGGTGTAATTTGGAATTCTTCCCCTTGCTAATTAGTGCAAATCTTCCAATATCTCACTGGAAAATCAACATTTACACAGTAAAGCCTGGGATTTGGGTGTCCTGTATGGCTTAGCTTTGAGCTGCCGGCCTGAAGCTGTTGGCGCTGGCCCGCAACCCAGCTGGACTGCGGTGTCGGGAAGGTTTTGGAGCAAGTTGCCTTGCTGGGAGCTTTGTGTCAGTAAAATGATGGATAACATGGTGACTCCAAAGAAAAAGCTTTGTTCAGAGAGCTGAAAAACATTAGTTTCTATCTCTGCTTATGCATATTAGGGTTTTTTTTTCCTCTAAAGAAAAGGACAAGCAGATTTTTAGGTTGGGGTGGAGTCTGCAGGTGTGAGTGTTATAGGGTTGTATCAGGTCGCGGAACATTGTTTTGATACGCATCGATTTAATGCAACGTGCTGCGCTCCGGGGCAGCGAGAAGGTAACAGATGAAATAATTTGAAATTTTGGAGAGCTTCTGTGTAATTGCTAACGAAGTTTGCACAGCTGCCGGGAAAGGGCTGAGCAATATTGTGGAAAATGTGGGGTATTTTCCAGGCCTCACACTGGATCAGTTGTGTTGGAAGATAGGAAGAGCTTCTGCCCCCAGGAGGGGCCCTGCAGGAGGTGGTTGCTGTGAGTCTCTCCCTCAGCTGTGCTCTCCCGTCTGCAGGTGCTGCTCGTCAGCAGCAGTCGTCATCCCGACCGATGGATTGTCCCCGGGGGTGGCATGGAGCCCGAGGAGGAGCCCAGCGTGGCCGCGGTGCGAGAGGTTTGTGAAGAGGTAAGTGCTCAGCTCGCGCTCCCGGAGCGCCCTTGTTTGCGGCAAGGGGAGGAAAATCATAGGGTCGCTGGTGATACCACATCCTACGTGGGAGGGAAACGGGAGCTCTAAATAAAGACAGCAGAGGGGTGTAATTGAGCTTCGCAGCCAGAGTGAGTCTTGTCCTCGACTGATACCCTGGCCTGAAGATGCTTAAAGCGAAACTCTTAACCGTTGCGATGCATGTGGCGATGCTCGCCGTTTGGTTTTTATAAACTGCAGTTCAAGAGAACTTCAGAAGTTAGCTGTGCTTTTGTGGAGCTAATTATTGAGCAGAAGGTGGAAAATATTCCTTATGAGCCGTTGAAGACTATCCAAAAATAGGGACCTCAATATATTGGGTCCACTCCACATTTTGAGATTTATGTGAATACCAGAATTTGACTCTTAAGAGTTGTCATAAGCAACAGTTCCTGTGTGTTCACAGTCTTTTTGGTTTTTTTTTTTTGGTCACTTGAAGCTGTTTCACAAAGGGGATCAAACAGCAACATACACATTTATGAACTACATGGAAAAGGCCTTTTTTTTTTTTTTTTCCTTTTCCCCTCCCAAGGTTGCCACAGTGAGATAGGAGGGGTTTGTTCTGTGTTTTAAGGAAATTAAAAGTCAGCAAATGGAAGTTGACTGCATCTTTTGCAAAATGTCTTTAGAAATTCTCTTCTGTCTATTGCTGAAATGGAGAGGTGCTTAAATGGTTGTGTGGGGATGATCACAGTTATATAAGGCAGTATTAAAAATGCTTTCAGGAGGGTTATAAATCTGTGTCCTAAAGAACAAAAATCCAGAGCTAATTAATGGGAGCTGGGAGGAAGCTTCCCCAGCCCTTGCTTTATTTGCTTGTCTCATGTACAAACCTTTGCCCCGAAGTGCTTGGAAGTACCTGCTGTCTAACAAAATGTTGGACATCAAGGCATCTGGGCTAATCTAATGCGGCAGGTCCTGTGTCATGTGTTTCTCTGTAGATGTTTTCATAATCTAGCATTTTTTCTGGAAAGATACCAAAGATACAAAATCAAAGTTTATTTTTAAGTCACTGTAGGTCCTTCCAGTACTTGAGATTGCTGCTTTCAAATGTTGTTCCCAACTTGTAACACAGCTCCTGCTTTTTCCATAACTCGGCAACCTTTCAAAATTCATTACCAGCAAAAGCAAGTTTAGCCAAAACAATAGAAATACTTTCAGTCGCAGAGCCCTGCTTTACAACCAAATCCTTGCTAATAATTACGTTATTTGATCCTGAAGTCAAAGGTTCATTCAGGAGATCCATGGCTTCGCCTTTCAAATCCTTAAAATAAATCTGCGTCGCCGCTCCCTTTCTCAGGCAGCTCGGAGCCTTGGAAGCGCTGCTCTCTTTCCATGACAGCTCCGGGGCTGAAAGGAAGTCTTGGCATGGACTCAGTCTGCAGCGAGGAAACTGGTTCGGGCTGGCTGGGATAATCCCCGCTGGCCGCGCTGCTGCTGCCGCCTCCCGCGGGCTGGTGCCCGGCGAGGTGCCGCTCAGCGCGGGCAGCCTGGCAGGGCCGGGCGCTTCCCCGCGAGGTCCTGTCTGCCCCACGAGCCCCCAGCGCGCCGCGACGCCCGCGTCGCCCACCCCGCCGGTGCCCGATGCCCGCGCGGGGTCGGGAGCTGCAGTCACGCTCTCCAGCGCTGCTGCCAGGAGGGCTTTTCTGCGAGTGCTGCGGAGGAGCAGCCTCTCGTGCACAGAATTACTCGAGCACTTCTGCAGCTAATGAGCAGAGCAGCTGCAGAGCGGGCACAGGTGAAAAGCATGTGCCAGTACCAGCTTTGGGGCACCAAAGAGTTTCCTCAGATACGTTTCTTTTCAATATGCTGCTTGTTGATACCTACACCAACTTGTAGCATATACCAATTCCGTCCTGGGCTTGGTGAGCTGCCGATGTTGAAGCGTTGCTGGGGAATGTGTGTGCTGCACGTTATGCTCTGTATTCTGCATTACGGTATAAAGGACTCGTGTGCCTGTCTTTTCCCACCTTGGGTTATTGATGTGACACAGGGACCATGTTTTTAGAGACGGTCCCTGCCACATCAGTGGTTTTGTGTCCCTCTCCCATGTCCATGGACACAAAAGTAGGTTTTATCCTAAAGGGATATGGTCTCTGTGCTGATCAAAACTATGGGAGGTGCTTGTGGCATTTCTTCCCCTGACTTTGGTAGAGCTTCTCCATTTAATCAGAGCTAGTAGGAAGAAGTGCAAGGACTCATACTTTCAGTTGCTTGTGTTCTTTGGACGTAGCAATGGGCTCTCTTACAGTTTGTTCTTTTGCTTTATATTTATATATAAAGCAAAATATTTATATATATATAAAAATAGCCTTCCTTAAACTGTTTACATTTATACATAAGATCACTGGGGTAACTGCTATGGAAAAAAACCCGACTTCTACTTCTCCCCAGTTTTCAAAACTTCAGACTGACTGTTCTGAAAATGCAATGTTGCTTCTGACACCTGTGATGCCTGTGTCCCAGTGTGAGTTAAAAGCCCTTGTTTGAAAGAGTCCTTATCTGTATTAATCTGTACCAGGAGAAGTATTCCAGGAGACAGGTAGAGAGCTTGTCACGCTCGCCCTTGTCTGTGCAGAATGGGAAGTGACTGAGCGCTCGGGCAGTCTCCGCGGGCAAAGCAATGGGAGATGAGCAAAGCTGCTGGCAGGTTCTTGGAAGTGATGCTGTCAGTCTGGTGCAGCTGCGAGCTCCAGCCACGCTGTAAGGTTCATGAAGACCTTTCTAGAAAAACAACTGTATGCCTTGCTGAAGCAGCAGATACTAGTACGAGAGCATCACGCTTGGGGGTTCTTTTTTTTTTTTTTTTCCTGTCTTCTTTCCTGGCTTTTTGCTGTTGTAGTCTCTTCCAAAAATTAATTTGTTAGGGAGATATTTGTATTTTTTTTATTTTATGGGTGTGAGCAAGTGGTGAGGAACATGTTGAAGAAATAAGTGCCTTAAATTAAAGAAAGCCTCTGCAGCCTCCACGAGTGTCTGTTAAATCCAAACCCATTCTGTGCTTGCCGCGTGTTTTACGTCCTGACTTTTCATACTTAATAAATGTCAAAATCTTTAAAATTCGGGGAGTGTTGGGTTTGCCCTCTTCACGGGAGTCAGAAGGCAGAGGAAGCGTGCTTGCTCTGTGATCAAACGGGCGATTGATGCCAATATCAAAAATAGTCCTTATCATCAGAGTACTTTGATCTAGCCACTATACCTTTCCTCTTAAGTAGGCTTTATAAATAGTCTTTTATTTCATTTCTTTTGTCGATGATTTAGAATCTGATAACTTTCTGTGCAAAAATAGGAAGACCTATTATTGTTTTTCTTGAAATACCTTTGCATGGACCATGGATGAATGACTGAGATAATTCTAGGGCATTTGGCTCTTCTTAGATTTAGTAATATTCAGTGCAAATATTGGACTGATTTCTCCTCTCTATTACCTTGTATAGCTGTACTGAATAAAAATGAACACATTTGAAAGTTCTTCACTCTGTAATATTTCATCTCTTTCAAAAGGTTTATATTAGTTGTAATGCAGAAAAGAATTAGTGAAATAGTCACAACCCTCCTTGAGAAGTACAATAAAAATAGCAAGAAAATCTGCCTGCTAAGTGTCTGCAGAACTTGTCTAAACTAGCAGCCTTTACTGGTATGATTTACTACCTTTAGTAGTACAAGTATTACAGCAAAGATTTGTGTGTTTTACCTTTTGCCCAGCAGTAATCTATAGTAGATGCAGGCTTGGAGCCTAATAGAGCAAAGGAAAATAGCTGAAATTCCAACCCACATTTTCCTTAGCTCAGATGGAAGGAAATAAAAGCTGTCCCTAGGAACAGATGGTGTTGCTGCAGGCTGCTTTTTACATCTGACCCGAACTTATTTTCAGCTTTGAAACCTGAACCTGCTGTTCTTGGATGTCTTTGGTAATTTCTCTTTATTAAAACAAGTTGTTCCGTGAGCAGCAGAACGAGTAAAGCTTCATTTCCGCCGGGTTTTCTGTTGTTGTTCCTTGTCCAGGGTGCCCATCCTGCCCCTGCGGGCGTGCAGCAGTGGTTTGGAGATGTGCGTGCTGCTTTTCGGCAGCTGAGTGCTGCTAAATGAACATACTCTGACAAGAAGGGCACCTTTTTCCCCGTGAGGACTGTCTGAAGGGTTGCAAACTCAGCTGGGTCTCTGGTATGCTCAGTGCAAGCCAAGAAAGGCTCTTTGTGCAAGTCTTGCCTGTCTTTTATACCCGAGCCTGCCTCATTACAGACTAACGCTGTCATTTGGTTGATTCTGCTTTATTTTCATGCCTGCAGACAGAGCAGTTGGCGCTCTGCTACCGCTGTTAGTAGGTTTAGTGGTTCCTCGTGGGGAAGCCCAGACACACGGTGCTGCTCCTGGCAGATGTTTGCTGCTGCGGCCACGAGGACGGGGATTTGCCAGTTGCATCTACTGCCGTGGAGCCAACCTTGAGGATCGGTGCAAAGTCAGGCCTAGGTCGAGCTCCTGGCCTGCAGGAGTCCCGCTGTACCTCTGCTTTCCAAGAAAATGCTCTTGGTCCTGTCGTGAGGATGACTGGGGAGGGGTTCAGGTGTTGGCCCATAGGGAGCAGAAAATAAGGAGACGACTAGAAACTGCCAGGCTGTTTTATAACAAATTTATTAGTGGTAATGACTGTATGTTATTTCTAACAGTTTAATGTTAAAAATTCATGGAGGACTGTGAATTCCCCTTTCTCGTGTTCCTTTATGGAGAGTCACTATTATACAGAGGCTATTGCTCTTCCCCTTGGGTGTAAATTAAGTCCTTTTTAAATATCTGTGTGTATCTATCAAATCAGCAGTCCACATGGGAAGTCCTCTAGGAGAATATGTTGTCCTTAAAATCCATTACAGCAATAAAATGGGATAGGAGAGGTAATGGGCTCAAGGATTTAGCAGTAGATATACTTCATGGCTTTTGGTAAGGCTTTAGTGTTTCTCATTTTCATTATGAACTCAGTCTGATGTTTGCCCGAGTCAAACCGTTAATTTACGACCCACTTAACCACTGCATACAGTAAATTCGTCTGTGAAGAAAACCTCAGTGCTTGTTTAAATTGCCTAACGTAGTTCAACACAATTTTCCAGCGGGATGCATTTGTACCCTTGTGGTGCCTTTCTGGGCGAATAGAGCCGGTGGAAGGCAGGAGGATGCTGGCTTGTGCACGGAGCTGTTTCGATTCCCTCTCCGCCTAACGTGAGCGAAGGGAAGGGCCCCTCGCGTGCCCCGCAGCCCGGCCGTGGCCGCAGAGGATACGCTGGATACGCTGCGAGCGGGGCTGCCTGGGCGCTGTTGGTGCTTCCAGGCTGGCCACTCGCTTGGAGATGAATGACCTGCCTTCTGGTCGGGCTGAAGAGCTTGCTAAACCGCGGCAGCAGCGTCGCTGACTGCCGATTCGGAGCCCTTGCAGGGAAGTGAGGAGTACGGGAGTGTGTTGGCCAGAATGCACTGCCCTTGCCTGGGAAGAGGTGAAGAAAAATGCTTTGAGACAGTTATTTACCTAGAGCGTTTGATTACCCTTTGTTGTATACACCTCTCTCTCTCTATGTGTGTACGTATGTTGTGGTGGTGGAGGCCTTGTATTCCTGTCTGCTGATGACTGATTGCTATGACTGCTTATCTTAAACAAGCAAAAAAGCCATCGGAGATTGCTGGTGTTTTTGAATGAAATTCTTCGGCCGTATTGGCCTTCCACTCCCCTTGTGAGAGGGACAGCAGACGCAGAATCGCTCATCTGCAAAGGTCCAAGGCACTTTCCTGTCCCGGGCGCAGCAGCGTGCGCAGAAACGCAGTCGCTCCAGAAACAGCCTTGTGGTTAATAGTCATTGCCCCGCGTGTGGGAGCGCCAGAAGTACTGATGAGACGATAAATGTTGCACCCCAACCCACCGTAAAAGCGCCAGGTGAAAAGCTCCTTCCTCGAAGCAGAAGTCAGGGAGTGCGTTGCAGAAGGAATCGGGTTTCTAGGAATGCTCCTAGTGGGAGTTGCACAACCCTCCCTGCTTCGGGGGTGCTTTCACCAAGAGGAGCAGTAGTGCTCTGGCTTGCATTGGTGTGTCTCTGTTCATTTGTTAGGCTGGGAACTTAGCCACTCAAATCTTTTAATAATTAAGAGTTGCTCCTTTCTAAAGCCATGTGACTGGGTAGTAGCTGAGCAAGAGGGAACAGCTTGCTCAGGACAGAGAGTTTGCCTTATTGTTAAAGATTTAGCTGCCGTCACCCAAGCATCTTTCAAGAAATAAAAAGAAAAGCTTTACATAAGCAAGTCTCCCTGTCTGGGCTCGAAGAGCAGAGGTGCTGTTTTCATGAGCTGTTTGGGACACGTTCCAGCTGCCAGAGATGGCAGCTGAATTTACCTTCCTAATGTGGCTGGCTTGTGTGCCAGCTTGTGTGTGGTGCTTCAAACCAGTTAAGTCACGGAGTGAAATCTGGTCTTGTCTGCAGCACTTGAGCTTCGCACGCAATCATAAAAAGAAAGAAAATTGCTGGAGAAAGAGGGATCTGGAGGGCAGAGAGTGGGATGACACTTGGATGCAGGCACTGGACAGCAGAGGGGAGCAACAGCCTTTGTGGAGGTGACTGAGCTGCAGTGATGGGTGGCACCAAGCCCCATAAAATGGGGAGTTCCTGAGTGGTGTTCAAATGCAAGACAAAATTGTTGTTCGGATCTTCTCCTCATTTGTGTGTGATTACAATTCAAAAGCCTTTCAATCTGCATCTATATTTTGTGTTATTTCAAAAATATTATTTTTTCCTGTTATCTGGGCAACTTGACAACTTTGGAAGTATTTTGTACTAATATTTTGTATTTTTTCCAAGTATTTGTTCACCCGTAGTCAACTTGCCTCCAGTGCATACAAGGCATCATTGGAATCACTGGGAGCTGTCACGTTGCTTTGAGGGTATAAGTGGGTGTCTTCCATATTTCCTTAAACTGTAATTTTAAGGAAGTAAAACTGCTGATTCCCAGGCAAGTTTTATCCATGTTCAGGTTATGACAACCTGTAGAGGAGAATCAGGGTATATCCATGTTGAGTTAGTAACTTGTCAAATTGTGTTGGTTTTTGTTTGCTTTTCCCCTTCAGGGTGATAGTTTGAATATATTAAAAAAGGATTTGAATACATTTTTAGAAAAAGAATGCCTGCATGGTTCGAGCTCAAGACACAGTTGGGTACTTTCTGTTGTGACTGTTGTTTTCAGATTGCCTGAATTACAGCATTTGCTTCCTGTTTTGCAGGAACTGCTGTTGTTCAACAAACAAGGAAATATGTACTGACCTGTTATTAAAGCCTATATTTTTCTCTTTGCTCTTTTTATAGGCTGGAGTGAAAGGGACGTTAGGAAGATTAGTGGGAATTTTTGAGGTAAGTAAATAAAATATCTTGGAATAAAAATAACTTGCGTGTGTGGGGAGAACAACAGCATAAAAACTCCATAGTGAAGTAAAAACATCTGCTGCTCTTTTCAATGACGTTGGTCATCTGCAATTTCCCTTTCAGCTGGAAATACTGGTGATAAGCTGGTGTAGCAGTGACTATTCCAGTACATTCATACAAAAAAAAAAGCCACTTGCTGAGTAGTGTTGTT
Organism: Nothoprocta perdicaria; assembly: GCF_003342845.1. NCBI lineage: Eukaryota > Metazoa > Chordata > Aves > Tinamiformes > Tinamidae > Nothoprocta > Nothoprocta perdicaria. Next base: position 2,431,010 of record NW_020456276.1, on the reverse strand, counting down.
ATCCCTTCTCACAGGGATACACAGCTTTTTACAGCTTCTCACAGCTCGTTACAGCTAAGTTACAGGGAAAAAAAAAAAGAACTTAAGAAATAGATCAAAATGTTTCTTGGTTCTTCCAGCTAAGGAACTGATTTATGAATGCGGTCTGTCAAATATTGCCTTACAGAGTAGGAACTAGACTCTTTGGTAGTCATCCCCATTAATGCTTCCAGGCCTCTCTTTCAAAACACTACAATTATATTAGCTAAGAACTGATCATACTGTGATGGAAAGTGTCTGCAAGGTGCTACGCTGTTACGGTGAGGCCGCGTGCAACTTGCAGATGCCGAGTTCCCTTTCCCCTCCCATAGCTGTGTAATCCTCTGTCACTTTGCCTTCTAGAATCGGGACAGGAAACACAGAACATACGTTTACGTCCTTATCGTCACAGAGGTGTTGGAAGACTGGGAGGACTCTGTCAATATTGGTGAGCCCTTTGTGCTTGAGAGCATCGGCGGGTTCCGCGCAGGCGAAGCAGGGCAGCTCGCCCGTCCTCGGGGAGCAGAAATCCTTTTGCAGATGCTCTAAACAAACTGCCCTGCTCTGTCCTTTACTTGCAGGGAAAAACAAAACAAAACAACATTGTGGTCAGACTGGTGCTGTCTTAACCACTATGGACCTGAAGTCGTTGGTTTGGCTGTAGAGCTACAATCCAGGTCTAAGGGAGGGTATCTGAATTTAATTCCTGCACTTTAGGGTGCTAAGCAAAGAACTTGAAGAGCTGGCCATTCTAAAAGTAAAAGCAAATGTATGTGGGCAGTATGGATTGATCATTCCCAGTTCTCTTTTGAGACATTTGCATTTAAATCAGACTTCCAAATGAAAATGAAGCTGTTAGTACCACCGAAAGTTTTGTCCTTAGCACTGTAACATGGAGAGGATTTTGTGAGAAAGTGACTTGAAAATTGGTGGAATTTGGGTGGTTTGATGTGTGTCATTTATGTCTTAAAATAAATGTCTGATTTGGAGTAGATGGCCCTTAAATTGCTGTGAGATCACAGGGTGCTGAGAGAAAGTTTCCGAACTGTTTGGAACTTAAACTCCATTACAGGCTGGGATTAATCCTGTAGCGTTACTACAAATTATAGTGATGGAGAGGTAATCAATGGTGAGCTTCAGCACCATCAGCATAATGTGGTACCATTTTTCTTTTTATTTACAGGAAGGAAAAGAGAATGGTTTAAGATAGAAGATGCCATCAAAGTTCTGCAGTATCATAAACCAGTGCAGGCCTCGTATTTTGAAACCTTGAGGCAAGGGTGTTTGGCAAACAACGGCACTCCTGTCATGACCACGACGTACTCTGAGAGCTCTGTGTCTGACATCAGATGACTGAAGACGTCCCCACGTGAGAAATTTTGACAAATAGACTGAAACACGGATTCCCCTCCCCTCTCCCTTTTTTCACATGCCTCCTCTATCAAACAAGGCATGGGCAGCAGCCTGTGGCAGAGCAAGTGTTGAGTGCTGCAATTTTAGTGCAAGGTGGGATTTTTTTGTTAGCTTTTTTTTTCTTTTTTTTCCTTTTTTTTTTCCTTGGATATGTATTTTGTAAAATACATTTTGTGCATGAAGTGCCCCTTTCCTGTAACGCCGCTTCCGTGGCCTGGAGAGAGCGAGGCTGCCGGGTTCGCCTCTGCCTTGTGTCCTGAAGTGTCCCGTTCGCGTCGTCCCAGCCATAGCCACTTTTTTTTTAATTAAAAGACTTCAAATGTGAGATCAGCTCTTTAAGTCTTAGTCTGTACTGTAAGGTGCTGTTGGGACCTGTGTGTTGGTCACTTGCAGCGCATATGTATAAACTTTTTTTTTTTTTTGGGTGGAAAATCTAACATTTTAATTTTGCAGGATTTTTTTTAATCCTGGTCTGCTTCTGAAAAGAAGGGTTCGTAATCCGTTTGCCTTTTTTTTTTTTTTTATTTTATTTTTTTAAATACACGTTTTGTGACAGTGCTAGTGGCTGGGCCAGTTTACTCCCCGTTCAAAATCTCCCAATTTAGTGCAGTGACACTTGAAGTTGAGGGCAGAGTTTTGATCACCTGCAGACATCCCTGCTGCTCAGATGCTTCTCCTACAGCTTCCGCCAATGTTTCTGCTTTTACATCAAAATGAAACACAAGGAATTGGTCTTTATCACTTGGCCAAAAATAAATAGCCTAGGACGTGCTATCCTAGCAACTGAATTTCATTGTGGTAGGAATCAGGGATTCAGAGTGGGGTCAAAGTCTGACAAACTGGAGCATCCATCACCAGTGCTGTCCTGCGGATCCTGCTGCGTTTTGCTGATGTCTCTTCTTGTCCACATGCCTTATACCGTGCTGAACTGGATCTCGTAGCTAGTGCTGAAGCATCGGGTTGGACCCGCGGAGCGTTAACGCACGAGCCCTCGGCCGGGTCACCGCGCGTCGCCCTGCAGCGGGAGAAGCCGGCTCTCCGCTCCCTTGTCCTGTGGTTCTGCAGCACTTCCACCGTGGAGGACACTTGACGCTTCCCTCCGCGGAAGGTCCGGCTGCCTCCGAGCAGGAAGGGCAGCCGGAGAGGCGCGCGTTGGCTGGGATAGCTCCCCGGATGCGTTGGCACGCTTCACACTTTTATTTTTATTTTATTTTTTTTTTTGTTTGTTTTTATTGATGTAAGTTTCATGCTGTCTTGATTTGCCAACAGTGTTGTCTAGTTGGGAAATGCAACGGGCAGGGTTGGGGCTGGGGGTGGGTCGGGACAGGTACACGTTTGGGAGGGGCATTAATTAATCCCTGGCTTGGGACAAGAGGTGGTTGCTGAGTTCAGTAACGTCTCCTTTGTCAGAGCATAGCCAAGATGTGAAATTAAATCTGCAGTACTCTTTTTTTTTTTTTCCTCTTTATTTAACAACAACAAAAAATCTTAATAAATACTCACTGTTCCAGAGTTTTCTCTCTTCCCGGGGAGCGCTTACATATGAAAATGTGATGGAAAGATCCCTGGAGCCTGGGACGAGGGGGAATGGTGTCCTTGCCAAGGCCTTGGCAAGAAGCTGTTTGTTCAGAGGTCCCAGCCTGTTCTTTCCTTGTTCCCCCCGCTTTCAGGAGCGTGGAGGAGCAGGGCCAAAAGCAGTGCCAGTCATCACCAACATGGCAAACGCGGCCCGGGAGAAGCTGAGAGGCGCTTTGCAAGCAGGGGCTTGAAGCCGGGCAGCTGGAATCGAGCCCAAATTACACCAGTTCAGTTCAACTTGGAGACGAATGTACAATCCTTTCTTACTCTGTGCTCATTGGCCTCAACCAAACTCTCAAAAGGGCTCAATTCTGGAAATGTGTAAGAAATTCAGACGGGCCGCCGGTACCAAGCCGTGCGCGGCACCTCACACAGCCGTCTACTGCCTTCAATTGAGGGTTTTTTTTTGTCTTTACTGTACAGATTAGTATGTTGAAAAATGCTTTGCAACAAAACAGCTGGTACTCGGGAAAGAGTAACTGCAGTTTTAATATCAATAGCATGCACACTTTTGTTTTTAAACTAAAAATGTTTTTACAGGGCTGTTAAACTGACAATTTTAGGGTAGAATATTGTTAATGACTTGCTAATGGCTTATTTGTTTGGGTCAGAAAAAAAAATAAATTGTGCCAAGAAAGTGTTTTAATGTGGCATGAATTGATGCTGTTAACACAGTGACATGGAGTGGCTGTTACTCTGCCTTCACTGGAAATAGCTCCTGGGGTAGAACCAGCCTTTAGTCAACGGGTGTCTTTGCAGACATTTCTGCCCGAATCTCTTCTGCATCAGGCACACGCATCCCCATCTTCCTCAGCATCCTCTTCCTCAGCAGGTGAGCTTTTTCTGCAATAACTCATAGAGCTGCACCTGTCAGTTATTAAAAAGTAGTTCAAGTTATAAAAGTTTAAGCAGTTTTACCCCCAATCCTGCCTAAAGCGGTTTGGGACCAACAAGCTGCCGTTACCAGTGACAGAAATGCTTGAAAGGTGCCTGGCCCTGGGGTCAGCTAATCCTGTTTCTTTCCCTAGCTGCTTTTCCTGCTGTCTGTGTATTCCTGGTACCTATGAGGACAGCGGGAAGCAGGGCGGCCTTGAGAGAGGAAGGGAGAAAGCGGCTCTGGAAGCGCAAGGATGGATTTCCCACGCGTGCCTTGGCCAGGGCTCCGGCGTGCAGGATGCGCGGTGCCGGGACAGGGAGCTGAGCCGCTTCCCTGCGAGCGGCTCCCGCTCCGCCCTTGGAAACGCTCGGCCCGAGGAGCTGCATCCTGCCGGCCGGGCGCTCCGAGGAAACGGCAGCGCCCCGAGCGCCCGCGGCTCCCTGCAAACGGCGAGGAGCCGCCGAACCCCAAGCGAGGGCAGCCCTGGGGGTCACTGTTAACGCCTGCCTGCCTCTCCATGGGTTTTTTTCAGGCGCCTTCCTCAGCTCTGCGCTTTGGCCGTGGTTTTAGCCGACGTTCGAAGCCCAGAGGCGGGTGGAGGCCCCTGTGCGAGCGGTGCCGCGGGCAGGTACCGCGGCGGGGCTGGCACCGGCCCCCGAGCGCCGGGCATCTCCCTGCTCGCGCTTTGGGAGGGGACAAGAGCGATTTCCACGAGCGGTTCGGTTAACGGTGTGAAATCTGGGGGAGTTTATGCACTTGTATGGGGGTCTGGAGGCTTCTGTTGTTGTTTTCAAGTTCTTTGCTGACACGGGGGCTTTTCAAAAGCACATTTTTAAAGGACAGAACAAAAAGACTCGAAAATAAGTCTTACATAGGTTTCAATCTCTATTCAGCGGAGCTTTCCCACTATATTTCATAGATGTGTCACCTTTGTACATGCCAGTCACGTGAGGTAGTTACTGGGTTACAAGGGGCAGAAGGCGATTCATGGCAAAATTGGAGATAGGGGCAACAATAGGCCCAGGAGGAAAGGGATTTTCCCTGGAGATATCCAGAAAAAGAGTTAAATGGCGGCATTTTTTCCTAAAAAAATAGCAGTCAGTGCCGTTAAAAAGAAAACACTCTTGATCTCTTCACAAACATGTCTTCGGTCTCGTTACAAAGATGGATTGTTTGTTTTTCAACAACAGTTTGCTGGAGAGGAGGGAAACGATGCGGTATTGGGAGCAGCCCGGGGTGCCTCCGACCTCCGGTGTCTTCGCGCTGGGATCCTGCTGCTTCCGAGCCGGCCGAGCTGGTTGTGCCGTCCTGTCCTCGGGCAGGGGCTGCCCTGCGGGCACGGGCGCCCTTGGTGATTGCACCAGAGCGGCAGAAACGGCTCAGAGGGGCAGGTCCAAACACTGCTATTTCTGGGTGTCCTGTTGGGCCACGTACTGCTTGGGGCTAACAGCTTTACGGCCAAAACCGCCACGGGGAAGCTATAAAGAGTGGCACGTCTGAGTGGGAAGGCAGCTGAATTCAGTGCGATCCCGATGGTGCCGTAAAGCAAAGCAGTAACTGAGAAATGGAGAGGGGTTGGAATGTGCTGGAACGTGGCGTTTTCCCTTGTGCAGAGATATTCATGAAAATATTCAGTGGCTAAAAATGTGGGTAGGGAATGTCAGGAATCCCGGGTTTCAGTCCCAATTCCGGTCTTTGCTTTGGGCCTCTGCCTCAAATTTTCCACACAGAGAATTTTTGTTTGCCCATTTGCAACGTGCTGCTTGCTGCAGAAAACGTTTGAAGCCACCCGGATTGAATATTTCCCTCCTCTGATCGCGCCGGCTTTCAATGTTCTTGCTGCTTCTCCAAGACCCGGTTTTATCCCATAGAGATAGATGGGTTTTATGCTTTCCAGGCAGCCAGGTGCACAGTCTCCACCTGGGTGAAGCACCTGCTCTTGTCCAAAGGGGAACGTGGGAATTTGTGCAAGACATGCGGGAATATTTACTTTCCTGGAGTGACAGGGAGTGGTTCCCAGGAGGCTATGGACGCAATTGTGTTGGCCAAACACCTTTTGTGCGTTTGAACACATCTGAAGAGCTCCCTTCTTACAGAGACAGTCGCATTAATGACTTGGTACCGGTCGCTGTTCCCACCACCTGGACCCGTTCCCTCCTGCTCCGACCTTCCTGCCTAACGAGACAGCATAATCCAGCGGTTCCCCGGGCACGGGGAGCTGGGCCCTGCCCTCCATCTCCAGGGCTCTTTCCCCTTCTACCCTCTTCTCCTCTCTCCTCTCTTCTCCTCTCCTCTTTCTACTCTCTCCTCTCTCCTCCTCTCTCCTCTCGCTTCATTCACTGCAATGCATTTGGTTACGGTCAGAGAGCACCCAGGCCTTCAGGGATGGAAGGTGGTGGGTAGATACAGGGAGGGTTTTGCTGGGAATAGGGGGATAGCGTCGAGGGTCTGTGCGTAGCTGGATCAAAGGTGCATTTCAGGGGAGTCTCTTCAGTTTGTTTTCGGTGCTAATGGTGGTTTTCTTCCTTTTTTTGGTGGGCAAGTGAGGATTTTGGAGCTCTACTTGAGAACCTGGATCTAGACTGGCCTCCAGCAGCGACCGGGGGCAGTGCGAGCGTGTTCCCTGTGTGTCAGTCATCAATCCGGGGGGTTGGAGGCCCCCCCTTGCGCTTCCTGCCCAAAGCCGAGCAGGAGCCCAGGGTCCCCCGCGGCACAGGCGGCCCCGCTGGATGTCCCCACACCTGGACACAGCCGCCGGTCACTTTTCCATTCCTTCTCTAACCAAGATTCCTCCGAGATGGGAGCTGCGGCTCCCTGACTGTCTCGTGGGCCTCCTTGCTGGTGTCTGTACGCGGCTCTGCGTGACGCGGTGCTTTTGACCTTACCTGGGTGGCCAAGCGCACGACTTGGGACCTGCGACCCCAGCCCGGTCCCAGCCTTCCCCAGCCCCTCCTGCCGCTTCCTCCGGCGGCTGCAGAAGAGGCTGATGCTGCCAACGTGCGCAATCCCTCTGGGATTCTCCTCTGGGAAAGGCTTCTTATGCTGTGGATATATTCCCAGGTCACTGGAGTACCCCGAAACAGGTGGTCATGCCACATATGCTTTTGTGCTCCCGTCAAGACGACCGTTTTGGGATCCACCGTGGAGGCTGTCGTGCTGCTAATGGAAACATCCAGTAAGTTTGGGGGAGGAAGAAACAATATTGAGAACAAATTGGCCAATTTGCTGCTGGAATTAAAAGAAGCCTGAGACTTTCTGCAAAGCTTGAGCAGCTGTGTGTGCTCGCTTCTCTGTGAATTTGATGGATTTGGATTCCCATAATCTCTCTTTTTTTTTTTTTTTTTTTTTTTTTTCCTCTTTGTTGCAGCTTTCTCTTCCTTTCTCAATGTTTTCTGCTTCTACTCTTTGGGTGAAGTTAACACTTTTTTTTTTTTTTTATTTTTTCACAACACGTGGGATAAAAGCGGTTCTCAGCAATGTTTTATAACTGCAAGGGCACTCCGGAGAGCGCACACTTGCGCTGAAAGCTTTTCCTACCACCTTGCACTTCTTAGTTGCGGTGTCTCTTGGTCCCAAGTAAGACTGATTCAGTAGACCCCTCCTGTCACCCTGATCTCGGCGAGTCCCGGGCTGGGCCCGCGAGGCCCCGGGCGCTCCGTGGAGCCGCCGCGCTGCCGTCCGCCCCCCGAGCGGCTGCCGGGGGCTCCCGGGGGGTTCCCTGCACCCCGTCCCGCCTGGGGAAGCAGACGGGGGGCGGCCGGGGGAGGCTCCGCGCGCCCAGGGCAGCCCCTTCTCCTTGAAGGCGTCTCCGCCGCCGGGGCTGTTTGCAACGGGGAGGCCACCACGTAAAAAGAAAAGCGAAAATAAAGCAGAACCAACCCCAAACGCGTTCCACACGTGCGGCAGGAGCGCGGGCTGCAGCGCGTGGGGCTCCCTCGCCCTTTCTCGCTGCGCATCCCGGCGCCCACCCTCTTTCCCGTGTCCCACTCCCGTTTCCCTCTTCTCCTTGTTCCCGTCCGATCTCTTCTATTTTATCCTTTTTTCCCCCCATTTCCTCCCACCCTCCTCCCGCTCCCCCCGCCCCCCGGGCCCGGTCTCTGCTGCCCCCTGCCGGCTCCCCGCGGCGCAGGCCCCGCCCCCTCCTCACACGAACCCCGCCCGTTCAGCACAAGCCCCGCCCTTTCCGCGCAGGCCCCGCCCCCTGGCGGCCCCGCCCCGCCGTCACGCGCCGCGCGGGTTCCGGGTGCG
>NW_020456276.1:2419508-2422326 GCF_003342845.1 Nothoprocta perdicaria | reverse complement strand
GAGCCGGGGGGGTGCGTGGCTGGATGGGGTGCCTGGGCCGTCCCCCCCATAGCCCTCAGCAGCTTTTCCCCCGCAGACGGAGCCCCCTCCCTGCACCCCCGGGGGGGCTGCGCGGCCTCCCCCTCGGCCTCTGCGATGGAGGCGCCGGCGAAGTGACCGCCCGGAGCCAGGGAGCCGCGGGCGGCCCCGCACCCGCCGCAGGTGAGCGGGGGCTGCGGGGCTGCTCCCAGGGGGCTGCAAAGCCGTGCGCCAGGCTGGGTGCTTGGGAGCTCCTGGGTGCACCCTCCCCAGGTGCATGCAGCATGCACGGTGCACCCTCCCTGTGCTGGGTGCACCCTCCCCAGGTGCATGCAGCATGCACGGTGCACCCTCCCTGTGCTGGGTGCACCCTCCCCGGGTGCATGCAGCATGCATGGTGCACCCTCCCTGTGCTGGGTGCACCCTCCCCAGATGCATGCAGCATGCGCGGTGTACCCTCCCTGTGCTGGGTGCACACTCCCCAGGTGCATGCAGCATGCATGGTGCACCCTCCCTGTGCTGGGTGCACCCTCCCCGGGTGCATGCAGCATGCGCGGTGTACCCTCCCTGTGCTGGGTGCACCCTCCCTGGGTGCATGCAGCATGCACGGTGCACCTTCCCTGTGCTGGGTGCACCCTTTCCGGGTGCATCCTTGCATGCGGCTGCTGCGCGGGAGCCTCGCAGCGCTTCCTGCTGCCAGAGCGGGTGCCCTTGGGCGGGATCTCCAGGGTCTTCCTGCCGCTTTGCAGCCTGCGGTGCCGCCGTCCCCGGGTGCCTCCTGCGCCGGCTCCATGCGCGGAGCGGCCGGCACCGCGCTGCCGCGCCGGCCATGAGCAACAGGACGTCGCCCACCAGCCCCGGCGCCGCCAGCAGCGACTCCCTTGTGGGCTACGTCCTCGTGCCCTTCGTCCTCGTCACCGTCGTCGGCGTCGTGCTGGCCCTGGTGAGTGGGGTGCGGAGTGGGGTGCGGAGCTGGGCGGCCGGTGCCAGCCCCTCTCATGCCGCCCCCCCTCTCCTTGCAGACCATGTATGTGCAGAAGAAGAGGAGGTGAGCGACGCTGCGGGAGGAAGGGCCGGCCGGGGAAGGGGTGCAGGGGGGCCAGGGTGTTCGCCCAGCAACCCCAGCGCTGCGTCCTGCCAGGTTTGACCGGCTGCGCCACCGGCTGCTGCCCATGTACAGCTACGACCCGGCCGAGGAGCCCGCCGAGGCCGAGCAGGAGCTGCTGGTGGAGGCCGAGGACGCCCGGGTGAGTGGTGGAGGCCGCGGCTAGCGCGGCAGCCCTGGGAGTCGCAGCATTCCCGCTCCGGGCATGTTCCAGCTCCTTGCCAGCAGCCCAGCCTGTGTAACCGGAGCAGTTGCAAGTCCGGACGGGATGCGCTGGAGCTGGAAATCCCGGTTTGGGGCCAGGCAGCTCTCCCGCCTCCCGTGCAGGCCTGGGATTATGGGATGGAGGCTGCCAGGATCCCATGGCTCCCGTGGGATTTTCCCACTCAGGACCTTGCTGTGTTCCTTGCAGGTGGCGCCCGGCTGGGGGGGCTCCCAGCCCCGCCGCTCCCTGCGCTCCGACTGGCGGGTCTGACGCCACCGGGCCGATGCCGACGCGCCGGAGCCCCCGGAGCCGCCGGCTTTGCTGCCGCCTTCCCGCTCGGCCAGTTCCTCACGGGACTCGGGCGCTCACAGCGGGATCTGGGCACAAGAAGCACACGGCTGGGAGGGAGGGTCCGTGGATCCCGCCGGAGCCTCCTGCATGCGGGATCTGGGCAGCAGTGGGCCCTTTGGGATGTGACAGCAGCTCCTTAGTGTTCTGTTTTGTAATAAATGGCCTCGCAATCCGGAGCGGGTGCAGGGGGTTCCTTGCACTGGCTGCAGGGATGGACACACGGATGCTGTGGCTCCGGGCAGGTACCGCGCTAAGCGCCCGCGCGTGGCTAAAAACAGGGCTTTTCTCACCCCAGAGCGGTGCCAAAACCCRGAGCGCAGAGACAGCCGACATCCATAAAACCTTTTATTCAAGTAACTGCAAGTAGGAAACCAAAAGGTCATTAACAGTGAACCAAAAGTGGGGGGAAAAAAAGAAGAGATTTTCTCCCACCTGTGGCCGCCCCTGATCCCTTTGGCCGGAGGAGGAGCCGCGGCGCCCTGCGAGGCCCCCGCCTTAAGAAAAAGCCCAGAATGGGGAGAAAAAACCCGCGTCCCCCCTCGGCCTCAGTGCGAGGTGTCACTGTGGCCAGAGGGAAAAAAAGGAACAACGAAAACCTAAAAACCCCGGAAAAAAACCAAGAAAACAACCCCAGCCCGGCGCTGCCCGCGGTGGCAAGCGCAGCGCCCGGAACTTAAATATCCAGAGGTAGTTGCGAATGAAAAGAAAAAAAAAAACATACAAAAAAAGAGAGAATCCGGCYGGAGCCGGGGCTGTGGGGGGGCAGCGCATCCCGGCCGGAGCGGAGYGTTTCCCCCCCGGCTCTGTGGTGTTCGGGGGGGGGATGGAGGGGCCCCTCCTTGGCCGCCCCTTCCTCGTGGACACCCGGAGGGGGTGGCCAAGGAAGCCCCGGCGCGGGGAGGAAGGGGGGCAGCCGGGGCAACAGGGATGCTGGGGGGAGGGAAATTCCAGTGCCGATGTCCGAGAGTGGGAGAGAGGTGGAAAAAGCCGGGGCGGCCGCGGAGCTTTTTGCACCTCCCTCCCCCGTAAGCGCCCCCCCCAGCGCCCCCTCGCCAAGGGCTGGGGGGGCGGGAATGAGGTAGCGGCGGGCGAGCTCTCACTGCTCCTCCTCGGAGGACTCCTGGGAGATGTTCACCTCC
>NW_020456276.1:2414868-2419351 GCF_003342845.1 Nothoprocta perdicaria | reverse complement strand
GCCTCCCGCGCCCGGCGCTGAGTCAGGGCTGAGCGGGAGCGTGAGTCAGCGGCGGCCTCCGCTTCCTCCTGCTTCATTCATAAAAAGGCCCCGGCGGCTGCCACGATGCTGCCCGCGCCGCCCGYGTCCCCCTCCCGCCCCGGGCTGGGAATGAGGGCATGCCCTGGGCTTCCCGAAGGGATCGCCCCCCAAATTGCAAGGGAGGAGGATGCTGCGCTGCAGCGGAGCTGGGTTGCACCGTCCTGCGTGTGCGCCCGTGTGCGTGAGCGTGCACGTGTGTGCATTGCATGTGGCATGCACGTGGCTGCAGCCGCCCTGCCGTGGCTCCYGGAGCTGCTTTGCTGGTATTTTCCTGCACTTTTAAGCCCCTTTGGGAGCAGGAGGCAGCCTGGGCTGTCCTGTGCAGGCGGCGGATGCAGGTGCTGGCCCCACTGCAGCACAGGTGGGAAAAGTGGAAGAGTTTGGATTCCCACCTGCAGCTCCCACAGGGAATTGAGGGAGGAAAAGGGAAAAAGCCCCAAGGGCAGAGGCTCCTCTGGGGCCTGGATGTGTCTGGGAGCTGCAAATCGCAGCCTCCCGATGCAAACGCCACAGGGAAGAGGAGGAAAACGCGAGTGGGAAAGGTGCCATGGGACGCCAGGCCGGTGAGCGGTGCCGAGCCGGSGGCAGCTCCGTGCCAGCCCACCCGCCTCGACAAGCCCCGTCCCGCTCGGTGGCGGCGCCGGATCCGCCACCCCCGCCGGTACCAACCCCCCCTCACCCCATGCAGGGGGTCCCTATGGGGCTGCTGCAAGCAGAAACCCTCCGCATCCCGCCAGGAAGGAGGAGGAGGAGGCAAAGGCCACTCACCGATTTTTTGGGTCGGCCTCGCGGTTTTCTCCCTGGCGTGACTGTGACTGCCGCTTTCTGAGCGCCAGGGCAGGGAGGGGAGTAAAAAATATTAATACTAAAAACCAGGGCGTTTTGGAGGGGATGGGGGTTGTGTCCTGCCCCCTCCCTGCTGCTGGCGCCTTCCCCACTTCCCACCCACTGCCAAATGCAGCATCCCAGTGGCATCCCCGGCGGGGGGGAGCRCCCTGCTCGCCCCCCCCTGCCCCCGGTGCGGGGGGGCCGTGACTCACGGCGCGGGGCAGGATGTGAGTCGGATGTTTTGAGAACAGGTTTCTCGTGCTCCGTGTACCGGGAGGAGCATCCCTTGGGTCCCAGGCACCAGCATCGCCCCAGAACCGCCCCAGGGACCAGCATCCCTCTGCACCCCCCTCCCCAGGGACCAGCATCCCTCTGGTTTCCCTGCTAGGGACCAGCACTGCTCTGGACCCCCCTCCCCAGGGACCAGCCTCTCTCCAGAACCACCCCTGGGAACCAGCGTCCCTCCGGTACCCACCATGGACCAGCATCCCTTTGGATCCTTCCCCAAGGACCAGCATCCCTCCAGCGCCCTCCCCTCCTCGGGATGAGCATCTCTCGGGTCCCCTTGGGCACCAGCATCCCTGGGACCCCCCTGACCCCCCGCCCCGCAGGCACCTACCCTGCCTTTGGGGGTGGCCTTGTTTTTACTGCCCTTGGGTCGTCCGCGCGGCCTCTTGGGGGTGGGCGCCTCGCTGGGCTCCTGCTGGGGGGAGGGCAGCGGCTGCTGAGCCCGGGGCCGGGATGCTCCGGGATCCGCGTCCCCCTGCGCCGGGATCACCCTGGCCGGCAGCCACTTCCCCGTGCCAGGGTGGGAAGCGCCGGAATGGGGGCTCTTGTTTCCACTCCCTCCCCACAATAACGTTTCCATCCCCACTTCAACCAGTAGCATCTCAGGCCCTGTTACTGGAGCCCAACCTTGGCAAGGGGGGCACAGGGCAATGGGAAAATCCCACTGGCTGCAGGGGGGACACAGGGGTGCAATCCTGCCACCCCCCCCCACCCCCTTGCACTGTCCCTCCAATGGGGGCTGCATGGGGGAGCCGACTCCAGCTTGGAAAAGGCTCCAGCAGCACCTGATCCCGCTGAGCAGCTTTTGCTAAAGTGGCTTTAATTAGCCCAGTGGTAAGAGCAGGTTCAGCTGCAGCTGGGGGGCCCCTGCAAGCACCAGGAGCCCCCCCCCCCCCGGGCTATGGGGGGCTTTGGGGCTGGCTGTACCTGCGGCTTCTTCCGGGGCCGGCCCCGGCCCCTCTTCTCCGCTGTGTCCTTCTCCCCCTTGGATGCCAGGGCCTGGCTGGATTTGGCGCCGGATTCGCTCATCTTCCTGCTGGGGATGAGAGGAAATGGACAAGGTCAGTTTGGGGCTGTCCTGGGGGGTCCCCATGCACCTCCCCATAGCCCTGGCTTCTGCCTCCCCCAGCCCCTCCCGGAGCTGCCGTGCCGTGCTTGGATCCAGGAGCAAGGAGAGGAGCGGGATGGCACCGCCTGGACTAAAGCAGCTGCCCCCAGGGCTTTCCCTGGGAAAAGCTGGGCCAGTTCCGGCCCTGGCTCCATCCTGGAGCGATGGGCATCCCCTGGTGCTGCTCCCGGGGCCACCAGGTCACCCCTCCCCAGCTGCAGCACCCAAGGGTCCTGCTGGCCTCCAGGGGAGGCTTCGTCCTCTCCTCCCTGCCCTGCTGCCTCCCTGCAGCACAGGGAAGAACCTGCTTATCCAGAGCTGCGAGGCTCAGGGTGCTCAGCAAGGAGCACAGCTGAAAGGACCGGCTGCTCCGGGCCTCAACTGGCTCCGTGGGAAAATCCCAGCATGTTTCCCGGTGATGCCTCCCACATCCCGGCTGCAGCCCTGGCATCTCCCGTGGGACCCAGGCAGCCCAGAGGGGCTGTGCGGAGCTTGTCGCCCCCATCCTGCTCCCGTCCTGTGCCTGAAGGGATAAGGATGCTCCCTTCCCAGCATCTGGCTTCAATCTGGATGCCGGGACAGGGCTGCTCCGGGCGCCCGGAGCACCGACCTCGGAGGCTGCTGCAGAGACTCGTCAGCTCCCGCCCGGGCTGCGAGTGACTCAGAGCGCGAAACAACAACAACAAAAACCACCCGCGGGTCTTTTTGGAGAGGCAGAAACCACGGAGCCGCGTAAACACCCCGAAAGGTCCCTCCCAGCAGCGCTTCCAGAGCCTCCCTTCACGGAGTGCTTAAAAACGAGGGCTTAGGTGCAGAAAAGCAAAGTGGAGGCAACGGGCAATTCCCTGGAGGAATTGCATCCTCGGCACCGCTCCGGATCCTCTCCTACTGCTGTGGATGGAGGGACCTGGGGTCTCTCCATCCTCCTTGGATGATAGCACGTGCATCCAAGAGGGATCCTCCMCCGCCTTCCCGGATGGGGAGACCCCGGGATGGTTCCCGGGGGGCAGATGATCCCAGCCGGGGTGGGGGTATCAGAACCTGCTGGTGCCTGGCGGGGGCAGCTGCGCTGCCGCCTCCGGTGCCGCAGGAAGGAGCGTGGCCGCCGAAGCAGCTGGGTTGCCATGGAGGAAAGGAAGTAGCTGGAGAGAGGAAAAAAAAGCCTTGCCCCGGAGGGACGGATGTACKGCAGGCAGCATCCTGGAGCAGGGGGAGCTGGGACTGGACCCTCGCACGGGCGGCTCTGGGGTTGGGGTCTCTCTTTGCACGGATGCAGCTGGAGGACGCAAAACTCTTTCCCCCTCCATCCCTGGGGATAAGCGGCCTTGGTGCAACCACCCCGCTCCTCTCCCAGCTCCCACGTGGGAGCCTGGCTGCTCTGGGGACCCCCTCTTGCATGACATGGGGGTGCAACATCAGGCTGCGGGAGCAGCAACTCAACCCRGCGGCTCCTTGGGGGCTCCCACCACGTGCCCAGCCCCGTAAATCCCCATTCCAACCACCTACTCCTACGTTAAACAAACCAGCCCGGGGAGGGAAAACGGAGAGAGGCAGCGACTCAGATCTGCGAAGCAGAAAGAGAAAACAAAACGAAAAAAGCCCTTTTCCCACCCAGGAAACCTGGCCCGCCTGCGCCGAGCAGGATCCCGCCGCCGCACCTCCGGCGGGAGGAGGGGAGCGGAGAAGTTGAAGAGCCTGTTAGGCCAGGGAGCAGCGCGGGAAGGGCCGGGATGGGATGGGATGTGCTGGGCTCCTCCTTGGGACAGCCCCCCCGTCCCCCCCCGGGCTGCCATTAAGGCAGGTGCCCCCCCCTTCCTGCCCGGCATGCATAAGAAAAGGAAGCGATAAAGGAAAGGAAGGAGGGAGGGGGGAGCGGGGACAGAAAGAAAGGCGGCGGGAAGGGCACCGTCCATGCTGGCTTTGTGACCACCCCGGCCGGCCGCTGCAATAAAGCCCCCGCTAACCCCCCTGCCCCATTTTGCGGGCCCCCCTCCAGTGCAGAGGGGTGGCTGCAGGTTCCCCGCCGTGCGCCCTGCACAGGCAGCAGCGCCCRGGACACGGGGGTCCCGCCAGGCCAGCACCCAGCGCGAGCGTCACCCGCAGCCGCTGCGCGGTCCCAGCCCCACGTGCGGCCCGYGGCTCTGCGCCCCGCTCCCCGCGGCTCTGCCCGGGCCCGCA
>NW_020456276.1:2400365-2414755 GCF_003342845.1 Nothoprocta perdicaria | reverse complement strand
CAAGGCCCCCCGCGCCCTGCCCGGCTCCCGCGCGCCCTGCACATGTCCCAGGCCCGGCCCCACGTGCCGCGCGCTCCGCGCGGCGCCCAGGCCCGGCCCCGCGCACCGTGCGCGGCCCCCAGGCCCGGCTCCCCGCACCTTGCCGGGCTCCTGGTCCCGTGCACGGCTCCCAGGCCCGGCCCCACGCGCCGTGCTCGGATCCTGGACCCGCGCACCCCGCACGCCACCCAGGCCCGGCCCCATGCGCCCTGCGCGGCTCCTGCTGCCCAGCCCGCTGCAAGGCCCCCCGCGTCCTGCACGGGCCCTGATCCCACGCGCGGGTCCCGGCCCCGCGCCCCCCACCCGGCTCCGGGCCTCCCGCACCTCCCCCAGCCCCACGCACCGGGCCCGGGGGCGGCCCCGCGTGGCTCTGGGCCCCACGGGCTCGCAGCGCGGCCCGGCCCCACGTGCTCTGCCCGCGCCCCGCGAGCCCCGACCGGGCCCACGCGGGGCACCGGCCCCAGCGCCCCACGAGCCGTGGCGGGGGGTGGTCCCGCCATCCCCCGGGCCCCGCATCGCCCCGAACCGAGTGAGCGGCGCCAAGTCCGGCCGCGCCGCGGGCCCATCAGGTGCACGGCCCGTGCGAATAATAATAACAAATATCATCATTATTATTAATAACAACAAAACGCACCACCCGCGCGTCCTTGCAAACAGCGAGCGAACCAGGGGTGCCGGCAGCCCCAAATCGCTCCCCAACCCCCGAMAAGCGAGCACTCACAGTCAGCCTGGTCTCCGAGCCGGGGCTTTAATTTTTTTCCTCCTCTTTTTTTCTCTTTATTTATTTATTTTTCCTTCCCGGCGTGTCTTGTGCTGGGAGCGAATTAAAGCCCCCCCCTCCTGGCGGCTGCTGCTCGCAAATGCGGATCTGAAAGGAGAAGCAGAGAGAGAAGGAGAGAGGCAGCAGCTCAACACGCATCCCCGGCGCGGCCAGGCCCCCTCCGATTTATACAAATAAATTAAAAAAAAAATCGCTCCGGGAGGAAGGAAGCTGGCTCAAAATCATCTGCGGGGAGCGAAGAAAAAAAATATGGAAAAAAAAAAAGGGGGAAGAAAAGGAGGAGGAGGGGGAAAAAAAAAAAAAAAAAAAAAAAAAAAAAAAAAAAAAAAAAAAAAAAAAGGCGATCTCCAAGCCTTACTGGAGGGGATCCAACTGCTAAAAATAGCCAAATCACACTCGAAATTAAATAAGGGCGAGCAGGAGGGAGCTCCCGGCGCGGCGGAGCGCGCAGGGGAGGAGCYGCCTGCATCACGGCCGGGGGCGGCGGCGCCGGGAGCGATAGGTCGGTTCAAAGAGCGGCGGCGGCGGCGATGCGGGACCCCGGGGCGCGCTCGGTGCCGCGGGCGCCCCGCGGGATCCCTGGGGGTGCTTCACCCTGCGCGCTCCCTTGGCATGGGTGCCTTTAGCGCTGGCTCCTTTGGGGGCTGCTTCACCGTGTACACTCCCTTGGGGTGCCCTCTTTCAGTGCTGCCTCGCTTGGGGTGCCCTTCTTCAGTGCTGCCTCTCTTGGGGTGCGTTTCACCCTGTAGACTTCCTTCGGGTGCCCTCCTTCAGTGCTGCCTCCCTTGGGGGGTCCTTCACCCTGTGGGCTCCCTTGAGGTGCACTCTCTCTGTGCTGGTTCCTTTTGGGGTGCTCTTCACCATGTGGGCTCCCTTGGGGTGCCCTCACTTGGTGAGGGCTTGTTTGGGGTGAGTTTCACACTATGGGCTCGCTTGGGGTGGGTTTGCTTGGCTTGAGCAGCACCCCCTGGGCTGGCTTGGRGTGCACTTGCTGAGTGCTGGCTCCCTTGAGGTGAGCAACACCCCACGGGCTCCCTTGGGGTGCGCTCACCCGCTGCGGGCTCCCCTGGAGCGAGCAGCACCCCAGATGTTTGCTCAGGGTGAGCAGCACCTCACGGGCTCGCTCAGAGCGGGCCTGCTTGGTGCGYGCTCGCCCAGGATGAGCAGCACCCTGCGGCTTCGCTTGGGTGAGGGGGGGTCGTTCAGGGTGATCAGTACCCCYCACGGGCCTGCTTGGTGCTCACTCAGGGTGAGCTTGCCCAGCATGAGATAATAATAATAATAATAAAAATAATAATAATAATAAATGGGGGGGCGGGGAAGAGAAGGGAAAAAAAGGCAGCATTTTGGTACTTTGTGCTATTTTAAAACTGCTCCCTGGACTGTTCCTGGCTGAGACGCAATGAAGCTGTCCCTGCACCCCCAAAACCAGCCTGTGAGCTCTGACTGCCCTGCAAAGCCGGGAGCTGGATTTGCCCTCTGGCCCGGTGTTATTAATATCCCTGGGTGTTTATCCCGGGGGTGGTGAGCAGCTGTAACTGGAGAGGGGTGCCAGAGCCGGAGCTACCGCTCTGGAGCTTGCGCTGCTTTTTTTGGGCCTGGAAAAGAGAAAATGAAGGGAGAAATGGGGGCTTTGGGGTTGTTTTAGTGCTTAGGGTTGTTATTGGACCCTGGGTTTCGATAGTGGCCGTGCTGAGGGGTGGGACGGACAGACGGACACAGCCGGGCCTTTGTTTCGCTCCATCTTTTGTTTCCCTGCGGCCCCGTTGCCGGAGCCCCATGTGGCTGCGCGGCTCCATCTCTGTAATTTCATTAGCAGCTTCTGMGCAGAGGTTTGGGGATGCAGGGTCCTGAATCCTGCTAATAACCTGGGAAAGGGGAAATTCAGCTGGCATYTTTAATCAGAAAATATCCCAGCCCAGATTGCTGGTAATCGGGAGCCCACCGGGCTACCTGGAAGTTTTGAGAGTTTTGTCACCTCCGAATCCCCCTTGAACAGCAGTCGATTCCTGCTGCYGGTTCGGGGCCTTGCAGAGATGCATGTGATTATCCCGATTTCACGAATGGGAAACACGGATTGGAGGCTGTGAGACTTGTTGGAGGCCAGGCCACGTGTTGGCAGCCAAGAGGGAATTAGCGGTGGCCTCCAGTGCTTGGGAAGCCACTGTCTGAACGTCCCCTCCCTGGGGACCTGCCGGGTCCTGCATCCACCTGGACGGCTCCTTCCCGCGGATGCCAGCCTTTGGATGCAGATGCAGGTGGAGGTGTTTGTTGGTACCTCTGATAAAAGCCAGCTCAGGGTGGCTATTGTGCTTGCTGCGGTGCCACGGGCGCTGCTCCGAGCGGGATAAATTTGRAGGGAGGGAAGGGATGGGGCAGAAGGAACTGGAGCACGGGTGCCCTTTGTACCTGGAAAGCAGTGGCCAGATCCACTGGGACCGAGCCAAGCCCATCAGGTGCTGCCTTGTTTGGAAAGCTGTGCCGGGAAGCGGCCCCTGGGATATGGCTGGCTCYGAGCTTGGAGCATCCAGAGGTGGGAGAAAAATAACCCTGCAGGGCGGCTGGATGCGCTCCCTGCTCTGAGGGCTGGGCCAGGGCTTTGTTGCCCCATGATTGCAAAAGCTGAGGTTGTTTTCCCACTTTTTTGTTTGTTTGCRTTAGAAATGTTTTTAAAAATATTTTAAACGCTTCTAGGACCCTGTGCTTTGAGGGGTGTGCAGCTGCTACATATGCAATGACCACATATACCCACTTATATGTATAGGTGACATGTGTATGCATGCACAGCCCTAGCAAAGGGCTAATTCCACTAAGGGTTTGGCAGACGGGCGTCCCGGAGCCCCAAAGTCTCATCTTGCCCCCAGCTTTGGCAGGGTGCGGGAAGGCAGGTGTCCCAGTGTCGGGACTGGGAAGCGGCTCCGGCTCCCGTATCCGTGGCCAAGGGGATCCCGTGGGAGCTGCACCTTGGCCTGCGCCTACTTCTTCCCTCCGCTTTTCCGGGGCAGGAGCAGCTCCCGCTGCCGGCGTCGCTGCTGTTCTGCTGCGCGGTTCCTCCCCGCGGCCTCATTTCRCAGCCCCACGCGGGGGGCCGGGAAGCCGCGCGCTGCTCCGGCTCCTGGAGCACAATGGCCTTTTGTGTGCCGGAGCATCCCGCCATCCCGCGCTCCCAGTAACATGAGCCCTGCGGCTCCCGCTCCGGAGCAGGGAGATGCTGGGGCAGCCCTGCTGGGCCAGGACCGTCCTGTCCCCACCTGGGCACCCGGCACCTTCCCCTTGGCACCTCATTGACCCCGAGCAGAGCAGCTGGGGCTGCCACGGGGCATCTGGGGTAAAACCTGGAAGTTTGGGGCAAAAAAAAGACCTGCTAACGCTCCCCAGAGCCCCTTCTGCTCCCTGCCCCGGGGGCTGACAAAGGAGGGTAGGAAGGGCAGTGGAGGCGACACTGTAAATCACGAGCGGCGCCTGTGCCGTGGGGTCGTTAACCATGGACCCGCTGTTGGCTCGTGGGGAGTCTGCCCGGGATTAATCCAAGGGCTTGAGTGCAAGTGGCAGAGCACGAGAGCGGGAGGTGCCGCGGGGACACGGAGTGAGGAATGAGGACCCTGCCCCGCCGGGGACCGCAGGACACGCAGCGTGAGGAGCCCCAGAGAGGGAGCTCCAGGAGCTCCAGGTCGCCCAAGGAGCTCCAGGTGCTCTTGCTTCCATGGGGGATGTTTTTATTCCCCTTTCCAGCTGAGTTTGGGCAGGAGCGCGGGGAGGCTTTGGCTCTGCCTTGCTGCGCGCCTGCCTGGGCAGGTGCACCCATCTGCATGGGTGCCTGCGTATGCACCCCATGCATGCCTATGTACTGGGGGCAGTTCTGGGCTCCTCAGCACGAGAAGGTTGTGGAGTTTCTAGAGAGGGGCCAGCGYGGAGCAGCAAAGATGATTAAGGGACAGGAGCGTCTGTCATACAAGGAAAGACCAAGCGAGCAGGGTCTGTTCAGCCTGGAGAAGAGAAGGGTGAGAAGGGATCTGATCAACATGTACAAGTACCCAAGGGGAGAATGTAGGGAGGAGGGGGGCAAGCTCTTCTYGGTGGTGGCCAGTGACAGGACAAGGACCAATAGGTCCAAGTTGAAACCCAGGCAGCTCCATCTCCACGTGAGGAAGAACTTGGCTCTGAGGGTGCCAGAGCGCTGGCACAGGCTGCCCAGGGAGGCAGTGGAGTCTCCTTCTCTGGAGGTCTTCCAAYCCACCTGGATGTGACCGGGTGCCCYGTGCTCTGGGTGTCCCTGCTGGAGCAGGGGGCTGGACTGGATGATCTCCAGAGGTGCCTTCCARCCTCAWCCATCCTGTGATTCTGTGGTACGTCTGCACCCCGTGCGTGCAGCTCCCTGGGGCTTAGCTCGCTGCTGGAGACGCGGGTTCCCTGGGGCAAAGGGGAGGCAGCGCCTTGTTGGGTGTCCAGGAAAACACCCGCCCCGGCCAAATTCCCTGACACTTTCCCTTTTACTCAGCTCCCRTTGGAAAGGTGCCCAGGCCCCGGGACTTCCCTTGCTGCCCGTGACTCAGGTGCTGGTCACGGTGGTGACTCATGAGGGAGGGGACGTGTCRTGGGCTACACTTGCTGCCTGTGACCTGCAACGCCCCAGGGATCTGCTGGAAATAGGGATGAGGGGAAGCACGGGAGATGTAGGGCAAGCGGTGGGGACCTGCAGGTGGGAATTGCTGGCGCTAAATAATTAATTTGCAATAACCCTTTCATGGAGTCACATCCGCACCCTGCCCCCAGCTCRCTGTCCAGGCAGTTCCCCTTCCCCGCCAGCCCATCAGGAGCGCTGGGATTTCCCCTCGGCTGCCCCAGTGGATCTTGTCACCTCCAGTGGATTTTACTGGGTCYCCAGTGCCTACAAAATAGTGCATTTTGGGGAGAAAAAAAAAAGAAAAGCCAGACTTTGCGGCAGATGGGCAGAATAAGAGAGAGAAGTGGAAACTCCGGCGACTGTGGTTGTCGCCCAGCCCGGGGCCTTCCGGAGAGACCTTGGGGACCGAGGGGACAACGAGCGCCCCTACGGCGGCGGGGTCGGGACGGCTGCGCAGCGCCCGGCGCCACCGCGGTCCCTTGCTGCCATCTAATGGGCACGGGGAGGAAAAGCCGGGATGCGCTGGGAGSGGTTGGGATACGCTGGGAGGCGCTGGGATGGGGGTCCCCGTCCCGCTACGGGGCTGGTGGYCCGCGCTGCGGCTGGGTAGGGGCCCAGGCGTCCGGCCCGCCCCGCTGCCGCGGAACGCAGCGCGCCGCAGGGACACGCGATGTTTTATTTACAGYAGTTTGTTAAAAGATTAATTTGAAAACGCTACCAAAGTGGCCCCACGTGGCGAGGATGCTCGGGCTTTGCCGGCCCTGTGGGGCGGCCGCCCAGCACGCGCTGCCAGGGGGTTTGGTGGCCGCGTGGTCACTGTTGGGATGCGGCAGTGATGCCCGGGATGGAAGGACAGGGGATCCCATGGGATTTGCGGATGACGGCRTCCTCCCCTGTCCCGTCGATGAGAGCTGCAGCTGTGCTGCATCCGGGAGAAACCCGCGCTGGCCTCGGCTGCTGCAYGCTGCCGGCAAGGCGGCGTTTGGCTGCAAAGAGTTGAGCCATGAATATTTTATGCCTGAGGAGGATACCTCTTTCTGGAGCCTGTCGGATGAATTATGGAAGAGGTGGGAGGAGGATGGGAGAGTCGTTCCTGCTGCCCTGGCCCCCAGTGCTGTCAGACAGGGATGGGGATGCTCCTGTACCAGGGCTGGCTCCCTTTTGCCCTCTTTGCATTAGTTTTGGGGTTTGCCAAGGGTGACAAAACCCACTTAGCCCTGCGGTAGGTCCCTATTTCCCCCTCTCCTTGCAGGGATGGGGTTACTGGGGCTGCTCTGACTGAAGCATTGCATTAGCTGAGCACTGGTGTGACGAGTTGCAGCCGCTTTAAGGAGTGATTCAGGATTTTGCTGTGGATGCCGGGCACCATCCCACGGGGATCTGGAGCTTCCTTGGCTCTGGCAAACGCTGCTGGATATGATTCCCGCCCCAATTCCCGAGGCATCGCTGTGCTGGAGCACACGGGTCTCACTGCCCCGAGCAGAGGGACTGAGGCAGTGTGGATGATGCCGTGAGTGACACGGAGCCTGTGCCCAGCGCCACTTTGGCGCCTGCGCTTTTATTAGAAAGTTGGCTTTATTATTTAATCAAGCCAAATCCCCCGTTGCTGGAGCTTCCGTGGCCTGATAATGTGCCAGGAAAGATGGATCCCGGCGGAAAAAAGAGCAGCTTTTGCTGGTGCTTTTGCCTGACCAAGCTCTGAGTCACGCTGCATCCACCTGTGCACTGAGCTGTGCCGGCCTCTGCTCTGCCCCTGGATGYGGTGCAGGGGGGTAAAGCAGCCGGTGGCTTTTGGGGACACCTCTCTGCTCAGCGCTGACTCTTCTCCCTGCGCTTTTGCCATTAGGTGGAAGTGTTGCAACGGAGAAGAGAAGCCGTGCGCTTCCCGCTCCGGCTCCCAGCTCCGGCACAGCCAAAAGGGCTGCAAAAGCCGCGTGATCCCTTTGTCCTCTGGAACCATGGGGCTGGAAAGGGCTAGTGCTGGAAGGGAGCAAAGGCAGGGGACGCTACTGGGGGCTAATTCCAGATGGGAGAGAGGAGAAATCCCTGGAGGGCAGCCCCACTTGTGCTGGTAGTTCCCAGTTCTCCAGCAGGAAAATCACTCTTTTTGCTGGCCAAAAAGAGAGGCCTGGAATGCTGCAGCCTTCACCATGAGGAGGAGGAGGAGGAGCTGCTGGCCTGCGAAGGAGCAGGCAGATCATCCCTCTTCCATCACCAATACTGTGAGCCCGGATGGGCTTTTTATTTTTTCCCCTTCTTTAAAATGCAACTCTTTCCACAGAAGCCGGGTTAGTCATGAAGCGTATAATGAGTTTTAAATATATATAAAATGGTCTGACATTCGGCATCCCATTATCCCCCCGCTCCTCGAGAGAGAGGCAGCCGGGATGCGTGAGCCTGGCTCCAATAGGAAGGCAGTGGGCCCCGTGTTCGCACTCCGAAATATCCATATCCATTACCCATATTCATGTGCTGCTTGTGTGTGGGAGTGTCTCCGGCTTGTGGAGAGAAAGCCAAGCCTGGATGGCTTCACTTATTTATTTATTTTTAAATATTGTTGGCCTGTTATTTATGTTTTATGCACACCAGAGTCTTCTGCTTGCTTTTATTTGAATGCTCTTTTTTTTTTTAAAAATATTATTATTATTTTAATGTTTAATCCTTTTGCGTTAAGGATGTATTTGCCTTCCCACCTGGATGGGAATTCTATTAGTGCCCAAAAGGAAGGGGTCGTAGGCTCTGTCGTGCGCAGGTTCTCCCGGTGGGAGCAGCCTGGGAAGCGGATGGAGGAGGTGGTGGCTCGGCCATAAATAATTCAGGTGCCTCTGCAGAGCCGGAGTGTCCGGTCTGCGAGATGCGGTTTCATGTTTTCCTATATTCAAAAGAAAAAAAAATGGCAAAGCAGCAAGGGGACAGCGCAGGGGACGCGGTGACCTTGCCGGCTGCAGGGGAGCGCGGGCGGGAGGAGGCTGGATGTGGCCTCTACTGGATTTGTAAATCCCACCGTGCTCCCAAAGCTTTCCCGTGCTCCTTGGGACGTTCCCAGGGCCTCTTCCCACTCCCTGCTGCCTCTCAGATGGTCCCTTTCCTGAGATCTTGCTGGTGTTGCCTGAGTGAGCCGGTTTTTATGGATGAATGGTATGTCAGCATTCCCGATGGCCTCAAGCTGATGATGGGCAACGTGGCCCCGCTGGGAAACTGCTGCTCCTGGGTATTTTTGGCAAGGCTGGCAACACCCTCGTGTGGGTGGCGCACAGACATCGCCACTTGTTTTAACATCAGGTTGGTGCGCAGGGGTTCACCCGAGCGCAGGGCTTCACCCGCGCGCTTCTTGCCCGCGTGTGCACGCGGCGCCTTTGCAGGCTCGGAAAGGGCCCAAAACGGGGCCGGGATGCGCGGGCGCCCGCGCGCTGCTCCCGCCGCAGGGTGACGGGCGCTCTCGCTTACCCTGACGTGCATTTCCCTGGCTCTTCCCCTAGGCGAAGCCGAGGCCGCGGATGCTCCTCGCCGGGCCGGGCTTTGCCGCGGTGGCTGCAGGGGCAGGAGGAGCAGCCGGGTGGGTCTGTCGCACACAACCGGGTCCCATGCAGGACTCGTCCCGGTTAGCTGTGGACTGGAGCCGTTCATGTGCCAGTGGTTATTCCCAGACACTGTGTTTTTCCAGGATGCAGGAATCCACACACAGCACCGGCTGCTGTGGCAAAAGCTGCAGAAGGGGGAGCCCGGCACCCTGCATTATCCCATGCCCAAACCTTGGGGATCTCCAGGTCGAGGGTCCTGCAGTGCTTGGCACGTGGTGGCACCTTTGCAGCAAACACTGAGATGGTGACAGGGGGAACGTGGCCACCTGGAGCCCTTTGGGGTCTMGGAGGTGGCAGTGCCCAGATGATGGGTGATGGCACCTGTCTGGATGGGACAGGAGGGAAGGATGAAAGGATCGCCTGGAGAGGAGGGAAGGGCAGTTAAGAGCAGAACATGTCCTGCTGTGGAGCGGAGGCCGCACAGGGAGAAGCCATCAGGGAAGCAGGGAGAGGGGGGCCGGGTCCACCCTTCTGCTGCTGCCAGGAGCCCCCAGAGCCCCAGACATCCCAGAACCTCGTGGTCCCCAAGGCCTGTGCTGTCCCAGAGCCCCGGGTGACACCGGCCCTGGTGTCCCAGCCCTGCTGGGGACGTGGCCAGCGGGGAGGGGGGAGCCACTCCCCGGTGCTGGGGGGCTATAGAGTTAGGCCGGGGTCCCCGGGGGGTGTCAGGGCGCCCCCCCCCCGTGCCCTCCCGCCGCGGTGCGCTAGTGCTTTAAAAGGCTGGCAGCGGCGGCGCCGGGCTTCCCAGCGCCTCTTCATGCAAAACTTCCCCGGCCCTCCTCCTCCTCCTCCTCCTGCTGCTGCTCTTCCTCCACCTCCTCCTCCTCCTCCTCCTGCTGCTGCTGCTGCTGCTGGCGGCTGCGGAGCGCGGCTGGTGCCGCCCGGCTGCGGCTCTCGGGGCCGGGCCGGGGCCCGGGGCTCCCCCCGCCGCATGAGGCAGCGCCCCGCGGGGCTCCCCGCGCCCCCCCGCGCCCCCCGGCCGCCAACTTCGCCGCGCGCTGCCCGCGGTAAGTGCAGGGGCTGCCCGGCCCGCCCGGGGCTGCGGGGTGGGGGGACCGTCCCCGCGAGGAGCCGCCCGTCCCGGCGCCGCAGCGCTCCGGACCCGCCGCTCCTCCCGTGATTTATTTATTTATTCCCTTTTTATTTTCTTTTTATTTTTTTTTTCCTTTGCGGGGGGGCTGCGACACCGGGGGCTGCAGCAGGGAGCTGCTCCCCTGGCAGCCCCCTCCTCGGGAGGGTCCCCGCGCTCCCCCTCGTTAACTAATTGCATTATTAATAGTTGCGCGGCCGCAGCGCCCCGGGCGCTCCCGCAGCGTCGCCCGCGGCTCCCGCGCTCCACCCGGGCTGGGGGCAAGAGAGATTTCCCCCCTCCTTTTCCTCTCCTTTTCCTTCCTTAAGGAAAGCCCCTCACCGCGGCGCTGGGTCCCGCAGAAGGGTCTGGTGGAGGAGACCCCGGGTGCGGGCAGGTGACAGCTCTGGGTCCCCGCTGTCACCGCGGGGGCAGCGCGGGGGGCTCGAAGGGGAAGGAAAGGGGCTGAGAACAGGGGTGAGTGAGGGGGCTTTGGTGGGGGGTCCTGTGGTCTGGGGCTGCAGCCTCCCCAGCTGGTGGCAGCCCCGGGCCGGGGCAGGATGCCGCTCCATGCTCATGCACACACGCTCATTCCTGGATTTATCTTGCTCCTTTCCCTCTCTCCAGCACATCCTCGCTCTCCCRCTATCCAGCGCTTGGGGCGAGAGCTGCTCACGCTCCTTGTGCCGGGTCTCCAGGGACCCTGGCTGCCGTGGGAAAAAACCGGAGCGCTCTCCCACAGCCCCCCCGGGCACGGCCTTGCTATGCACCACTGCAGCCTCCTCCTCCTGCTCTGTGCCCGCTGTGATGAGTTTGCCGTGCTCTGCTTGCTGGGTGGTTTCCTGGTTGTGATGAGTTTGCCATGCTCTGCAGGCTGGGCTCTTTCCCCGCTGTGATGAGTTTTCCGTGCTCTGCAGGCCAGGCTGTTTCCCTGCAGGCTGGGGGCTATTGGGCTCTGCTCGCCATCCTGGCTGCGCTTCCAAGGCTGGAATGAGTCATCGCGGCTCTGGGATGCAGGGGGGGCACGTCCGAGGCCAGCGCTCGGGGCGAACGCGGCCGCTGGCCCCCGGTGCTGAGGGAAGGGATCCGATCTGTTGAATGGAGCCAGGGAGCTCGGGAAGATGTCGAGAGAGGTGCCAAAAGCAGGGCGCGTTTCCTTGCTTGCTCTTCTCTGCATCGGGAGTGTGTCGGGAGCGCGCTGGGCATGGTGCTCCGGAGCGGCCGGCTGGGAGCTGCAGCCTCCCTGGCATCTGTCACCTCATCCATGCTGAAATCCTGGCCGTGGGCGCCGGTTCTGGAGGCTCCTCGGCTGGGTGCTGRTGCTGGAGGAGCTGGAGCCCCTGGCACACCCCTGAAAGGGCTCTGGGCTCAGCTCCCTGCTGGGGTTGGGGCCCCCGCTGCCCCCCAAGGGATGGGGGTTTTGGGGAGGGTTTTGCGCTCTCTGCCCCATCCTGGCTGCATCCTCATCCTCAGCGCAGCCCCCCAGAAACGGGAGTCACGAGCCTGGACTTTGGCCCCTCCTTGACTGCAAGCTCAGGCACCCCCTTTCTGCCCTTCCCAGGGTGGCAGCAGCCTGGGGACGAGGCAGATCTGAATTATAACCCGTGGCTCCGATTCGGTGCCCTCTCTGGGCATCATCTCTCCATCTTTGGCTCTGAGTCTCATCCAGGGGTTCCCTGTGCGGGGGTGACCGTCGCTGCGTGCGCTCGGAGCTCACTCGCTCCTGCAGCCGCTGCCGTCCCGCTTTGCCGGTGACAGACRCAAAACTCATTGCAGGGTGTCTGCGCAGGGCCAGGGCTGCCTCCTTCCCTCCATCCTTCCCCATCCCGGGAATCCTGTGTGGAGCCCCTGGTGCTCTCCGGGCACCGCTCGCCAGGGATTAGCACTGGCAAGGGGGGAGGCAGCCTGCGTGCTTGCTTGCAGTTAGAAATGTAGATACATAGATATAAATATATATATATAGTGTGATAAATATTCCCTGGCGCTGCTCTGCAGCCCGGGTGGAGCTTTCCCCATGGATCTGAGGAGCCCTTTTCAAGGCACTTGGGCAGGCGCTGGGTCAGGAGGAGGGGACGGCGGCTGCACCCAGAGCCTGGCTGGCTTTTGCCCCCCAATTTGGCCCAAAGCTCTTTTTGGACCAGAAAGATATGGGGGCCTCGCTCCTCTGGGACCTGGCGAGTGCATCCGAAGATCCTGGTGTTGGCAGGACCTGTGTCTGGAGAGGTAGTGATTGGCTTTTTGGGTTGGGATTAGGGAAACACTATGACCAGTGCATCGCGCTGGTGATTGCTGCATGGTGTGGGGGGTGCAGCTTCCTTAAGGAGTCAGGTGTGTTCTCCTGCTAAAATCTACTTCCCGGCCTCGCTTTCCTCCTAGGCAGGTGRAAGCCAAGGCGCTTGACCTGAATGCTAAAGGTTTTGCCCAGCAAGAGCAAACACGGTCTCTGCTCTCCCTGTCTCCATCTCAGCTGCGCTTTGCACAGCCTGGGCAATTAAAAGAGGGAAAAAAAGCAGGAATAGGAGCCGAGGCAAAGTTCCCTGCAGTAGCTTGCGTGTGGGGGAGGCGAGCGTGGGCTAATTGGGGTATTGTGCTGCGCTCCGGCGGGCCCCGCTTGCCGCAGGATTCGCAGGTGGGCAAAGAAACGGCCTTGATTTTCCACGAGCCGCCGGCGGACGTGCCGGGATTCCGGGCTGCGCGGCAGGATGTGGACTGTGGGCTTGGGGTGGCCAAGCACGAGGGCTGGGGCTGCGGGGGGTGGCGGGACACCTGGGACCCCCTGCTCGRATGGTCTTGCTGGTGAGGGGAAATTCTGCAAAAATAAGGAGGGGAAAAAAAAAAAAAAAAAGAAAGGAAAATCAAGTGCAGTGCGTGGCCGGGAGGGGATCCAGCTCCATCCTCTGGAGATGTGCGAGCCCCTGGAATAGCGTTGGATGCTCCGTTTGCTCTGAGCCCTGCGGAGAGCAGATCCCGCTGCCTGGGGCCGTGTCTGGGTGCGAGTGTTCGAGAGCTTTGCCGGCCTTGGCCACGTTTTGATGCACGTTTCCTTGCTCGGCTGCACCTCACTTGTTGCAAAGGTGCAATTTTTTGCTCCAAAATCCCTGGGGGGATGCGTCCCCTTGCGAGTAGAGCTGCCGTCCCTGCGCGGTGCAGGGGACGTCCCCTTGCAGACATGGGACCGATGGCACAGGGAAAAGGCTGTTCCAGGGGGATCTGGCTCCCGGGGACGTGGAAACGTTGGCCACTGCTTGGAAAATGGGTGAATTTGCCTCCTTTTGGGTTGCAGTTTCCACCCCATAGGCGCACGCATGATCTCTTGGGTCACATCCCTGCTCCCTGCGGAGCTTGGTGCTCGCTTCCTGCCCACCACGGTTGTTCCACCTTGGGCTCCTTCCCGCTCCGTGATCAAAGGTGGCACAGAGCAGGAGGGAAAATGCTCAAAAAGGAGCGAGGAGGCGGCCGCAGGCTCGAGGCTGCCGTCGGGARCGTTCCCGCTGCCACGGGGCTGGCCGGTTGCGTGCGGCATGCGGAGGCTCCCTACCTTTCCCAGTGGGAAACTCAGCCCAGCTAATTCGGGCTGCTTAAAAGCCCTGGCTGTCAGGAAGGCTTTGGAGAGAGGCCTTCAAGCGGAGCCGGCGGACAGGGAGGTGCATAATTCATGGGGGTGAGCTGAGGAGAGGGCCCTGCCGGCGGCGGGGCTCGGAGCCGGGGTGCGCTCCGGAGGTCTCCGCCGGGATAAGTGGATGAGCGCGGGCGGAGATGGGATTAGCCGGCTCCCATGCGCCGACGTCGAGCGGAGCGGGGGACTCGGTTGTGCAGCGTTGGTGGTGGCTCCGAGCCCCTTCCCGGGACATGTGGCTGGAGAAGGTGCCGGGGGCTTGGAAGAAGCGTCGGCACCAGATAACATCACTTGGGGTTTTGTTTGAGGATCAAGAGGCTTTTCCTGGTCAGCTAAATKTGTAAAAAAGCTGCTTTCCACCCCAAAAAGAGCCTGGAGAGGCCGCAGGGCTCCCATGCTCAGTGGGATGGAGGCTGTTGACTCACTTGACGCTCGCCCTGCTCCAAGGGCCCTCCTGCCCTGGCAGCTCTGTGCGGAGGACACGGGTCCTGTGGGCGCCTCCGGGCCGTGCCAGCTGCTGGTTCCCGGGATCCTGGTCCTGCCACTTGGACAACGTGTTCAGGTGGAGTTAAAGTGGGAAGCAAAATTCCCAAAGGCTCTCACAGTCCTTTTGCAATTACCGGGAGCGTGAGTAGCTGAAGGGCCCCCCGCACCCCGGCCTGATCCGTCTCCTCTTTCTC
>NW_020456276.1:2358877-2400095 GCF_003342845.1 Nothoprocta perdicaria | reverse complement strand
GCCGTGGGCTCGGCGGCTGCGCTCGTCCCCGCAGCGGCGCGGCCATGAGCGGGCGGCGCGGCGCCGGGGGGCTCTCCTTCTGCCTCCTGCTCGGCGCCTGCAGCTGGGGCTGGGCGCCCGCCGCCAAGCCCAGGGGCCAGGGCTCGCCGCACATGAACTCCATCCGCCTCGACGGCGACCTCACGCTCGGGGGGCTCTTCCCCGTGCACGGCCGCGGCGCCGAGGGCAAGGCGTGCGGCGAGCTCAAGAAGGAGAAGGGCATCCACCGCCTCGAGGCGATGCTCTTCGCCCTGGACCGCATCAACAACGACCCCGAGCTGCTGCCCAACATCACGCTGGGCGCCCGCATCCTGGACACGTGCTCSCGCGACACGCACGCCCTGGAGCAGTCGCTGACCTTCGTGCAGGCGCTCATCGAGAAGGACAGCACCGAGGTGCGCTGCGCCGGCGGCGGGCCGCCCATCATCACCAAGCCCGAGCGYGTCGTCGGCGTCATCGGCGCCTCGGGCAGCTCYGTCTCCATCATGGTGGCCAACATCCTGCGGCTCTTCAAGGTACCCGCTCTCCCCTCCGCGCCAGCCTCCCTCGCAGGAGAGSGTCTCCCCTCCTCGGAGACGCTCCTTCCTCCTCCTCCTCGCTGCCCTCTCCTCCTCCTCGCCCGGCGCGCTGCCAGCGCGGAACAGATCGTGGACCGGGCTTGAGTTCTCCCGCTCCCCTCTTAGGAAGGTGCTGGGGGCTGCTCAATAATTAAACCTGTATGAATTAAAGCGAACGGGAGGGACTTAAAAGCTGTTTGCCAAAATGAAAACAGTGGCGCACTCGCCTTGGAGAGGAGGAGGAGGAGGAGGGAGGCAGGGGAATGACAGCCGGGGCGTGCAGGGGAGCTGCGCCATTTTGGGGGGTTCTTTCCTTTTTTTTTCCCTCCCCCCAATTAAGGATTTCATTTTAACCCTCCTGGTTTTGCTCTGTTGACCAAGTGTCTGTGAATCATGCGGGGAGGATGTGGCTGAGCGCAACCCCTTTTGGACAGCAGTGAATCCCCAAGTGTGCAGAAGGAGTCGTGAAGGACCCTGCTGTGGACTGCTGGGTTCCTGCATCCCAATTTATCCCTCATTTTCATGGAAAAACTCTGTTTCCCTTTTTAGTACCAAAGCCTGAGCATCCTTAGCCCAGGAAGGGGAGGAGGGTTTGGAGCCARCCAGGGATGGGTGGGATCTTTTCCTTGGGGAAGGAGGCACTTGGGACGCAGAGCCCCTGATCCCTGGGGAACAACCCTCACTCCGGGTCTGGAGACAACAACTGGCTCCTGCCTTGCCCTTTTCCCAGGAGAAAAGCGGCTCTTGCGCAGCCCCGCTGGCCTCTGCCCCGGCAGCCCCATCCCTCCCGCTCCTGCCGGCACCGCCTTCCCTTCCCTTCCCTTCCCTGCCCAATGGGCTGCTCCCCGGCCCGGCTTTCCGTGCTCCCGCTGCACATAAATAAATAACRCGCCCTTCGTTAGCGGCCTAATTAAAGCCGTACATCAACGGAGCAACTTGCAGATGCGGCACCCGCTGCCCGAGCCACGTTGGTCGCGGCTCCCAAGCGAGCTGCTCCCCGGCCCTCGCAGCCGCTGCTGTAAAGGCATCCGGCCCTGCCAACGTGACCTCCTGGATGCCGGCGCTGGGAAAGCGGCATCCGCATCCCTGCGGGAAGCGTGGGGAAGGAAGGAGCTTTCTCCAGCTGCATTTTGCTTGTGCGCTGGGGCGAGCGGCGCTCTGAGAACTGCGCTTGCTCCCGCGCTCTCACTGCTCCCATTGCCCATTGTTCCTTGGAGCTGGCATCGGAACTGGCATTGGAACCGGCATCGGAACCGTTCCCGGGCATCCGGAAGCCCTTGCAGTTCCTGAGCCGTCCTGGGGGATGCTCCTGCTCCCAGCTGGGGTTGCAGCACCCAAGTGGCCTTGAGTCCCCCTCACTGCAGCAGCCCCCGCGGTTCAGCGCGATGCTCCCCCTGGTTAAAACCTCCTGTGCAAGCGGCTCCATGATGGAAATTCTAATTAAATCAATTCCATCTTGCCTGTGAGCCGGTGCTTTTGCATAAAGATAAGCATGAAATTAATAATTGCGCGGAGGAAATTAGYCGCCGCCAGCCCCGTCCCTGTGCGGGCTGTGATGGGCGCTGGAGCTCGCAGYGAGCTCCCTTTCCTGGGATGCTCCCAGTTCTGGCCATGCCACAACTATGGGAGCAGGAGGTGAAKCCATTTCCACTCTGAGCAGGGTGAAAATGGGTCATAGTTGCCACCTTGAGGATAACTTTTCCCCCAAGCAAGAGTACGGGTACAACATGAGGCAGGAGGTGGGTTTCTCCATGCGCTTGCTCCGGCCTCGTGCAGGTGCCCACATCGGTGCGTGAGCTCTCGCTCCCCTTTCCCACCTCCTTCCACTTTCTTTCGAAGAACCTTGAATTCCCTGCTTGCATTTCGCTTTTATGGAYCTTAAAGGACTTTTGTCTTTTATCTGAGAAAATAGCTGCTGGAGCGAGTTGGGCTATTGTAGACCAGGAGATCAAAAAGGCGGACGAGGGAAAAAAGGCAGGAGACAGCTCTAAAACAGTCATTTGGGAACTGATATTTTATTCTTGCTTCTATCCAAGCAGTGTGGGCAGGGAGAGAGAGAAAAGCTCTTTCTGTTTGTTTATTAAAATGCACCTTCCARTTTCTAGCCTGGAGATCCGCAGGTATTCCCCGGGCTCCTGTTTCTGATGGGTTGGGAATAGCGAATGCTGTGGCTRTGCGGGAGAGGCGCCACGGATACCCCGGCCGCACTGCCCAAGGCTGCTCTGCTGGGTAGAGCTGRTGGCAGATCCAGATGTGCATCCAATGGGCAAATCCAGATGTGCATCCACACGGGCGAATCCAGGTGCGTGCGCTGTAAGAGCCAGGTGTGCACCGGTGCATCCATGTGTGCATGYGCTGGGGTGGCTCCAGATGTGCGCCCATGCGTTGGATGCAGATGTGCACAGATGTGCGCCCCAGCCACTGCCCGTGAGCCCCTTGGCCACCTGCTCTGCGCCCCCAGCTCTCCRTCACACGGATGTGTTTAAAACTTCACCATTTTGCAGAGAAAAAGGCACCGCCAGGACGGATGTGCCCTGGAAAGCGGGGCTCCTGCCAACAACAAGCCGTTTTCCTCCCCGTCACGACTTGTTTCCCTGCTCGATGGCCGGTTGGGGACCGCGTGCTTCCAGGATGTGTCCCTTTGGGAATGCCGGCTCGTGCCAGGCTCCGTGTCAGTGCTGCAGCAGGAAGCCGGGAGCAGCTCCCGCTTGGAGCTGGGCACTAGCAGCAGGAGGGCTTCGCTTTTGCCCTCTTCCCACCTTGTCAAACCCAGGCGCGCGATGCCGGTGGCACCGTGCAGCCCTCAGGACCTGGAGCTACCTGGCAGGCAGAGCAATGGGGACCCTTTCTATGTCCTTCCTGGTACACAGATCCCCAAACACCCCCAGATTTCCTTGCTTCCCATGTCCTCCCGTGGCCTCGCTGGCCTCCCCGCCTGCTGCCTCCATGCCGAGCCCCGCTTCCCGCGGGAAGGAGGAGCAGCGCGGAGCAGCCTCCCCCTTCCCTCTCCGGCGCGAGCGAGCGCCCTGCGCACAGAATTCCAATCGCCGCCCTGGCCGCAGGGAGCCGGCGAGCGGATCGCGGAGCGGGAGCGCGGGGCAGATTGTCACCAAGAATAATCCTATTTGTGCCACGATGGAGGCTCCTTCCTCCTGCTCCTCTCCCGCTCCTCCTGCCTTCCCCCCAGGCGTTTTCCTTGCGCGTTTTGCAGCGAGCTTGGCGAGCGGCTCCTGCTTTCCAGGGGCCTCTTAGCATTCAGGTGCTGTCGTGGGTTGGTAACACCGGCATCACATTTAATAGAGAGAGAGACCGGGGTGAAAGAGGGGAAAATAATAGAGAAATAAGGGCAAAACTGGCAGATGAAACCTGGAAAGGGCCAGGGAGCCGAGCTGAACAGGACAAGGGGATATCTCTGGGTTGGAGCCGGGTTTGCCCAGGGAGATGATGCCGGGAATCCCAGTCCTTAGCTGCATCTCCTGCTTGGTCCCCTGACACTTCTCAGGGTCACTCAGCTCTCCCAGGACCCCTGCATGGCACAGGCCCCCCTAAACTGGCTCAGTCTTCTCTTTTGGTGCT
This sequence comes from Nothoprocta perdicaria, assembly GCF_003342845.1. Classification (NCBI taxonomy): domain Eukaryota; kingdom Metazoa; phylum Chordata; class Aves; order Tinamiformes; family Tinamidae; genus Nothoprocta; species Nothoprocta perdicaria. The sequence goes on along the minus strand of NW_020456276.1, from coordinate 2,395,923 downwards.
AATTAAGCTAAATGCTTAAAGCAGGAGCTGTGATTGCTGAGGCCAGCAGCATCCGTGTGGATTTAAGCAGCCTGCAGCAAGCCAGCTGCCCTTCCCAGAGAGGCGCTGGGAGCAGGGATGCTCCCGGGCTCTTCCTGGCCCTGTTCACTCCCCGCTGGCTCCGTGACCCTCCGTGGGTTTCGTGAGCCCTTTCCAGCTCTAAGATGCATTAGCGCCCGCGGTGCGTTTCGCGGAGTGCTGTATAAGCGCTAAGCCAGGCACGATGCTCCGCTGCTAAATCACCCTAATGTGCAGCTCAAGGGGCGGCAGCTCTGGGTAATTTAAAAGCTTGATTTATGTCAGGCCTSGCTGGTGCTGCGGGACCTGGGCAGGGGTCCAAAACCCGTGTCCTCCAGGGCGGGGGGGGGTTTGTCTTGGGTTTCTCCCCCTCTGGGCACCTTCATGCTCAGCAAACCCTTCGTGTCTTGCTTGGTGGGGTGGCCCGATGGCTCCTCTGGGTGCCCAGGACCTTTTCGTGATGCCCGCCCTGTCTTCCTCCTGGTGCACAGATCCCGCAGATCAGCTACGCGTCCACGGCGCCCGACCTGAGCGACAACAGCCGCTATGACTTCTTCTCGCGCGTCGTCCCCTCCGACACCTACCAGGCGCAGGCCATGGTGGACATCGTCAAGGCCCTCAAGTGGAACTACGTCTCCACGCTGGCCTCCGAGGGCAGCTACGGCGAGAGCGGCGTGGAGGCCTTCATCCAGAAATCCAGGGAGGACGGTGAGCGCCCGCCGAGGGGGAGCGCAGCGGGGCCTCGCGCGCCTGGCCCGGGRTGCTGGGCTGGAGGACACGGGTGCTTGGGCACCTCCGGAGGAGCTGGGCGGAGGATGGGATGCCCTTTGGGCTTTTCTAACCAAAAAATGGTGCCTGCTCCTCATTCCGGGTGACATGACCTGGGCGCGCTCCAGGAGGGAGGGCTTTTGCAAACGCTCCCGGGCTCTAGGGACGAATGCAGGTGGCACCGGTGTGCGCTTCACCCAGTCTGAGCAGAATGATCCCCCGGGGCGGGAGCTTTGCCTGCTCTGTAGGCTTTGGCCAGGCGGAAAAGCTGTGCTCAGCAAAACTCGTGGCGAGGATTTGTGCACAGCCGGGAAGCGTTTTGCTGTCAGGCGCGCGGGGGGCTTAGGAGGGATTAGAGGGGCTGGACACAGTGGGATGTGGGATGCGCCGTGACCCCATCCCACCAACGGGATGCAAGGGGACCCGCTGGGGTCTGCCCTCGCCCCGGTGCCTCTTTGCATCGAGATGGCAGCTGAGGAGTGTTCAAGGCAGTTAAAATCCTGCGGCGCACAGACGGCTGCCTATTACTGGCTTAACTGTATGTGAACGGCACATTAAGTTCTGGCAAAATCCGTGGGACACCAGCCTGTCTGGAGCTCGTCAAACTGCGTTATGGCCTTATAAATGGATAAAGGGAATAAAAACTCGGAGGTGACGAGCTCCTCATCGCAGCCCTATAAATAGGAGCAGCGTTAATTCTGTCTCGCCCGGCTGCCGCGGCGCTGGGAGCCGGCTGCGCTTTCAATATGCAGAGCAGCCCATCTGGGGCTCCAGCCTGCGCCCGCTGCTCTTCGGGGCTTGCTCGGCTTGGAAAGCAGAGGATTTCCAYGGATTCCTGGCCAAGGCGCGCGCGGCACCGCAGCTGTGTGTGAGCACACACGTGTGCCCGCCGGGAGCCGGGTGGGACGGCGATCCYGCGCGCCTCGGCGTGCAAGAGCGCGCGTGGGCACGTGCAAAAACCGCGTGTCGGCAGCTGCCAAGAGGCCCCGGCAGCGCGCGGCCGAGCGAGGCTGCAGCGCCGGGACGCAGCGATGCTGCCCAAGGTCTCGCTTTTTATTGCTCGCTTAACGACTGAGCTGCGAGCCCTGCCAGGGTTTGCAGATGCTGACGGCAGCCCCATCTGGCTAGCGGGGAAAACGTGATGCAGCCGAGAGCGAGGGAAAGGCAAAGACACCTCTTTTGGTGGCGGAGAAACTGCAGCGCAAAGGAGCGCGTGTCGCCGTCGTCCAAGCGCGCACGTGTTGATCGGGAGCCGAGGCGGTTCTGTAACTCCTGCAGCCGTGTAACCCCGCGACTACGTGCATTAGTGGTAATTTAGCTATCACAAAGCGTAATTCCACCGTAACTGCAGCYGAGCGGCAGCGCGAGCGCGGCCGGCGGTGCCTCTGCTTCGCGGCGCGCGCTGCAGCAATTTGCTCATTTGCCAGAGTGCCGTATATCAAATGTGCCGGGGAGCGCCGGGCTCGGCGACGCCGCGCTCGCTCCAGTGCCGAGTAGCTTTGCACCAGCGGGGAAGGATCCGACCCCACYGTATTTATTTATTTTGCAGCCTTTTCGTATTTGCTTGCTTAAAGCGATGGTGCTGTATGCCTTGCCGTGCATTCCCTGTGCTCCGTGCGAGCTTCCCTCCTTTGCATCGCTCCATTTTTCACGCCACGCTGGAGCCTTCGGAGCTGCTTTTTATTTCCATCGGGCAGTAATGCCCATTGCCGCAGGTAGCAGCACTGCGAGGATGTTACATCTGCAAAGGATGGATTTTGGCTGCTTTTAATGGGTTTTACGTCAAGCTTATCCTCTGCTGGAGCATCCCGYGAGGGCGGTGGGCTCCGTGACGGCTCGCGGCACCGTCCACGGCATGACGCTGCCCTCCAGGGAGGGGAATACGTGCCGGGAAATGCCAGACTCCTGCCCTGGGAATGGGGAATCAGCCGGTGCTCCCGCGTGTCCAGCCGTCTTCTCGCCCGGTCCCGGCTCCTGGAGGTTGGACTCGGATTATGTTTTTGGCAGAAGATGCTCCTGGGCACAAACAGGCCATTATTATTGATGTGAGAAACGGGGATTTGGGGCCTGTCTGGCCACTGCCGCTGCTCTGTGCTGGACACCCGGCTCTGTCACACTGTGCTGCAGCCTTCTGCTCCCAAACTGCCCGTCCTGGGCTCCAGATTTCCATCTTCTTCTACTTTTTCCCCCTCTCATCTCTTCCCCCAATGCAAATTCATTAATTACTGATTTAGCCAGCGATGCAGGCGGCTGGAAAGCAGCCGAAATCTGCTCGGATTCGTAACGTCTGGGGCGCTTTCCAAGCACTGAAGAGCAGCGGCGGGAGCGGTTGCAGGGACGAGCGGATGCCAGCRGTGCCCGCGGGAGCCCCCACATGGGTCATCCCCAAATTGCAAAGCCCCCGGACGCTGCCCATGGCCGCGGGGCTGCGGGGGACGTCTCCGTCCCCGCTCCTCCAGGGCTTGTCCCTGGTGACTTCTCCCCCAGCGCGTCCCTTGCAGGAGGCTTTGAAGTGCTGCGAGCAACGATGTCGTCGTGCCAATTAAGACTCCGGATTTAATTTGCGTGGCCTCGYTTAGGAGGGGGAGGCCGGGCAGGGGCAGGGCGTGCGCTGCTGCAGCGTGCGCTCCCCCGGACGGCGCATGGCAGCTAAAGCTTATTAGCTGCCTGCAATCAAGAGGGCACTTGAGCAGCTCTCCAGCGCTGCCCTCCCGCCGAGCCCCTAATGGGGCAGATTAAACCCTGACCCATGTTTGACAACGCGCGTTAACCCCCTCTTAATGAGGCCGGTGCTCTTAATGAGCCCCCGGGGAGGTCCCGGCACACTAGTGGGCACGGGGAAGCGCGCGGGGCTCCTGCATCGCTCTCTCCTGCTGCTCTCGGGGCACGTTGTGGCTTGGGAGCAAAGACATCCCTCCCGGGCCGGTTTGCCGGCGGGAGCATCGCTGCCTCCGAAGCCTGAGGGAGGCTCGGGGTTGGCTCCGGAGGCTGCTCCTYGCTGCAGGCGCTCTGCTGCAGCATCGTGGCAAGCACGGGGCCTGCCCAGCATCCCCGCCGCGGCTGTGCCTCCGGATGGAGGAGGTTTTCCCGGGCCTGGGAGCTTTTCCCATGTCCTTTCCAGGGCCTGGGAGTTGAGGCGTGCAAGGGAGAGCAGCCGCCCCTGTTCCGCCTCCTTGCTTTGATTTCTTCCTTTCCAGAAGCATTTTGACTAAATGGGTTTTGTGCCGAGCTGTTAGGAGCAGCGCTGGGCTCCGTCCTCCCCTCCCGCGCCGCKGGGCCAGGGATAATGCGGCACTAAAAGCCTCGGTGCCTCGAGGCACGSGGCAAGGAGGATTCGCCTCCCTTTTCCATGCGGCTCGAGGCCGAGCTGCCTTTGCCATCTACAAGAGCCCGGGATCACTTCCCTATCCGCAGCCCTTTTGCCCGCGCTGGAAAATCTCCCGTGTTTAAGCCTGGATTTCGTGCCCCGCCACCCACCAGTCTYGTTGCCTTTGATCTTTCCTGTGCCCTCCCAGCCTTCTCAGACATCTCTGCCTTTAATCTTGTCCAGGGATTTGGTGAACTGTCCCATGACTGCTTTTTCCAGAACGTTAATTAAGAAGTTAAAGCTCTTACGAGGTGTTAGAGCCCTCGCACGTGGCTCGCCAAGGGCAGCCTTGAGGTGCCCTTAGGGCGGCAGAGCCTGAGMGGGGCTCAGGGAGCCCTGAGCTGCCTCCGAGCTTTGGTTTTGGAGCAGAGTGCCCCAATGCAACGTGCTCAYGTGTTCCCGTGTGCTGGGGGCGGGCTGCATCCTCCTATATGTTCCCAAGTGCTGCGGGAAGCAGGCTGCATCTTCAGTTTGCACCTGCGTGCTAGCAACAGCACCGGCATCCCCAGCCTTGCAAGGCCTCGCTTTCTCTCAGGAGCCCCTGCAGCCTCTTCCCGTCGTGTGGATGAACCTCCAGTCCTGGGATCCCCGTGTCCCTCCACATTAACGAGCTCTTCAATACACACTAATTGCCCGTATACCTTTTCTTTTTATTACCTGTTAGTTTGATTTAACGGAGCTGCCGAATAACCTGGCTGTTTCCAAACGTCCATCGATTTAGTCTCTGTCCTTATTTATTTCGGGGGCGGCTCCTTCGCCAGCTCCCGTGCAGGTCTCGCTGCCCCSCTGGCCGCGCTCGCAGCGTTCCCCTGCGAGCAGCTCCTGCAGCAGCCTCGCTGCAGGGCCGCAGCTCGCGGGGAGCGCGCGGGCGCACGAGCGCGGCCGGGGGCTGCGGACGCCTCCCGTGTTTGCCGACTGCTGCTCCCGTTGCTTTTGCTCCCGTTATTGCCATGGAAACTGTAATTAAGCGGCGAGGGCGCCGGGGCTGGCGCTGGCCCCGCGGCTCGGCGGCGGCCGAGGGGCGAGCGGTGCCGCGGGACGGGCCCCGCGCGCGCCCTCCTGGAGCCCTGCTCCTCCAACTCCCTCCTCTCCATCCATCTGGCTCCCCATATGGGAAAAGAGCCTCAAATTGGCCCAGTTTCTCGCTGCAGAGCGTGGGGGGAAGGACCTCTCCAGGCTGGCCGTGCAGGGGATGCTCGTGCCGGCTGCCAGCGCCGCGGTCGGTGCCCGGCTCCGTGCGCTCTTGGCCGCTACCCTCTCTGCTCGCGCCCATCACGGCCTCGTCCCACTCCAGGGCTGTGATCCGGGAGCCTGGCGCTGATCATCCCGACCTTTGCTTAGGCAGGGATGGTGGGCAGCAGGCGAGGACCATCCGCCGTGTCATTTCCAATGCAAACGGGGAGCATCTGTGCCAGCCAGGAGCTCGTGCGGGGTTTAATTTTCTGCCCCTTGTCTAGTTCTTGTTAATTTGGTATTTATTTCTCCTACTGGTAGCTGCACAAATGCTGCAGCAAGAAGTGCCACGAGTGGCTCTGTCTTTTGTGGGGTTGGGGACACTGGGCACCCTGCTGTCCCATCTTTAACTTTAATTAACCACTTCTGCACGTGGTGATCGGCCGGGATGATTTAGACGTGGCCGTGGCCAAAGAGCGGTGCTGATCCGGGCCCGGGAAGGGCCGCGCTCACCTGCCGATGCCGCGGGAGCCGGGGACACGGGACATCCCCAAGGTGGCTCAGGGCTCTCTTCCCGCAGGAGGGGTCTGCGTGGCCCAGTCCGTGAAGATCCCGCGGGAGCCCAAGGCGGGAGAGTTCGACAAGATCATCCGCCGCCTCCTGGAGACCTCCCACGCCCGGGCCATCATCATCTTCGCCAACGAGGACGACATCAGGTGCGGAGGAGAGGGGGGGACGTGGCGCGGGGCGCCGGCACGGCTGCGGCGGAGCAGAGTATCGTGGCTGCCCTTGTTTACRGAGTGGGATGATTCACATGGAATTACCCCTGATTTCCTAAGTAGCTAATTTATTAATCAGCAAACATTATGTAAATGTGGGTAAACTGTGATTTTAAATCAGTTTACATCAGATGTGCCAGCACTGCCAGTGTCTTTATTCCCTTTCCTTAATAGAAATGTCTGCGGAGCTGACATTTGTGCAGGCACGCGCGGGAACGGCGGGTGTGCCTGCTTCTGTAAATGGCAGGGCCAAGAACTGGGAAACATTTRAACAATTTTCTGTCTGTTTGCAAATGCATCCCATTCCCGGTTGTTTCCATGCACCTCCTCAGCACCGGGATGCAGCCCTCTGTTTGAATGGGAGGATTTTCCTAATTGTGCATCTCAGACCCTATCCATGTTCTTGGCTCTGGGCGTCGAGTCCCAGGCCTGTCCCCATGCCGCAAAGTGGCACCAGTGCAGCCCAGTTTAGCCCTTTCCTGGCACGAGYTGGGATGTCTGGCCCTCTTCATTGGTTTGCCACCACGACGGGCAYTGCGAGCTCCCGCGCGCTCCAGGGCTGCCGCTTCTCTGCCTGCTGCGGTGTAACCTCATTTTTATTTCTCCTAATGTTGGGTAATTAAGGGGGAAATTCAATTAGCAGGGAGCACATATGCAAATAGGGCTGGGGAAGCCATGTGGGTGCTGGAGTGATGAGCACCTCGTCGGGCAGCGGCTCCTCTGCGACGGGCACGGAGCCGAATCCCATGGGATCCATGGCCCCTATCCCGCTGCTCTGCCCGCAGGAGGGTGCTGGAGGCGGCCAAGAGGGCGAACCAGACGGGCCACTTCATCTGGATGGGCTCGGACAGCTGGGGCTCCAAGATCTCCCCTGTGCTGCACCTGGAGGAGGTGGCCGAGGGCTCCGTCACCATCCTGCCCAAGAGGGTCTCCGTCAGAGGTAAGGCGAGMGCGGGCTTGGATCTCCTCCAGCTTCATCCCTCCTCTTCCCTGTCGATTTTTGGCTCCATTTTGCTTCTCTTTGCACCGTCTCCGAGACTCCTGCCATCCATCTGCTCTTTCCTGGGCAGGTTTTGACCGCTACTTCTCCAGCCGGACGCTGGACAACAACCGCCGCAACATCTGGTTCGCCGAGTTCTGGGAGGAGAACTTCCACTGCAAGCTGAGCCGCCACGCGCTCAAGAAGGGCAGCAGCATCAAGAAGTGCACGAGTAAGGGCCGCCGGGAGGCCCCGCGGATGGGCGGCTGATGCTGGAGAGCCCGGGGAGGCGATGGGGACATTTTCCTTGTTGTGCTGTTTCCTTATGGCCTTATCAGCCAGGTGGGATCGGGCTTGGACCATCCAAAGCAGTCCGGGTTTGGGGCGGAGCGAGGGCAGGGATGCTCCGAAGCAGGGATGAGCACCCTGGAGAGGTGTTTGCCYGAGGTTTGTCGCAAGCCCCGTGGCTCCCAGTGCAGAGCGGGGCATCCTCGGGCACCCGTCCCCCTCCTTAAGYGACTCTGGGCATTTTTAGCCCCTCGCGGCTAAAAGAGGCTTGTCGGGATTAATGCAGTAAACAAAGCAAATAGGGAATCTGTCTTGCTGACAGCACGGCTGCCGAGGTGATGGTTGGAGGCTCAAGGAGGTGACATGTTTACGGAGAGATTGCAGAGATTTACTGCCGCCTGGCACTGGCTGAAGGCAGATAACGGCGCGGTGGCTCTCGGGCCGGCCGCGTGTCCCCGCGGCGGCGGAGCCCGGGCAGGTGACGCGCTGGGGTCTGMACCCATGGGTGTCGAGGGCCGTGTCCGGCCGAGCCTGGTGGTCACCAGGGCTGGTTATACCCGTGCTGGGGCTCCTGGTGATCAAGCATCCTAGTTTTTCCCTGCTTCCATGGCTGAGGTCTGGCGGGATGTGTGAGTGGGTCCTGCAGACCGCTGATCTCTTCATCTTCATAGTAATGTAGCATTTAAGTGAGCAATATTTCAGGGCTAGGGCATTAGGGGAGGCAGCTGAAAGCGTGACGTGGCAAATGTCCTCAGAACCGTCTTTAAATTATCTGCATTTGTCAGTGAATAGATTATCTCCCGCGCGTTGCTCGGCAGATCGCGGCGCGGCGGCTGGAGGGAGGCGGGCGGGCGGCCGCCACGCGCTCCTGCCCGGCAAGGTCGCGCGGCCCTGGCTCCCTGCGCCTGTCCCGGGGAGCTGAACTCRTCTCCCCAACTTGCTGCAGCTTTGGGGAGAGCCCCCAACACCCCCCTTGGGGCTGTGATGGGAAACCTAAACCTTGCTGGCCTGGAAATGGGAGCTGGGAGGAGGAGGAGGCTGCTCTCCTTCATCATCCCCCTTCCGTTTCTGCTTCTTTAATAATTTGCCCACRTGCCGATGCAGACGGGGACGTGCCGGGCACTAGAGCTGCCTGGCTTTGCAGGGACAAGGGCAGGGGACAGGGCACATGAGGCACATCTCCCTCAAACTCAGYGGTTGCGTTTCCCTTCTCCGGCCATGATCCTCACGTTCTTCTTCCCTCTCTGGCTTGTTGCTCTCCGGCTCCTGCAGCCGAGACGGGGCTCCACAGTGTAGGATTTTCACCGTATGTGTCTTTCTCCAGCCTGGCACCCTTCTCTGCGTTGCTTTGCTTGTGCACCTCGCCGTCCCATCCGCTGCTTCCAGGTTTTCCAGGGGGGAAGGCAGCATCCACCCCTGGGCTCTGGGGAGAGCGGTGCTGTGAGCGGCTCTGATTAACTCCCGCCGAAAGCCGATGCCGGCGATGTGATTGGAATTGATGCTAATCCCTCCTCATCCGCCGCTGGAGGAGATAGCTGCATCCCCACACTGAGGGGGGCCTGGGAAGGCTCGTCACGTACTTGAAAATTAATTACCAGCCCAGTCGAATGATGCACGACCCTGCTATTATAATCAGCAGGGCTGCATCCCGTTGGCAGCCCTAATCTAGCGAGGGTTTCGGCGAGATTTGTTGTCTCCGTGGCTGGAACGTGTCACCACCAGCCTCGGCTTTCYGCTCCGCGCTGCTCCTTCTCCCAGCCAGCTCCATCCACTCCTGGAAAAAGCAGCTCAGTCCTGGTAAAATGCACCGGATCGGCAACCCTGGGACATCCAGCTTGTGCCTGGTGCCAGGGGGCCATTGGCCACAGTGAAGGATTGGGACTTTTGGGGGGAAAATCCAGTTTTTGCATCCCAACGGCCTGCCAGGGCTCCGGAGCAGAGCTGGCACGGAGAACGGGGCTGGACCGTCCCCACRGGCAGGACTCCGGCATGGAGGCTCTTCCAGCCCCTCGCTTTAATGGGGAATCATCCTGACAAGATAGAGAGGCTCGTCTGCAGCTCGGGAGACAAGTGCGCGGAAAGGGCCCGAGTTGAGGGGGAAGATTAATAGCCCTTGTCCGTAACGTGGAAGAACAGATAACTTGACGGCTTTCGCATGAGTAATCGCCACGCGCTCCAAAAGCATTTTTATAACTTTGAAGGATAGGCTATAAATTCACCCCCTTGATATCATCTTAGCTTGTTGGCCAGTTTGCTCTCAGTTTGCTTCAGTGTGCRGGCACCGGGCACGCCTGCCCGGCTGTCCCGTGCCGGGACCTTTGGGGACACGGGGACACCCGCTGCTCCCGCCCGGCTCCCGGCGCGGTGAGGTGCGGGGATCCGTGACGCTCCGTCGCGGCGGCGTCCCGTGGGAGATGCTTTCTTCTCAGTAATTAACAGCATGCTACATTAATCGATGTCTCCTGCTAAATGATTAACATGTTGCCGTGCCCGTTCAGAGCGTCTGTGACAGGAGACGCGGGCGGCTGTCGCCGGCAACCGGCAGCTCCCAGTGGGATCCAGGGGGATCSGGGTGGCCAGAGGCTGCAGGGGCTCTGGGCTCTACATAGGGGGAGGAAGAGGAGGAGAGCGGAGAGGGAGGAAGGGAGATTTAGGGACATGATGGAGGACAGGCAGCAGGTGATGCATGTCACCTAGATGGTCCCTTGGCATTGCTAATAGAGAGCRATGGATGGGGAGCTGCAGGGCGGGTTTGCTGGCAGCCCAAGTCGCGCCGTGATCGCAGTGCTGCCCGCGGTGTCGTTGCAGACCGCGAGCGCATCGGCCAGGACTCCTCGTACGAGCAGGAGGGCAAGGTGCAGTTCGTCATCGACGCCGTCTACGCCATGGGCCACGCGCTGCACAACATGCACAAGAGCCTGTGCCCCGGCAAGGTCGGGCTCTGCTCCAGGATGGACCCGGTGGACGGCGTGGAGCTGCTCAAATACATCCGCAACGTCAACTTCTCAGGTGTGCCCGTCCCCTGGGCCCCGCGGTGCGTCCCCTTGTGAAGGGCTGCAGCAGCCGCTGCGTTTAGGAGCAGACAGACAGATGGGGACGTCTGGGCTCCACGCTCTCTCCTGATGGTTCTTCCCAGGCCGTGTCCTTGTCTGTCTTGAGATCTCTCCTGGAAACTCATCTTTCCCTCTGCTCTATCTCTTTAATAAACATTTTCTGTCTTGTCCTCCTTATTACTTCTATTTATCTCTTCTCTGCGATCTCCTCTGCGATGTCTTTCTTATTTATTTTCCCCTCTCGCTTGATTTTTTTCTCTCCTCTCCTTTTATTAGTGTTTATCTGCGCAGTTCACTTGATTTAACACTAAAGCTGCTTTTTCCCCTTCTTCGAAAGAGGCGGGGAAATGGCCAGTGCTGCTGCGTATGCAGCACTGGGAGARAGGGCTGTGCCGGTGTCCTTAAATGGGCTCTCTGGGCAACGGAGATGCCAGGACAAGGCAGGGAGGGAGCCGCATGAGCCCCTCGGCCGTGCTGGGCTCCTCGGGGCTTCGCGTTGGGTGTCACAGCCATCCCTTGGGTTTCCCCCGCGCCCCGTTGCTGAGCCCCGCTGTCCCGCAGGCATTGCGGGGACCCCGGTGACGTTCAACGAGAACGGCGACGCGCCCGGCCGTTAYGACATCTACCAGTACCAGATCAGGAACGCCACGGCCGAGTACAAAGTCATCGGGCAATGGACCGACCACCTCCACCTGAAGGTAGGGCTCGGGCTGCGTGGGCTGCTTGGGACATCCCGCGGCTCCGCTGGCATCCCTGGCTTGGGATGAGCCCATGTCCCATGGGTGGCAGCTCTTGCTCCCGGCTCATCCGGGCTCCAAAGAGGGCTGGGGAAGCAGGGTTGGCCGCGGATGCGCCGGGCTCACGCTGTCTCACCCCGCAGCTYGACAGCATGCGGTGGCCGGGCGGCGGGCGCCAGCTCCCCAGCTCCATCTGCAGCCTGCCCTGCAAGCCGGGCGAGAGGAAGAAGCTGGTGAAGGGCATTCCCTGCTGCTGGCACTGCGAGCGCTGCGACGGCTACCAGTACCAGCTGGACGAGTTCCACTGCAAGCGCTGCCACTTCAACGAGCGGCCCAACGAGAACCACACCAGCTGCACGCCCATCCCCATCATCAAGYTGGAGTGGAGCTCGCCCTGGGCCGTGGTGCCCGTCTTCATCGCCATCGTGGGCATCATAGCCACGCTCTTCGTGGTGGTCACCTTCGTGCGCTACAACGATACGCCCATCGTGAAGGCGTCRGGGCGGGAGCTCAGCTATGTCCTGCTGACGGGCATCTTCCTCTGCTATGCCACCACCTTCCTCATGATTGCTGAGCCCGACCTGAGCACGTGCTCCTTGCGACGCATCTTCCTGGGGCTCGGCATGAGCATCAGCTACGCCGCCCTGCTCACCAAGACCAACCGCATCTACCGCATCTTCGAGCAGGGCAAGAAGTCCGTGAGCGCCCCGCGCTTCATCAGCCCGGCCTCCCAGCTGGTCATCACCTTCAGCCTCATCTCGCTGCAGCTCGTTGGCGTCTGCATCTGGTTTATCGTGGACCCGTCCCACTCTGTCATTGATTATGAGGACCAGCGGACTACAAACCCCCACTTTGCCCGGGGCATCCTCAAATGTGACATTTCAGACCTCTCCCTTATCTGTTTGCTTGGGTACAGCATGCTTCTCATGGTCACCTGCACTGTGTATGCTATTAAGACCCGTGGGGTCCCAGAGACCTTTAACGAAGCCAAACCCATTGGGTTCACCATGTACACTACTTGCATTGTGTGGTTAGCCTTCATCCCTATATTTTTTGGGACGTCACAGTCGGCGGAAAAGGTAAGGGAGGAAGGGAGAGGTTGGGCRGGTGGCCCTGTGTGCTGAAAGATGACGGGCTGAGATGTCCTAAGCAAGGAGGGATGCTTCTCCATGCTTCTCCTGGCTTGGAGATCATGGTGGGAAGGGTGGATTTCCAAAGCTCTTGCTCTGCAGGGAACCAGCACCCACTGCCTRTGACCTTGCACTGTTGCTTTCTCCTTTCCATTCCTTTGCGTTCCACCTCACTTCTTCCCTGTCTATCTTTTAAATCTCTTCTCTCTCTATTTTTTTCTCATTTTATCTTGCCTGTTCTGTTCCCCCCAAGTCTGGCCCCTGGTGTCGCTTTGGCATGGAGGGACCAAGAAAGATGCTTTTGGAGCACTCTGTGGGGAGGAGGGATCCCGAGTGTGCCTAGTGGCTCCTTTTCCCTGGATTAAACTGGTGACGGAGGTTGTAGGGATGGAGGTGCTCCCCAAATTCCCATCTGGAAACAGCTGGGTACGAGGGAGAAAGAAAGGGAGGACCTGGGCACTGTCCTTGCCTCGCTGGGGCGCGATGCAGCGTGTGCCTTCTCATCCATCACCCTTTCGCTACAATTTCAATGAACATCTGGGTGTTGGGAAAGGTGACACCAACAACCAGTGGTCGCTTGGCTGTGGTGGGGATCTGGTTTTGATGCGACTTCCAGCACGTGTTGGTGACAAGGAGCAGGGGCAGCTCTGCACAGGGAAGCCCCCCGGGTCTGTCGCTCTCCCTATCCGTTGGCTGCTGGATCTTGGTGCTTGGTGTGGAGCGGGACCCGGTGCGGGCACCTGGGTGCGAGGCCAGCCCAGAGGAAGCTTTGCGCTCTAGTGAGAAGCTCTGTGTTCTAGTGCGAGCGAGCAGGAACAAAGAAGGGGTTTGAAATAAGGAAAAATCTCATGAATGAGACCCAAATCTCCTTTGCCTGGCTGCCAAAGCGGGAATTGGGCTGTTATTAAATGCAAAGAGCTGGTGCCTGCCAGCGCAGGGCTGCCCGTGACCAGGTGCTCTTCCTCGGGAATCCCTGGCAGCGCATCCCAGGCCGGCTGCCACCTGGATTCCCTGCAACGTCCGCTGCACTGAAGTGACTTCCCACGATTTTTCGGCTTTGATGTTGAGCCATGGATTTGGGAAACCTCTAATGCAAGAAGGTTGGTGCTGACTTCCCAGGAAGGATCAGGAGATCTGCTGTAGACACCAGCGAGGGTTTGTGTCCCCCTGGGATGTTCAGAGCATCAAACCAAGGTCCCCGGTGGCAGCTTGATCCTTGGCTYGACCAAAGAGGAGCTACCAAGCCGCTCGGCTCGGTCTGGATGCGCAAAGGAGAATTAGAGAAAATAAATGGAGCCTTTCGCAGCATTTCCATTTTGATGAGATGGCAGGGGAGATACTAACAAGAAAGCAGGTTTTTTAAGAAATTATTGCAAAACAAAAGCTCCCTTAAAGCCGCCTTAATGTGCTCGGCATACTGTGGGTAATAAAGATGGAAATGATAATGATTGTAGATTATGCGCAAGGTTGCTCACCTCTTCACTGCAGCTTGTCATGGGATAATTTAGGGCTGCCGAAAGCCRGCTGTCAAGTAGCGATTCGACAATAGGCTGCACCTCACTTCAGGGGCTTGTAATGTGCAGGGCTGCTCTGTTATTAGGCTGCTAACAAGCTGATTAGAGGCAGGAAAAGCGATGTTCCCAGCTCCCTTTGGACACGGAGCTCTTCTCGTGGAGGCTGCCGTGGCGTCCGCCGAGCCGTTGCGGGAGGATTCTGCTGTGCGTCTGCTCCGGGAATTCCGCCTGTGCATCCAAGTGGGAAAGGCCAGGGGTCTGCCAGGTGCTCCTTGTCTCATGGGGGACGTTGGGAATTTTGCTCGCTCCCTGCCTTGCTGCGGTTGTTTGTGGCCGGACCCAGCGAGGCTGATGGATGARGCCTCCCTCTTGAAGGAGTCGGATAAAAATCTCCTTTTTCCTTTGATTTGTCTTTACGTCGTGCCTACAGCTTTGCATGGAGGTGGCATATTATTATAACAAGTCCCCAAGCCCTTTCTCAAAAGAACCTCTTATCCCTGCCGATCTCTGAGGATTACAGGAATAGCAGCAAGAGAGGATCTAAAGAAAGAGACAATTTCCTGCGCTGATAAGGCGGCAGCGCGACGCCGGTGTCGGTGTTTGCCTCCCCGTTCGTTGCACTCACACGTGGAGCAGGGAAGGGGCAGACGGACAGGGAGCAGAGGAAGGAGCAGCCGGCAGTTTCTTTGGCAGGATTCGGGAAGGACCCGGGCTCAAACAGGCTGCCCCTTGCCCAGCACGTGATGCAGCAGCTGCCGCTGACCTGGGGCTGTCACCTCTTTGTCACTTCTTCGTCCCTGCTCGTGCCTCGGGTGCCTCTATGGGAGGCTGAATTGTCATGAGCAGAGGAGCAAAGTGGGGTCCAGGATTGGAAACTGGCCACCAGCAGGAATTGCCACCAACCGGTCATATTTTTTTTTTTTTTTATGTGGCCAAGGGTTGAATGCGGAGGCCTTCGAGCACTTGGTGCTTCAGCTCCAGGCTAAAAATATTTCTCTTTGAGCTGAAACAGGGCCTTGCAAGCTCTCGAGGCTGATGGAGCAGTCGGACGCAGCCTGTGACAGAGGTGGCTGGAGGGGGGCACGTACCTGGGTTTGGAAAATTCCAGCCACAAAGGAGACAGGAAAGAGGGCATCTTCTGGCATGGAGAAATGTCTTTTCTTGATGAAACTTTTTTTTTTTTCTCCTCCAAAATCTGCCCAATTGCTCCAACCCCGCTGTGGAGAGCAGGTGAACCGAGCGAGGCTGAGAGGCTCCTTGCCAGGCTGGGGACGCTCAGGTTGCCTCARCCCAAGGCAATGTTTTCTGCCTGTTTTCATTCCTGGGATGGAGAGGCACCTTCCCGTGCTTCCTCCTGGGACATCCAAGCATTTGTACTCGGCCTTTGCTCTTGGTCACTTCTTTCTTCTGTTGATAGAAGAAAATAAGGGCCCCAACTTCAGCTCCATCCAGGCCGCAGTGGCAGTTGTCAGCCGCGGCCCTGCTTGCTTTTTTGGGGACCCTCCGTTGGCTCCTGCCCGTCCTGCTCAGTGCCTATGTGTGAAACAGCTGCCGGCGGAGCCCGGCGTGCCGTGCCGTGCCTGAGCCCTTGGATGAAGCTGAGAAACCGCCTTAAGCCTCTTCCTAAAACCTTGTTGGCAACGTGCAGAATAGCCCCCGTGTCAGAGCACAGCTGGGAAAATCCCAGGGAACGCRCCGGCTCCGTGAGGAAAGGCCCGACGTGTGAGCTGAGGCTGGAGAAGGTGGTGGGCAGCAGGGACCTGGGCGCAGAGCGGGTGCCCATGGAGTGGGTGCTGGCGGAGGGGCGAGCCAGCCCGGAGAGGCGGGAAGGGGTTGGGATGAGGGGCTCTCTTCACGTCCCCTGGCCACCTGATTGAGATGCCCCCGGCTTGCGAGGAGCCTGCCAAGCGCTCTCCATAGAAAAATGGATTATTCTACAGTCAGATTAATGGGCTTTCACTTTGCAAAACATCTGTCACCGTTAGTCCTGGACAGTGAGCGTGAAATTAGTTTTGACTGCAGAAAGGCAATGTCGGTGTGCGATATGTGACTTACRTGACAACGGCCCAGGGAGCCAGCTGGGGAATGGGAATCACCTGGTGGCGGGAGCCGGGGGGGCGCTGGGTGCACGGGGCTGGTCCTGGGCGCACGTTTCCCTGCCGTGCCCATCACTGTGGCCTCCAAGCTCCCTCGCAGCACATGGGGCTGCTGGCTGAGGAGACTGGGTGTTGGGGACCCCAGCACTGTCTCCAACAATGCTTTTAAGCTGCTGGGCTGGCAGGTCCCTGTGAGAGCCTGGGGCGGGTGGCGGTGGTGGCCAGGGACCCTGCCGAGTTGCTGAGCTCGTGGCCTCGTGTCTTGCAGATGTACATCCAGACCACGACGCTCACCATCTCGGTGAGTCTGAGTGCCTCGGTGTCCCTGGGCATGCTCTACATGCCCAAGGTGTACATCATCCTCTTCCACCCGGAGCAGAACGTCCCCAAGCGCAAGCGGAGCCTCAAGGCGGTGGTGACGGCGGCCACCATGTCCAACAAGTTCTCTCAGAAGGGAGGTTTCCGCCCCAACGGAGAAGCCAAATCGGAGCTGTGTGAGAATCTGGAAACACAAGGTAAGGGCGCAGTGTGGGGGCAGCTGAGGCTGGAGCTAAGGCTGAGCGTTGACATCTCTGGGATGAAGCCACCRTCTCCCATGGGAAGCGAGGCCACGTGGGCAGTCTTGGGAAAGCCGGGAATGGTACATACATTCCTGCTTCCCTTCCGAGTTTCCAAGACTAGAGCCTTGCAGGAGGAGGGAATGGCTGGAGCCAGCGCTGCTGGGGTGCTTGGAGAAGGGAAATTCCACCGTGGCTCCATCACAGAAAACCCTGCAGAGTTACAGATGTTCCCTCTGTGCCCACGCTGTGGTTGGTTCTCAGCACCCGAGACCAAAGGGAGTTTGTAGCAAAAACCACAAGGCTCTGGGGTATCTGGAGGTACTTCCAGCAGGAGGGACTTGCCAACAAGCCCCTTGCCCAGCACCTGACCCAGAACCGCTCCCAGGCACTGAGCACCTTCCCTCCTGCCTTTGGAGTCCACGTGCCACCCTGGGGACAGATGCCGCTCGCGGCATTAGAGCCACGGGCAGGGGAGATGGCGGCGTTATCAGCGCAGGGGACAGGGGCCGTTTGTCACCCTGTCACTGGCAGGTAGCGAATCTTTAAATACCTAACAGAATAAATCACTTGTAGGGCTTTGATATGGGCAGATTGGCTATGAAACAGCGCGGCTAACAAACTGCTCTGTCAGCTCTAGTTCCTTATGGCCTGTCTAATTGCTAGCTGGGAAAAGCAGCCGGGAATCTCCGAGGGGGCTCGTGTGGCAGGGAGGCAGCGGGGTGCAGGGTCTATCCGGGCTGCTGCATGGGGCCATGCGGTGTGGGGACATCTCACAGGGCCCCAAGGCCGGCCGAAGCACTGGACGGTGGCCCCGGGTTTGCGCGGGTGACCCTGGCGCAGGTTCACATCCCGYCCCCAAGGGACATGGGGATGGGACAGGCGACGGGAGCTGGAAGAGGAGGGTGACGCACGCGGTGTCCGTCTCTCTGTCCTTCCAGCGCTGGCCACCAGACAGACGTACGTCAGCTACAGCAACCACGCGATTTAAGGGCAGCGAGCGCCTGGCGCGGGAGCGGCCGCGGGCACCCCGAGCGGGAGGAGCGGCGCGATGGCACGGCGCGGCGGCACCCCGGAGGGCACCGCACGCCGCGGCGGCAGCGGCGTCGCCGTCGCTCCCCGGCTGCGCCGCCGCGCGGAGCGCCTGGGCAAGATGCCGCTTAACAGCAGCAAAAAATATATATATAAAAAAGGAAGGGATTAAAAAAGCACCGACCTTCAGAGCACCGTGGCCGTGCATGCCTCCCCACGGAGGACGAGGAAGAGTGGGGCGGGGGGCGGATCGTGGAGAAGAGGCGACCGACTTTGGCGTTTTGTTTCTGTATCTTGGCAAAAAAAAAACCCAAGACCCAACATTTCCCCTTTTCTGGAATTTGTGAGATTGTTTGTGATTGTGCAGAAGCTTCTGTTTTTCTGTTTCTTTTTTTTCCTTATCCTTTTCCATTTTCTTTTGTTCCCGTCTTCCTCCACCCCCTCTTCACTCTCCCTTTTAACCTACCAAATTCTATATGTTGCGAAAAGGAAAAATAAATAAAAATAAATAAAATTTAAATAAAAACAGACAACAAAATAAAGTACAATTCAACCTAGACTGTGTTCAAAGTGCTGATTTCTATAGGTGGTTAATTAATGTATGTGATGACCATATGGATTGAAATATGTCTGCTTTATGTACTGACCAGTCAAAAAACAAAAACATACAAAAAAAGTTCAGTGCCTGGATGTTTATGAATTATTCGATGACTGTGTAGAGCATGATCATTTTTATACAAAGAGATTTCTAATAAAAGACCATGGTTTTGCACTCAGCGTTTGTTGTCCCTTGGTGCCTGCTGGCGTCTGGCTCTGGGAGGTGCCCTGGTTTGGGCCAGGTCCTCCCCATCGGTTCCTCCCTGGCACGTGCAGGGCTGAGCTGAGGCTGGGGGCAGTTGGAGCAGTGCCGAGGCTCAGGTGTTTCCCTTTTTCCCCCCCTTTTTAACCTCCCTCTTTGCAGCTGGGACCAGCTCCACCTACCCATTATGGTTCACCTGGGCYGGTGGGGACGCTTTCCCTGTCTAGAGCAGCTCGGCCTTCTCCTGGGAGAAGGATGATGTCCTTGGGAGAGGCCAGCCTGTGAGGTGAGCTATGAGGCTGTTCAAAGAGGTTTTGCCTGGTTTGAGGAGGGCTCTGTGGTTGCTGCTGCTCCTGTGCAAGACTCTCTGAAGGGGGATGGYTCTTCTTGGTGGCAACCAAGAGAGGAGAAGATGGTCCTGACCTCTATGCTTGGGAGCAGCTGTGACCTGTGGAAGGGGAGCCCTTCCTTGGCTGGGCAGAGAAAGGCTTTGCTGCCTGCCCTGGAAAGGTGGCTCCAGTGGGATGCTGCTGCTGTATTCCTGCAGCTTTTGAGGGCAGGTTGATGCTCTCCAGGAGTGTTGGAGCTGGCTGCGGTGTCCTGGATGTCCTAGTCTTCATGGATGAGGATGCTGGGTGCCTTCCCACCCATTCCAGTGTGTTCCCCCTAGCTTGGAGATCTCTGTGTGTTCCCTCCCTGCCTGCCTGATATTGCCCCAGAGATACACGCGCTCCTGTTCCTATCTGTGTGTTCTCTGGAGGTCTTGGCTCTGCTCCCTGCTCGTTCCTGCGGGCTGGATGGGCTGCGCGTGCCGGGGAGGAGAAGCCTCTGTGCCACCCGCTCCGAGCTCCGCGGGGAGCCTCTGCTATCACTCAAGATGAGAAGGGAAAAGTGAGTGTTCCCTGCCAGCGTGGAGAGGACAGAGTGGGGCTTGGAGGCAGAAATTAAAAAAAAGGAGGAGGGGAGGGAAAAAAAAAGATAATGAAAAGCTTGAAACTTTGATAAGATCATACTTGTCAAAAAAGCTTCTCTGGAGAAAAAACTGCTTCGCTCCCACCGCATCCATCACTGTCTGATCGCATGGTGAAGTGCTGCCTGGTTCAGAGGGCTCCCAGAAAGTCCCAGCTCATCTATCTGATGCTSTTTGTAGCTTGGAGTTACTGCTCTGCTGTTTACGAGCAGTTTCACCCCTTAAACTCCACCTGGGGCTGTTTAGAAGGCTGTTTCCACCTTAACTGGGCATCCCTCCCGTTCCCGTYGCAGTGGGTAGGATGAGGGGTACTCTGAGCTATCCAGAGAGGCTGCACTGGGGATGAATGTGCTGCCCCAAGCAGGTTTTTTCCAGACTTATCTGTCTACTGGTTGTCCCAGGTGGTTTTTGGGGCATGGTGCAGCGGGCTGGTGGCTGGAGGAGATGCACAGGACCCAGCTCGGTGCTCTCTGCTCTGAAGGATGCACGGAGCRGGGCTCCTCCAACTGCTCTCCTTTCCCCGCTCAATGAGCTATTTCCCTCTCCTATGAGGTGTTGTCCTTGTCTATCACGTTCTAAAATGTTTCTGCCTTCAAACCACTTCCTGACGAGCGCGGCCGGCCCTGGAGTGCGCTGCATCAGCTACCTGGTGCACGGGGCAGCAGGAAGGGGTGGGCAAGCAAAAATCACAATAACTCTGCGCTCGGCTGCTTGACGATGCCCAGCATCCAYAAATGCCATAGAGGGAATGGTGGCATCTGGGCTCCCAAGACCAGGACGGGCCGGGAAGGCGCTTCCTGCCGCGGGTGCATCTGACTCTTGTTCGTGCTCCAGCGGGAAGTTGCTCCTCTAAATTTCAAAGAAATTCATGTTTCTCTCTCGCATCAGGCCCTATTTAAACACAATAGCTATCTTGATTTCTCGATGGATCTGGTGGAGTGTTAAATCAAAAGAGTCCTCGTGTGGGTACTTATTTTGGTGTAAGTGTGCTTTACAGTGATTCAGTTTTATTCCTTACAGGCTTCAGCTTAAATGATATAAAGATGCTCTTAAACAGAAATGCAAAATATTTGCACAAAGCCAACCTCGCTGKTCTTGAAACAGAATTTTAATTGGCCCCGTTTTTATCGGCTAAAACCTCCACTCCCTGGCGCTGTCCCTGTCGCTGCTAAACAGGCCTGTGTCCGTCCCAGGGCTGGCTGCGTTTCGGGGGCGGATGCGGTGACCTCCGAGCACGGCTGGTTAATTTAATACCGTGTTTCATAACGCGGTGCTGCTTAATTCTAGACACTTATTCGATTATGAAAGCTAATTARAAGGGAGCCGTCTCTCAGCGGTGGCGATGTTCGGCGAGCGATGGGGCTGGAGCCGGGCTGCGGCGCGGGCGGCTGCAGAGCAGGGGTGGCCGCAGCCAGGGTGACTTTGGGAGCCAGTTGCCTCTGTTGGGATGGGAATACAGCTTTGCTTAATGTTTCTGGGAGCAATTCTGCCGGTTGTGGCTCAGCAGCAGCAGAACGGAGGAGATGCTGTGTGATCTGATGGGTGGGCACGAGCTTTTGGTGCTCTGTGTATGTACATATTCATGCATATGTATACATATAATTTTTTTAAATGAGGCTCCTGTCCTGAAATCCATGCTGCTGTTTATCCGCTTCGCCTCCCTTGCAGCCTGAAAGCACTTGTGCGATTTCTCCCTTATTTTTGTGAAGGGTCATTGAATTAAAATGACAATAATTGCCTGAGTTCCCCGAATGGTTGGCCTGAGTGTTTTTAAGGTCTTCAGGGAGGCTCGGATGAGAGACAGCAAGACCCCAGGCTTGCCATCCCACGAGCTCCCTCTCCTTGGACCTTTCCCTTGGCCTCAGCTCGCCCTGGTGCCGGTTCCCTGGCTCTCTAGCACCCTGTTTGTGGGGCCGAGCGGGTGCTTTCAGGGTGCTCGGGTGCTGCCGGCTGCGGCAGAGCGTGGCGGGCGCAGCCGGGCGCGCATGGAGCATGCGCTCGCCTGCCGCAGCCTGCGCGGGGAGGCAGCAGCGTGGAGCCTATCATTAACTCCGCTCCGTGAGAGGCAAATTACAGACTTTAGCGACACAATTAGGCCAACTCTATAGGAAATGGAAAAACAAAATCATTTCTCTGTGAATTCTTAAAATCTCCCCCTGCCCCGCTGGCCCTTGCTCCTCAGTAGCACCGATTTGGGTGGAATCATTGCCCGTCTTCTCTCCCCGCTGCCCCGGGGCTGGAGACCTGGCAAAGCCACGGCAGGTCTCCAAACCCAGAGCAAGGGGATGGGAAGAGCTGGCCTGGAGCTGGAAGGCAGCAGAGGCAGCTTCGTGGCTTGTTCCCTGCTCTGAGGCAGGTCCCCACCGGGTTGCTCTCCCAGGGAATTGCGGAGCCTGAGGACAGCTCGGAGCAGGGCGCACATGTGCATTTGGGGCAGGAGGCAGCAAAGGCTGTGACAGCTGCTCTGCTTCATTCCATGGTGGGAGGCAGCAGGCGGGTTAAGCTAATGTCTGCACTATGGAGTGTCTTACCCAAAGAGAGCAGCTGCCAACCAGAACTTCTCTCCTGGAGCATCAGACCCTTGCAGAGCCACCAAATATGTAAACAGAGATGTGGAGCTTAGTTTTCCTGCTCTGTGGAAGGGGATGGAGAGCTGCAGTGAGCACATCCATCCTGCTGTGAGGGTGGAGAGATGCCAGGGAAGCAGTGTTGGATGATGACGGGTGCTCCAGAAGAAGGTGGAAGCAGCCCATGGCTGGGGACAGGCTCTGGCTTGGAGGCAGAGCGGAGTTGGACGTGTCACCTGCACATAGCCATGGCCAAGGCCTGTCAGCCTTGGATGGAGACATGTGTGTGCCATGAACATGAGGGTCTCTCCCCAGCACCAGTGTTCCCTCGTATGGTCAAGCGAGTCATTGGCAGATTGTGTTAAAATCTTACTTCAAAAGCAAAAGCTGCAATTAGCATTTAATGAAGCTTCTTGCTTTTATTTTTAGGTAACCTCCGATTCCCTGACTGTRTAATTTAGTCCTCCATTGCTTGGAGATAATTAAAGTATGTCACTATAATTTGCTTTTTTTAAAAGCCTGTAATTATGTTTTTATTGAGAGTAAAATGGGGGGAGGGGGAAACAAAAACAATGTTGGGGGAGGAGAAGGTTTTGGATGGACAAGGYGGTTTTCTCCCRGCTCAAAGGCTCAGGAGATCCTTCYGGGCTGCTGGGTGGTGCAGGGACAGCGCAGGAGCTTCCTCAACAATAGCTTGAGTAACGGCCAGGTGCAGGATTTCAAGTGGAAATGCAAGAACGTCTGGTTAACTGCAGGGTTACATTAATTTTCCCAGAATTTTTTAGAATTTTCCCCATTCTGTCCGTGGTGGGGGGGATGCGTTGCTGAGGGGAAAGCCCTGATCTAGCAGGATGCTGGGCTATGCTTTTAGGTCCTCCCTGCACAAAGATGAATAAGTGCGGAGGAATTAAATGCACCTCCCCAGGCCTGGCAGGACCTGCCCTTGGGGGGATGCTTCTTGTCACTTTGGGCTGCACTTGCACCTGTAAAGGCTGCTGTTGGCTGCAGCCGCCCTGCAAACCGCTCTGAACCAGGAGTGTGGCCAGCGCAGGAGGAGCTGCTCACCTACAATGCACAGCCTGCAAATTGGCTGTTTGAGGAATCTTGAGTAATGAATAAATTCAAGATAATTGATTGGCTTGCAGCCAATTCACAGCCAGAGAGAGCTGAAATGAGTTAGATTGTTGGCTTTTCTATTTTTTTAAAATTATTCTTGCTCAAATTTTTGAGTGTTAAGAGGCTACGTTTGGTTTAGAATATATTTAATTCATTAAAACCTTGATCTTCTGTGCTGCGGAGTTCAGATTTGATCCCAGGTTTTATTCCTTATCTAAATGTAAAGGTTTCTTGCCAGAAATGCAGAGCAGAAAAAAGGTTGATCCTTGACAAAAGAGGCATGATGAGGGGAGCGTGGTGCTGAGCTGCCTTCCAGAGCTGCTGTGCCGGGAACTTGCAGTGACTTGGGCTGATGTCYTCACCAGCCCCTACCTGCCTAGTTTCCTTCATAGCCATGCTGATGATCAAGTCTCAAATATGTGTTTTGGATCTTCAAGCAGCAACTTGGGGTCCCTGCAGCAGGTTCCTCATGGGGAGTGCCTCTAGGTGGGGAAGCAAGGAAGTCTGGTGTGATTCCTCCTGAAAACTGTGTTCTCTGGAGGTGTCTGCTCCTTACCGCACATGGGCCAAAGGGACTCTGGAGAGTCTCTTTAGCAGAACAGTACCTGGTCTGGCGTTTATGTGGCATCAGGCCAAGCATCTGTCCTCAGGTGTCTTATTTGGACCGCAGTGCTTGGAAGAGCAAACCCTGAGCTAATTCCTCTGGGCTGGCACCGTGTTCCTCCTGCCCTGGCAGGATTCCTGTCGCCAAGCTGGGCTGCCGTACCCTCTTCCTTCCAAACCTTAGTTATCTTCTGGGGATGACAAAGGGAAGGCACAGCACTCCAAACTCACGAAAACCCCCACGCCACCGCCGGCTTTTGTGCTGGTTGCTATGGMAACCCCATACACACACCGGAAACGCTGGAGTATGCAAATGAGCTTCTTAATTAGTTCTCCTCATTCTTTCATGCTCCTGGCGCAGCGGTTTGATCATTAGCTGAACATGCCACTTAATTATCGGTGGCTTAACCAAACACAAGCCGGAGTGACCTTTGGGGAGGGCGGCATTGCCTTGGGAGCGGGCGGCAGCGGGAAGAGCATGTCGAGCGTTTGCGCGGAGTCAAGGCGTTCGCTAGCAGGTTCTGAGCTGGTGGTGGCATCTCCGCRGCGTTGGGAGCTGGCAAGGCCAAGCCCGTGTCCCTGTCCTGCTTCCTGGAGAGCTCCTTGCCCTGCTGCAGGGCATGGTGAGCTGCAGAGGGCAGGACGGGCTGGAAAATCCAGGCTCTGAGACCCCCCAGACCATGGAGTTGGTTGCAATGGGTCACCCCCGAGCAGAGCTACAGGCAGGGAACGGGGTTGGGCTTTTTGCCTCTAGCCCGGCGTGCCGGTTTCCCGGGGCCAGATGCCAGGCGGGTGCATGTGTGAGCGCTTGTTGTAAATGCTATGAGTTTTTCACCAAACAAGCTTCATTAATCGTCTAATAACCGGATTAATTAAGGACACTGAAAGTAAACAGCAAGAATGTAATTTGCTTCTGATTGCCATGTAATTGCAGGAGTATGGTCCTCTTTGAGTATGCAGAAAGCGTTGTTGACAGAGGCATTGTGACCAGGAATAAAAATGTAGGGAGGGCAAATGTGGCCTTGTGGTTTGCAGACCCCTTTTGCCATTGCCTGCACTGCCTGCATGTGATTTTTCTCTGTAATTCTCGGCCTTCTTCCCAATTAGACAACTCTGCCGCTATTTGTGGAGCGGGAGCTTTTCACGCTATTTGCTTAGGCAAACGCTGATGCAGTGAATGAACAGGCAGACCAGCTTGGGATGTGTCCAGCGTCCTGCAAGATGACAGGAGCAACTGTGAAGAAAACCTCTCGTTACTGGTGCAGTTCTGCTAAAGGTTAGGACAGTCGGGTCTCCCTCTGACCTCACATGGTTGGGACTTGGGGTTTTTGGCCACGCTTGGAAAAACTTGACCTTGCAAACCTTGGAGAGCCTCCAGTGCCTCAAGTGGAGACAGACCAAGAGGTGAATGAGCTGCATGCAGGGAGGGAGAGAGAAGCTCTGCAGATTGGAGGCAGCGCTAGGGGCTGATGGCAAGTGTTTGAGATGCTCTGCTGTGCTAGGCCGTTGTGTATCCCGTGTCCTCTACCCCCTATTAGCTATTTTTTCTTCCAGCACTTCTCTCTTTCCTCTCAAATGCAGACAGCTGGATGGTGACTAATCTTCCATCGCACACTGCCTCCCAGTAGCCCCGGGTGAGCTTTCTTCTTGCGCTTGACCTTGTCAAGCCTGGATCTGGGCCACTCGAGGAGCGGGTGCACATGGTGCTCTGCAGAAATGACTAAGCGCCCGTCCCCTCCCTCTCCCACACACCCAACGGGGAAAATCCAGAGGACTGATCCCATCTTGGAGAGGTCCGGGGTGATATTCTTCTTTATCCTTGGCAGGCATGACTTGGTGGAGAGCTACAAAGCAGAGGGAAGGGACTTCYAGAAATGACCTGGGACGCTTGACTCCGCCGTGACAGCAGTGATTCTAGTGTGCTCGTTTTCACCAGGCTGATGCAAGGTCTGTGAACATCACACGTGAAGCTCCAGCTGCTTCAGCCTGCTCTTCACGTGTGCGTGAACCTGGACTAAGCTCATTACTCTTTGCTTAAGAAAGACACCTTCTGCTCGCTTGTGTGTGCCCCCACTCAAGCAGGGTAAGAGGCAGCGAATATGATCCTTTGAGCAATCATTTTAGAAAACAGCTTTTTGGCAAAATGTATGGGGGCCAATTTGTCAGCAGAACRCAGGGGACGGATATTTGTGAAAGAAAATGGGCTGCTGGGACCCACCAGACGCTGTCTGTGGGCATTTTCCCCATTGATTGCTTGTTTTCTTGCAGTATTTGGAGGTTTCTGGGCTAGGTTCCCACAGCTCGAAGTGCCATCCATACCTGTCCCAAACAGCTGCCAAGCTACATTTATCAGACTGCATTTTGCATTCCTGGTCTGGAAACTTAAAAATCAGGTTTCCCCCAGAAATTCCATGGGGACATGGGTAGAAGGAAAGTAGCCTTCTGTTCACTTTGCACAGCCTTTCATTAAGTTCTTTTAAACAACCTGCCATCACATCTCTACATGTCCAGCAAAGCAGCCGCACGGGCTCCCCAGGTGCCTCCGTTTGGGTTCTTGCCACGCGAGGTCTCCTCGGAGGTGGTGGTTGTTTCTACTTGGCCATCGACTCCCTCTGTGCTTGAAGAGCAAGACAGGGAAATAGCAGCAAGTGTGATTAGGGCTTTATTGTGAGCTCCTCAGATCTCTATTTTCTGTGGTGAACAATGTCCTGGAGCGGCTGGGAGCTGCACCCCACGAACCTTTCACAGTGAATTTTTTCAAAGCACTGAATAAGGGAGGCAATCAGCCCCTCCTGGGTCTGGAGAGGATGTGGGTGTTGATGCCTGCTGTGCCTTTGAGACCTCTCCCCTTGGCAGCCTGCTTTCTTCAGGAATTGAGGCTAACGTGAAGGCTCTGTCACCGCTGCCACCTGCTTTGAACCACACCTGAAYGGTCTCAGATGTTTCCTAGAACAGTCTAGGCTTTCTTCTGAAGCGGAGCTACCACTGCCTCTGCCCAGGGTAAGCCAATATTCTTCGGGTTTGGAAGCAAACCTTTGCTTCCCTACCAAGCATCTGGCTGATATCTTGAAGCTCACGCGCACGAGTCACTCCTTGAGACWTAGCAATGTTTGCTCACATGGACTTTTTTTCCTCCTTCCTTGTGGTGTGAGGCATCAGCAAGAACTTGACTCTGAATTAACGTTCTTTGAATCCAAAGAGATGGACACTGTATCCTGGTCTGAGCGATCTTAGGGCACTGAGATCCTGGTCTGATGCTTGTACACCCTGGGCTTGGGCAATTCATCCTGCCCTGATCTGGCTCTTTGAAATCTCTCCCTTTCCTAGCTGGCTCTGCATCCTGGTGCTGTCTGCCTTGCAAAACTGATGGGGAAGCTGCCTCTGCTTGGACTGTCACTGCTGCTGCTTTTTTATTATGTTTTGGATGCCTTAAAAGACAAAACAACAAAATAAAACAAAAAATCCTAAAATCCTGTTTTGTGTTTTTTCTCTTCTCTGTAATTAGATGAAGCAGTGATCAAAATATATTGCATTGCACTGCAAGCTTCTTCAGGCAGCTGTGCCATCACCAGAGGAGAGATGACTTCATCTTTTGCATTTGGAGGCTTCCCCCCCGCCCCTTTTTAAGAGAAAAGAAAGCACTGGATTTTGTGTTTTGTGATTATTGGCTCACAAAGCTTCACAGGAGGGATGTGTGAGAGGAAAAGAACTGGGGTGAGGAGAGGGAAAGGGCAGATTTCTGCTCTAGCAGCATKCAGATCTTGGGAAATGGAGCCCAGGTGTTTATTCTGCTGCTGTCTGGTAGCTGTGACCCACTGTGCTGTTTTCTTGCAGCTTCCGTCCTACAGGGTTTCTAGCACAAGGTGGGCTGGTGTGTCCTCACTATCCAGTGTGGAATGGAGTTTCTTGCCTCTGCCTCGCTTCCAGAGCTTGATAGGAGCTTTCAGAGCTACTGGGAAGGATGCAAAGGTGGCATAAAGTCCCCTTTTCTGTTCTTTGGCATCTGGAGCTTTCTGGTGCATGGTACCTCAAATTGACAGTAAAAGCAGGTTAATTCCTCAAATCAAATACAAGGAGTAGACGAAGCAGTGGAAAAAGTGTCAGGGAAACCTCTAAATGGACCTTTGCTGGGGGATGGCAGTACAGAAAAGCGTTAGCTCTGGAGGAGAGATATTGGTTGGGGTGGGAGGGCTGGAGAGGGCGCAGGGAAAAATGCTTTTGAGACTGGGGACGCCAAGCACAGTGTTTCACGTTGGGCTCAATAAATGAGCCATCAGAAGTAAAAATGACAGCAATTCTGCAGTCAATATAATGTGGCTGCAGGTTAAATAAATAGCGTTTGAATGATAATAATTGCAAAACGACACTATTTCATCCACCACAAACATGCGGTTAAGCTCTCATTAGCTGAGACTCCAGGCTTTACGGGAAGCGCAGACTCTGTGAAAGCAGATCTTGTTGGATTACACTGCTATAGAAATTCCTGGACTGCTCTTGCAAGTGTTTAATAATGTGGCTGAGTAAGCTTGCTTAAGGGATCGAGAGGATGATCAGAAAGGCCAGCACCCTAAAATAGAGCTGGGTTCTTCCCCCTGCTCTCACAAATTCTGCATTTTTTAGGTTCTCGGGCCTATCAAATYTTGCTTTTAGATCATTAAGTCTAAATTATAGTCCAGAACCCTACAGCAAAATTTTTGTTTTGTTTGTGTTTTTGGTATTTACATACAGTATTTTTATGTATAGATGCATGCATAGAGGTAAATCCAGCCAGAACTAGTGTAGRCTGTTTTGACTTTCAAGTTAAACCCGAAGGCTGTTTAGTCCTGTCCCACAACCTTCCTCCCTTTCTTGTTCCCCTGCGAAATCAGGGCGCTCGACCTCTTTGGCGCCAGATTTGGGGAATTTGGTGAGCTCAGCACTGAGCCGGATAGTGGTGATTTCAGAGTCTGCTGCAACATTGATCCTCACTTAACACAGTAATGAGAATCTGCGTTCCTAATCAGCTGGGGAAAAATCTTATTTTGCAGCTCTAGAAGCAGATGAGCTTTGTTTAACTGATAGACATGTGGTGGTTTGGAGAGGGTGGCACGATGCTGGCTTTACTTCTCTTGGGTCTCCTGGCAGGGATGAGAATCTCTTGAGTCCCTCCCATTGTATCTTGTCCTTGTCTTGGCTTCTCATGTGTCCGTTGGGACACATATGTCCGTATTTGAGAAGAGCGGGGTTTGCTTGTTTCTCAAAAACCCCAGTGTTTATATCACAAATGTTGGCATTTCCCCAGAGTAGGTGATAGTCTCAAACCCTTGTTGAACCCCCCCTGTCATTGTAGAGATGTGGAGCTTTACTCAAGATGGCTCCACCAAGCCTGGTCTTGCACCTCACCCTCCTTATCCTTAAAGCATTATTGAAGGCAGGAAAAGGTGAGGAGGAGAGAAAGCATAATTTCCTTTCAGTTCTTCACTTGGGAAGTTGCCTGGTGGGCGAGCTGCCCAAATGCCTGCGGCCTCTCCTCTTCCCTTCGCCTCCATCCTCTCCATCCCCGCTCTCCCCTCCCGGCTTGCCCGGGCCGGGGCTCCGCACGGGTCCGGCTGCCTGATRGCAAATTGTTTTTTGATGGCTGGCTCGGTATAACTGAACTCAATTTGCCTTTCAAAAGCAGCTAATAGTCGCATTAAAAAATCCATTTTCGCTTGTGATTGAATTTGACGGTGGCTCAATCGATGAGCGAGGGGAGCGTTGCGCGCGCCGTGCCCGCCGGCCGTCGCCACGGTAACGGTGCCAGCGCGCGCGGCCCCGTTGATCCCCGCGCGTGGCGGCGGCCGCCGGGGCCCGCGCACCCGCGCCATGGTGGGCCTGGGCAGGCCGCCTCGTCCCTGTGGTGGGGCTGCAGTTGCCTTTGTGTCCCCTCTCCTGAGGGGGGAAAAAGGGGATTTGTCGGCACGGCCTGAGGGGGAATGACGGGCCGCAGCGTCACTGCCATGGCTGAACTCGTGAGGGGATGGGGGCCGTGTTGTGTGGGGCTGCCTGCATGGGGAAACGGCAGCCAGGCCCTCCCCTCTGTGGGGAGCTGCCATTTCCTGCACCTTTTTGTTCYGGACTTGACAAGGCCGAGGGTTTTGGCAAGGAGAGAGCAGCTGGAGCGGAGCTGGGGCCGTGGAGAAGGGTGGCAGGGACGCGTTTTCTCRGGGGTAAATTCTGAAGCAAGGAAATGGAAATCCATGTGGGTTCTTTTACTTCTTTCAGATTTTTTTTTTTGGTAGAGTTCATCAGAATTTGAAAAATGAACGTGGCACTTTCCTACGTGACTATCAGAATGTTTTCTTTCAGCTATTGTTTGCTTTCCTCCTATTGTATTCTAAAATGAAATGGTTCAGTCAGGAATTTTGCAGTTTCTCTCTCTCTCTCTCTCTCTCTCTTTTATTTTTTTTTCCCTTCTTCTCCCCTTCTCCTTTCTCCCCATTTCCACGCTCAAGAGCAGTTTCCTGGGGGATTTCAGTTAGAAACTCCCCCTCTGCTCCGGCGCAGGCCTGTGTCTTGCTGTACGTGTCCACCTGCGGGCTGGCGCCGCTGCCATTTTGCTGATGTGCAGCAGCGCGTTCCCACCTCTGCGCTCCGTTCCCAGGGACGATATTCCCGGCCCCGTGTTCCTAAAGCTTCCTTCAGGCCAAGGAAGGGGGTCCGAGCTGCTAAAGGAAGGAGCCCCCTTGCCAACGTGTTGGTGTGTTCCCTGCAGGGAGCTTGCTGGAGCCTCCAGGTTGCCTTTAGTTGCAGGCTCCTTATTGCATCCTTAAAGCACAGGTAAAAAACCCAGGCTCATCTTGCAGTTTATTTCCATAGATTTGCACTAGAGGGAGGGAAGGAGGAAAAATGGAGGAGGGGGGAGAAAAAAAAAAAAGGGAAGAAGAAAATGCCGCGCTCAATTTGAGCTAAAACAAGAGGAAAGCTGGGTGCCCTGGACTCTCTCTTGAGCTGGCAACTGGAGTTCACCCCCGCTGGGGCTGAGCCGTCCCTGCCCGCCGGGTTTGATCCGAATGCCTTTGCTGTGGCTGTCCATGCTGCCATGGGACCTGCAGCCGCGGAGCACGATGCAGGTCTCGGAGCTCCCTCTCCGTTGCCTCTCCTCTGCCCTGCTGGAGCTTATGGCTCCCTTCCCATAGAAAGGAGACGCGCTCAGTTTCCATCCCCTGCACTGAAGGCTGCTCTGCCCCCTGCAGAGGAAACAAGCCGTGTCCATTAATTTGACAGGCCACTTCCACTGTCCCCATTTTTTTTTCCACTACTGGTGGCAGTGAGGATGATTTGCTGCTTCTGGGAGACGTGGGAAGCAAGAAAGAAACCTCTAACAATGGTGCCTGAGCAATCCACGGAGCTCAGGAGACAGCCTGGAGGGTCAGGGCTTTGTTTCCTGACAGGTATGGGGCTTCTCTAAACTGTAATTTCGTTGTCACCACAAGTTGACATCTTTGTCTTGCGTCCCAGCACAACCCGCAGTGGAGCTGGTGAACGTGAGCGGAGCCGCGGGCTCTGCCGCCCGAGCGGGCACAGCTCCAGTGCAYGGAGGGACTGGCCCTGGGTGATGCTCCGGGGCAAGGAGCCTCTCCTTACGCCTGCGCCTCCCCAAAATCAGGTGGTAACACTTCAGGAAAATCATCAAATTGGACCACTTTGTGTTGATGAGCGTGGGCTGAATGTTGGCTCCTTTCCCAGGGAGCGTCTGTGTGGGCCCTGGATCGTGCCCATGGGGAGTATTGATGGACGGCCTGACCTTTCCGATGGTAATCGGAAATCTCTCAAAGGCACCACGTTCTCCCTGTGAAAAGCCAGGCTGAACGGGCTGGTGCCGCACGGAGAGGTGTGCGGGGCTGCCGTGTTACAGCAGCTGCCTGGATCTTTCTGGGGGATAGAGCAGACACCTGACCCYGGCAAACCAGCTTGTGTCCATCTGGGATGTTCTTCATCTTCAAAGACTTGCCGGACCCAGCTAG
This sequence comes from Nothoprocta perdicaria, assembly GCF_003342845.1. Taxonomy (NCBI): domain Eukaryota; kingdom Metazoa; phylum Chordata; class Aves; order Tinamiformes; family Tinamidae; genus Nothoprocta; species Nothoprocta perdicaria. The sequence goes on along the minus strand of NW_020456276.1, from coordinate 2,364,353 downwards.
AGAACATGGAGCAGAACGGTTTCTTAGGGCTCCTCTTTATTGCACATACAGAGCAGCTGAAGTGTGATAAGCCCAGGGGAAGGTGATAAGCTGCTGGGTCYGCTCTGTGTGCCGCAGCCGCGTGCGTGCATGCGGTCCTTAGGCCTTGGAAGCTGCTCGTTGCCCAAGGCTCTTGAGAACGCGCTTGTGGCTGGTGTGGCTCCTGCAAGGAGCTGGCTGTGGAGCACGGGATGTRTAGGCTTGGAGTGCGCAGAGCATCTTGATCACCGTTGCAATTAGGTCTGAGCAGCTGAAACACTCAGTGCTAGGCACTGAGATAAAGACTAAGCTGGGCATAGTCTTTATCCCATCACTCATGAAACAGCGAAGAAGTGGCCCCTCAGAGGAAATAAGCTATCAATATTACATAATTTGCTTGATGCAGAAGATATAACAATGCCACGGCAGCACGCTTGAGGTGGTGAGAAATCTGAGTTGAGGTTTATAATTTGTGATGAGGATTAAYAAGCGTTGAGCTCAGCGGAGGGAGCAAGCAGCCTCTTGGAGGACACTAGCGTGCAGCCTTGCACTAAAACCAATCACATTTGGTTGTGGCAAGTTTAAGGCCAGGCTGTCCTAGGCTAGAGACCATTAAAGCTCAGCCCAGGTTTGCTGAATCCAGCTGCAGAAGTTGCTCCTGGGTGTTAATATTCCCAGCACTGCTGTCTAGCTCGACGCAGGATGGGTTTGTGTGACAGGGGATAAATCTTCCCCTGGTGCCAACTGGCATACCTCCATCAAAGTCAGCAAGGACAAGGAATATATTTCCTAGCACAGGGGCTCAGAAATTGCGGCTGTGGGCCCTGGTGTTGTCTGAAATGGGGGGAAAAATTGCCCAAATCTGGTGTCAATACTACCGTCGATTGATTTGTGTTTGTTTACAGCAGTAGTCCTGGATCAAAGAGGGCTTTAGGACCTGACATGAGAAATGATTTCCTGTCTTACGTTGTTGTACAATTATTTGCAGATTCTTCTCCTTCATAACTGCACATAGAGATGCTAAGTCATGAGATTAACAATATTGCAAAATTAAATTAAAGAAATTAATTTGGGAAAAATGTGGAAAAAGTAGTGCAGGGCTGAGTTGGCATTATGATTAATTACAGATCAGCTGTTGCTCTGTGCCTGTGATAGGGAAGTTGTCTTCATTGCGCAGATTTGTGTTCACGCTGTGCAGGGCTAGGGAAGAGCTGGCAGAGGAGCTTAAAACCTCTCAGACAGAGAGATCAAACCTGGAAGGCGTTTTCCTGATGCCTTCTTCGCTCCTACCCTTTGCCTTGGGCTTGTCTATGTGGAAAACGACTTCTTGTCCATTAAATTAGTTTCCTGGAGAAATCGGGCCCTTGTGACTTCATTCTGTTCATCTCTCCCACCCTTTACACCCCAGTAACTTCGTAGCACATTAGGCAGTGTAAACCACACTGGAGGGGAGCATGGAGGTCTTGGAGAGGTGCTGGCTGGTAGCTTTGCTCAGTCGTTCTGTGGACTTTAATTCTTTTTTCAGTGCAGCTCCATTTACTCCTTCCCTGCCCCTAAGTGAGCGTGATGGAGGAAGAGGAGTCGATCACGATGGTGCTGGGGCAGGGATCGTTTTCCTGTCGCAGAATCCTCCTGCAGCCGGTAGGAAGGAGCGTTCCTTGCCTGCTGAGATGCATGGTGGTACCTCAACAYGATTATAAAAAAGGGCCCAAGGAATAAAGATGATCTAGATATAAGCTATTGTTGTCTTCTGTGCTTTTTTATTAGTGTCTTTTACCCTGAAAATTGCCTGCTTCCTCTTTCYGACTAAAAATTGCTGCTGACTCCTGATGATGCAGCCCTTGGCTTCTGCTCCTGTACTGGTAGGACAAATACCTCACTCCGGAGCCTCTTCCCTGGAGTTGCAGGCTGTCCTTCTGGCAGCAGAGCCCTAAGAAAACCCAGAGAAAAGTAGGTTTCAGAGATGCCCACAGGTAACTCCTGCTGAGGAGGAAGAGCTGTTGCTCGGGACACGTTATTCCTGCCTGGAACTCATTCCTGTCTTGGCAAGTGAGTTGTTGGTCGTGCCCAGATGCCGTGGGGCAGCAGGCGCGCGAGGAGGCTCCGCTGCTTCCCGCATCTGAGCCGGGTGCCTCGGGGTTTGGCAGCTGCCTCCTGCCAGAGCTGCCTCCTGCCAGAGCTGCGCCGGGGCTGGCAGAGGATGGGGCGCTTGGAAGGAGCCTTTGAAGGACTTTGAAGGCGGCAGTGTTGTGTCTTGGGGACGAGGTGTCCTATGTGCCCTCTGTCCGCAAGCTCCCTACCAGCAGGGCAGCCGTGCCAGGAGAACTCGTGCCATTTGGCCAAACAAACGGAGCAGAGCATTTTGTGAGAGACAAAATGTTCTTTTTGGGGGGAGCAGGAGCAAATCCTCGTGCTGGATTGCTTGCTCCGTCTATCGGCTTTAAGCCGGAGCTACCAGCAGGCTGGCGTCTTAGCTCTCTGGCAAGACCAAGTTTAACATAAAGAGGAACCACATATGTGTTTTTGAGCTGCATTAGAAGATCGTCATTGTTGACCTGTTTAACTCATGGCCCAATGCAAGGCAATGGAAATGTCTGGGGCTGGGGCCTGATGCATTTCTTTGTTTTCTTTCTGYGTATGTGTTAGGAGAAGAGCTGGAAATGTGCGGCTTTATGGAAAGGAGAGCATGGAGGCAGCTTCTGCACGGAGAGGGCTGTGCTCAGCGCAGCCTTGCCGTTCTAATTGCACCGTTGATGGCCTGATAAAATGAACATTGCTGGRGACCTTTTCATTAAAAGGAAGGCGYGAGGATTCATCACCGTCGCTAAATGTGCTAAAACGTGCCCAGAGGAGGCGTGGGAAGGGCAGCCTCCCTTGGAAGTGCTGGCGYGTCACCAGCCCGGCTGCTGCCCGGGAGGGAGGCAGGGGGCCGTGCCACCCGGTTGAGGTGACGTTCTGTGTTGTAGCCCCGGTTGTTGGATCTGAATAGCTCGGAGCAGTTCATGAAATGCCATCGCTGCGTGTGTGCGCTGTGTGTAAGCTCTCCCCGGGGGCAGGAGTGTGTGTTTGGATGTCTTGTTTTGATAGGGCATTGCTGCTGGATTTAGCATGCACAGAACCGCAGTTTGTGCCTGGGATCTGCCTTTATACGAGGATCAAGAGAGATGAGCCATCCTCTTATTTCAGCTTCAGAAAAACACATTTGCCTTTTCCTTTCTGTGTGTGTGGGAAGGGATTGTTGTTATTTTTATTTACTGTGTTTGGTTAAGCACTAGTCAAAGATCTGGGGGGTTTTTTGCATGTCTAGTCCTAATTACAGCATGGGCATGTTTGCTTTCTCCAAGAGGCTAAGCTCCAAAGCAATTTTCATCCGTGCCTTTGTTTTCATTCCCCTGCAAAGAGAGAGATCTGAGCGGCTGTCTCGGATGCTTTGCTCAAAGTGGCGAACGAGCCCTACTGAGAAGGGCAACTGAAAAGAGAGATTAATTAACCTGGCCTTCGTGGGCTTTTTAAATGGGGAAAGAAATCTTTCTCAAACTGCTCCTTGCTTATTTAGCTTGTAAGGAGCTGCCTAAGCTCCAGCTAGGTCTTAATCCAACCCACTTTTGATGAGGCTAATTGCCAGCAGTTTGCTAGCCCCTCTCTGGGTGACCTTCTCTTCCTGGGTGGCTTTACCGGCTGTGGGCCACGCTGATGGAGAAATGCACTTGTCCTCTCTCTTGCTACACAACAGACAATAAAAGTCTCTTGGTTCAGTCCATTTATCTTGATAATCCCAAGAAGGTGCTTGTCTAAGCCTGGGGAGAGGAACATGGAGCAGAGATGGTCGTGGAAAATGTCTCCTTTGCTCCCAATGTATTTACAGTGCGATCTAATTAAATGAAGTCTGGGTAGCTCAGATCCATTGATTTTCATCAGTGGCAACCTTGATATGTTATCAGAAGTGAATAATCCCTTCTCTGTAAAGCAGACTTTGATGGATCAATAGGAGAGAACATGCTGTATCTCCTGGCAGCTTCATCAACCTTGGAGGGAGGACTATGAAGGGCGGCAGCGTTCCTGTTCCCCACTTCCAAAGCTTCATTACTTCCTTCTCCTCAGTTGCTTCCTCCTGTTTGTCACTGGCACACGCTGCTCACCAGCCCCCAGCCTGAGATTCCTCGTCTCCATGGAGGACCTCGTCCTAGTGTTTCCTTCTTGCCCCACAGTGCAGTCTCCTTGAAATGATCTCCTCGGTTCAGCTGAACATTAAGTGCTGGATACATCACTTGCTGCAGCGATGTGTGGTCAAAGCTCAAAGCAGAAGGCACTTGGGACAGAAAGGAAGCACTTTGAGGTGAGAAGAATTAAGAACCATCGGGGCTGGTACAACCTCTGAGCTCTGCTGCTGAGATTTCCGACAACATACTCTGTTTTGAAGACTTCATTCAAGGCGCTCCTGGGAGCGAGAAGATACCGTGCTTGCTACAAGCTGTCTTGATACAAAATAAGGGCACGTTGGCCACTAGCTGCATGAGCAACCACTTTGTGCCGCTCTCCAAGCGCTTATACGTCACTTGGAGCCTCACACACCGCAACAAATACTGTGATTACTCGTAACAGTCGCACACCACGTGTAATTTGAGGCCGAGTGTGGGAGCTGTGAGGTGCAAAGGTCTGGCCTGAAGGGTCCTGTCAGCACCGTGGAAACCCTTCTCCGTGTCTCCAGTCAGCTCCATGAATGTCTATAAGGACCCTCAGAGCCCCTTGTTTGTTTGAGTTTCCCCCTCCCCAGCCCTGTTCTTGTTTGCACCTCATTTCCTCATCCTCTGTTCTTGGAGCAAATGATCAGAATGCTGCGATCTGCAAGGTGAAGTCCTCAGAAGCATCAAAACCAGTGTATGACAAAGGGCTCCTGAGCCGCTCGCATCTCATCTCCCCGAACGAGACACGGAGAGACAATCAAAGTCAATGCCACGCTTATTGTAAAATCTTTACGGCGTGTCTCTGCAGCAGCTCCGAGGGACGCCGGCTCGCGAATGTGTTTCTCTCCTTTTGAAGCTTGCCAGCTGGGACGCTGCAGCCGGCCGGCTCRCCGGGATCTGTGCATCCCGCGCTCCCGCGTCCATGTGCGGCTTCTCTTCCCTGGCCTCTGCCTCTGAGAAGCCYGGGAGAGACCAAGCGTTACTAGAAAGCCTCCAGACCTGTGGATGGGCAATTTGGTCTCTGGCCTTGATCCGCTGCAGCCGTCGGACTTGGCTATCGTGGTAAGGTGGAGAGCTGAAGCTTTTGGAGCATCCTGGATCTTGCAGCACCACGGGAGCTTGGGGGGCCTCTGGGGAGGCAGCTGGGAGAGGAGGCTCCTGATGTGTTTGAGTCCTTGGCGCTTTTCTGCGCTTAGCTCTGAAGGTTCAGCTCAAAGGAGCCCCTGCAGCTCCTGTGCGCCCTGTGTTTATTGCATGGGCTGCAGCAGCCTCCC